>NC_048306.1:72114330-72414742 GCF_013100865.1 Trachemys scripta elegans | reverse complement strand
GAAGGGTAATACAAAAGCACAGGTGAATGAAACTGGGGAAGTTGTCAATGAAAAGGTCAGTTGCAAGAAGTTTGATCTACTCTAGAACTAACATTTCATTATTTTATATTTCACTGTATCATCAATTGTTTTGTTCTAATTTATGCAGAGCTTTACTTTCCTGGGTTTTTTTCTTCTAAATCTATTCCAGCTGTTTTTTATTAAATATCTCTTTGCTGTTGTTTAATCCTTAAAATATGAGACTGATATTTCAATAAAAACCTTCATGAGACCTACTGTACCTTTTTAGCATCATTCTCTAAGGCTGTGTCTATACTGGTAAAATTAGGACCCGTATGTGCAGCTCCATCTGTCATGGAAGCTTAGTGTAGAGAGGGCTCATGCATTTTTACCAACACGTTATCCAAAGCTACTAGATGACATGGTGATGATGCCATTTGAGCCCTGTCTGTGCTATAGATTCCGCTGTTTCTGCCATCAGTGTATCTTAACCCAGTAGAGCACAGTCCCCTCCAGAGTCTGGAATGGAACCCAGTCTCTGGCTCAGAGTCTGGAATGGAGTCTCTTGCTCTTTTAACAACCTAGCAAGTTATACACATAAAACTACATTTAAAGAACATTATTCGGGAGTGCCAGCTCTGCAGTAACAACAAGGAGTCTGGTGGCACCTTAAAGACTAACAGATTTATTTGGGCATAAGCTTTCGTGAGTAAAAACCTCACTTCTTCGGATGCAACAGTTCTGCAGTAGTTATGGTTGAGCAGCATTGTCTGTTCAAAGGTCCACTCTTCTAAGTACTGTAAAATTCACATGCTTACATGGATTGTCTTAAAAATTTCTGTGCCTTATGGGGACGCTGGCTAGAGTTCATGATCTAAATTTGGATAATGTAAGCAAGAGATTCCAAGATATGAGATCCTGTGGGGGGGAAAGGGTATGTGAGCAGCATCAAGCATGTAATTAAAGTCTGTATCATAATGGGGCTGAGTTAGTATAAGGGGACTGAAGTAAGTTTGTACAGCCAACTTTAATTCTGGCATTTCCTAACTCTTAAGAGCTTGACCTTACAGTCTTATTGTTCTTTTAATGTAGTTTTTTGTGTGTTGTACAATATACAAGATAAATGAATGAGTGATCTTTTAAGGAATATATAGCTTCTTTCAGTGTAAGTGTATGTGTATGGCATAATAGTTGTGTGTTTTGCCTGTTTTCATTGTTGAGAATTAGTCAAAATACTTTATTTGGCTCAAGTCTGGTTCATACTTGCAGACTCATTTTTTGACATCAGAGGAAAACTCTTCCAATCTGGCCCACATTAGATCAGTCAAAAAACAAACAAACAAACAAAAAAAACACCCCACCATTTTCAGGTAAAAAATTGCTTTTCTGAACATAATATGTTTGAACGTTTTCTGGAACATACTTTTTTGACTACAGTTGACTCTTGGCCTCTGTGTTACTGAGCCATATGCATATTGTGATAATGAAAGGATTTATATAGAATAAACCACATTTCATTGCTACCTGTTTCAAGAGGTGGTGCAATAGCTTATTCAATCTTTGATAAGGTCTTGTTGTAAAAGTAATGCTAAGGCTATAGCTTGCCCAACAAGCAGTCAGTCCTTGAGAATGATTTACTTTGTTCATTTTCTTCAAACTATTTTCAGAAAAAGTTCATAGATATTTGTATATTAAATCTGTTTATGTGGGATCTGGAATACATGCTGTAATTGTCCAAAATTTTATTTGGAAGAACAGGAACGGTTTCTGTTACAGATGTGACAAATGTATGGACATATGAATTTTAAGTTTTCTTTTTCCTTGTTCGTAGGCCAAGACTCATGTTCTTGACATAGAACAGCGGCTGCAGGGTGTGATTAAGACTAGGAACCGGGTAAAAGGATTGCCCTTGTCTATTGAAGGGCATGTTCATTACCTTATTCAAGAAGCAAACAATGAGAACCTGCTCTGCCAGATGTACATGGGCTGGGCTCCATATATGTGAAATACTGCCTTCACAACTTATGCTGCTATAATTTTTTTTTTTTTTTAAACAAAACGTTGTTGAATTCTTTTAGTCACTGTAATATTTTCTACAATTACTACTTTTGTTGATTTCTGATTTTGGGCATATCTATATTGCAACTGAATATGCAGTCTATGTAATATATACTATATAGTTGTAGTACATATGCTGTGTATGTTGTATACATATATAAATGCACTCATTGCATTGTATGAGTTTGAAGATACATACATTTATACATAGATATTTGTATTTATGGAGACTGTTTTATGTATACAGAATACAATAAATGAACTACTAAACAGAATATACAGTCATCTCAATGATGCAGGTGTGTGGTTTCCTATATACTTGCATTCATCTACAATATTTATGAATGTGTATGTATACTCCCACATCTAAGCAGGGTCAAATTAGCTTTATAAAATGTTTTTTATATATATATATTTTTAAGGGAGGGAGATAAACTTATTCTGTTTCTAATTAATTTCTTTTGTAGGAGACAAGAGTTGATATTAAAAAAGAGAATGTATATAAAATGGAATTTTATATCAACATGGTTGAAATGGGATTTTTAGCTGTAACTGTATTCATGTACCTATTTCAGAGGGTTTTTCCAAAATTAGAAACTTTTTTGCAAGATATTCATTCTCACCTAGATTTCTGTGAAGTTTTGCTATTGCTCATGGGAAGCCCTCAGGCATTTCAAACTATTGTATCAACTAGTAGCACCTGTTTGACCTATTTTCTTTCCTCTAAACCACCCGGTAGAGCATAATATGGTGTGTGTCACCAAGAGGCAGGTTTATAACACACAAACTCCTCCAATTGAAGACAACAGCATTTCCTGATTTAGCCTTCTGAAGTGACTGAGATCATTCATGCCCTTAATTTCCTTCTTTTACTTGTACTTTCTTGTTTTTACACCCCTCCCCTATGCTAGAAAACATCATTTTGTGCACTCAACCCCCCCTTACTTTGAGAAAGTCCTCAGCCCACACAGAAACACTTTTTATAGCCTTCCACTAAGAACCCAAATAGAATGAAATGTGTTATACTATGACCATTATTGCCCCTGAGCACCATTTGAAAATAACACTCCATCTCTACTGTTCCCATTTCCCACCCCCACCAAAAAAACCCCACCTAGAATTACAAGGTGCATACATAATCTGAATTAAAGTAATCAGATGGCCTGTATTCTAATTCCCTGCTCTTTGCATATGTATTATCTAACTTAAATTAAGATCTTTGGGGCAGAGATCTAGAATTTGTCTGTGAAGTGTCATGAACATATATGGTGCAGTAGGAATAATATATTATAATGGAGAGAATCATTCCTTGGGATCTGTGCACATAATAGCCCCTCCACACATGCTGGATCTCCATCCTTCTGAAAGTAAAGGGATTGAGGGGCCTTTGTGTTACTGTCCCTTCACACCATAGAAATCTTTTTGTTGGTGGGGAGGGGCAAACTCATGACCAAACCATAATGTGGGAAATCTGCCAAAATGTTAATGTATCCTGAAGCTGCACCAACGTCCTTGCCCCAGCCTGCCATACTGTGAATCCCTATTAAGGGAAAACGTAGAGAAGTGGTTAGAGGAATCTTTAGCACAGTGAGTCCATTGCTGCAGAAAGAGCAGCCCCTCAGAGACATTGCTCAGGCACAGGACCCCCTGCTTTTAGCATCTGGACAGAACCCCTTGTTTCCTCCACTGTTGGCAAATCTATTTCGCATTGCTTTCTTGTAGGTTTTCCCATGTGAAGCAATTTTCCAGCCCCTGTTATTTCCCACTCAAGTCAGAGACAGTTTTTCTAGAAACAAAAGTAAGTAATGTGTCTTTGAATATATTCAGTTTTCACTGATGGGAGAAACAAATGTCCAGAGTGCTTCCTAAATCCATAAAAAAAGGAAGTATTAACTGTGCGACACTGGGCTAGAAAATATTGTGGCAAATCTAGTATATAATTTTTGAAAGTTTCTTCTGTTAAAGAGGCAGGTATACATGTGTAATAGTCCTTAATGTAGCAGCTATTGTTCTGCAGCCAGATGCAAATAGTCATTCCTAGTTAATCTGAATTTCAAATAGGTTGCAATGCCCCTCTGAATTTAAATACTATGCAGAACTCTAAATATCTTTTTGCCATTGTTCTCCTGGGAACCTGGATGGTCATCTAAAATAAGAGAACATTAAAGATGATGCTGAAATGGATTAATGCCGTCCTGTGAATACATTAGCTTGCCCAAACCTGCTTCCAGGTATATTTGTTTTTAAAATGCCATCACTTGGATCCTATGCTGGGTAATTTTTGTACTACAATAAGTGTATGATACATCAAATTGAATGCATCAAATTGATGATGTATGATACATCAAATTGAAATGTAAATAACACTGTCGAGCTAAAGCTAACTTGGAGGTTCTTATACTGTTTTACATATTCTGATTAAGATCTATACGTTTGAACTATAACTATAGTTAACTATGCAGTTTCTACCCAGTCCCTTATGAGCCCTGTTTTTTCTAAATACCTGTATCCTCTTCAGTATTGCCTTATTTATTTGTTCCTTCTGTTTCTCTACTTTCTCTTTTTTAATTTTTAAAGGAATTTGTGTGTTTTTCAGATGTTTCCTTCTCCATTCTCTGCTTCTTATGCAGTCATCCCCAAAACCTTGTGTACAGATGCTAGTTTCTTCTCTCAATTCAATATCTCATCTCTCCCTGGTACCCTTCATCCTTGGTATTTTCTCCTTTCCCTTCTAATTCCTCTTCAGTCTTCCTTAAGGTGGCCAATGGAGAACCCTTCTGGGTAGGTTGGTGAAAGGGTAGCCTCTTCCTGGGAACGGAAACCATAAGGCCAAGTAACCAAAAGCTACAGGGGAACCCACTGTGCTGTAGTCCCAGCACAGAGTGATGCTGCAAAGCTGTATTTTCTGCTGGGTGTGAGCCTAGCTGATGCCTCCATGATATCTATGTAAAAGATGCTGTGCAGCACTCTGCACAACTGTGCAGGAGGGAAAAGGAACTTCTGCCCACAACTGATGACCAGTGCCTATGATAGGAAGAAGCTGGAAACAATCCCACTGTGACAGGTTGGACCTCCCATCTGGGATGCCACCTGATGTGCTAGGGTCCCATTCGTTCAGCCAGTTCCACCAACCTGGGTTTCTTCACCCTGTATTAGCTGTGCCAGGCCCTCAAGCTTTCTCTGGCATACACACAGGTAGGGACACACCCAGCTGCAAGTGGACACAGAGACACTGAGATTAGCTCTGTGTGGGAGGAATCAGCTTGGACATTCACATGCACACCTCCTTTGGGGTATAAACCCAAAATAATAATGTCTTGCACTGTAGAGAACTCTATACAATGTAAGCTCATAAATTCACCCCCTCCCTCAATGGGGAGGAAGATATGTACAACTTCTTGCCCCAGTTTTAAATTATAAATTGCACAAACTGGCTTTTATAATAAAAACAAGTTTATTAACTACAAAGACAGATTTTAAGTGATTATAAGGGATAGCAAACAGAACAAAGCAGATTACTAAGCAAATAAAACACAAATATGAAACTTAAAATCTTAGAGACTGGTTTCAAGAAGTAATTTCTCACCCTAAATGTTGCTTTTGGGCAGAATGCAGGTTAGCTACCCTGCTTGCAGCTTAAATCTTCAGACACCATATTCAGAGACCAGATCCCTTTTCCAGACAGGGTTCATCTTCCCCCCGCTGTCTTTCTTTCGTAGATCTTTCCAGCTGTCATCCTGGGTGGGGATTCAGTGAAGAGTGAACCAAGATCAATTTACTTCCCAGCCTTACATAGAATTTTGTTTCCCAGTCTTGACCTGCCCCTCCTTTTAGTGGAAAATCATTATAAGTCCAAGATGGTGTTTAGTACCAGGTGACATGACAACATGACCAAAGCAAGGTCCCAGGACACTTCTCAGGGCCAGCACATCCCTTGGCCTGCACCGCTTCCCGCAGCCCCCATTGGCCTGGAGCGGCAAACAGCAGCCAGTGGGAGCCGCGATCAGCCGAACCTGCGGGCACGGCAGGTAAACAAACCGGCTCGGCCCACCAGAGGGTTGACCCTGGTGAGCCGTGTGCCAAAGATTGCCGATCCCTGGTGTAAGTAACTCAGTGATCCAGGAAACCTAATGGGAGCCTTCCAGTCCTTGGTTCATATCTAGCTCAGCTCCTTATTTAGATCTGCCTTGCAACATTCTGCTCCCCAGGCCTGATCTACACCTGGAAAAATTTTGAAAAGCTTCTTGATTGCTAATGCTGTTTTCAGCATCCTGTTTATTAGCTCTTTTCCCAGCAGGGTTAGATAGCATGGTGCTGAACCAAGCAGTTGTAGCCATTGAGTTACCTGCAGCTGAGCTCTTAGCATTGCTTAGGCCTTTGTTAAGCAGGGGAACAGTTTCAGGTGTTTCCCTAGCATAGGCAAGCTCCACTCAACCAGGGTGAGTGGGGTTTGGTTTTGTACAAGCATTATAGGGGAAGGTGGATGAATGGCACGTGGGTTTGTACATTTTCATACCAGTTTTGCGAGGCTCATATAGATCATTGTACCTTTGGCAGCGCTAGGCTGATGTCTTGCTATGGGCCGCTAAAGAGCCTTGCCCGCTTATGGACCCAAACTTGTCAGGGCCGCCCAGAGGATTTAGGGGCCTGGGGCAAAGCAAGGGAGCTGTGGCACTTGTACTCACCCGGTGGCAGTCTGGGTCTTTGGCAGCATTTTGGCGGCGGGGGGGCCTTCAGTCACTCCATGTCTTTGGCAGCACTGAAGGACCCGCCGCCGAAGACCCGGAGCGACTGAAGGGCCTCCCCTGCCGCCGAAATAATGCCGAAGACCCGGATGGCTGATGGGCCAGGGCTCGCTTGAGCCCCTAGGGGGCCTGGGGCAAATTGCTCCACTTGCCCCCACCTCTGGGCGGCCCTGAAACTTGTGCCTGCTGGTGGATATGCTTGTGCCCAGCTGCTGGTGGACAGATGTCCATACCTCACATGTCCATACCTCACCTTTGCGACTCACTAACCGCAGCGCCGGTGTAGTGGCACAGGAAATTCTGCCAGGGAGCAGTCTGAGTTTGGGCTACTACACGGGCGGTCGAGGCAGAGAGGACAGGGTCTCTCACTGACGAGGTGGCCCCTTGCCGCCCCGAACGGGCTAACCCGGCAGGTCTGCGCTATCCCAGCGCGGAGGACGCCCCGGCACATTCAGAGTGGGGTCACTCACGAGAGTCGGGGGCGCCCGGCCGGCAGGCTGCGCTGGCTCGTCTCCCTGCGGGTGGGGGAGGGAGCGAGCACCTGCACCTGCCCGCAGCGCTGCCCCAGCGTCGGCGGGGGAGAGAAGGTTATGAGGAAAGACGCTCTGTCTCTGCTCTGCCTCAGTCTCTATGGGTGGGGTAGAGCCGCTCTGCGCCGCTCTCTGTGGTGGCTGGGCGGCCTGGCTGTCAGTAGGACGCGCCGGAAGGAAGCCAGTTGTGGGGGAAGGGCTGTTTGGGTCCGGTCGGGCTGGGGTAGGCGGCGGCCATGGGGGTCCCCAAGTTCTACCGGTGGGTCTCGGAGCGGTATCCCTGCCTCAGCCAGGTGCTGAAGGAGCATCAGGTGAGCGCGCTGGGCCGGGGGTAGCGGGCTGGGGGGTGCGCACCCGCCTTGTCCCCGCCGCTCTCCGGGTACGGGAGGGTGTCCCAGTGCTTCGCCGCAGCCAGCTCACAGCGGAGGGCGGCCGGGAGCCAGCGCGGGCCCGGCACCGCTAACGGCTCCGGGCCCGTGCCCGGCTCTCTGGCGCTGCGCTGACCTGCCTCGTCCCTGTGAGGAGCCAGGCCGCTCCCGAGGGTTCCCCGCAGGCCACGGTGCCAGGGAGCGAGCTCTGAGGCGGGCCCCGCTGACACGCCTCCGCAAACACAGCTGCTGGGAGGCTGGGGCTGGTGCCAGCCCTGCCGTTATGGGGAGAGCAGTGCCTCCTAGTCGCCTTCCCGCTTACGTTCGTTGATTTATTTTTCTTTCCCGGAACACGTCTAGGTCTAGCTCAGCAGCTTCTTAGTTTGGCCTTTTATAACACGGCATAATAAACTTGCTAGCAACCCCCACTAGCTTCACCAGCAACCCCTCTAGGTACGTTTGGAAGGCGCCTTTCAAAAGATAGAATGTAGCTGTTTTGCTTGACAGCATTGCTTGGATGTAGAAGATAACATCATGGTGGGGTTTTTTAAAGTGCTTAGCCTTGGTCCAACTCTGCTTCTATGTAAGTAATTGAGGGTGGTCTAAAAGTAAATAAAGTAGACATCTAAATATTATATGATTAGGAAACGTGGACATATATTGCTGTAGTCAGCATGTTGATGTTTATTAGAATAGCTACATATTATTTTAAAGTAATTTAAAGAGAGGTTGAAAATCATATAGTTAGTGGGTGGAGGGCTTGTCTATGCATTTAAATTAGTTCAGAATAAGGTAGGAATTTAAAGCAGAGTAACTATTCCTGATTAGCTCTATGTCTGGATGCATTTATTCCAGAATAAGAGTGCTTTATTCCAAATCATGTTAAACTAATTCAGAATAAGGCATTCTTATTCTGGAAAAGGAGTATCCACACATGGAGCTAATCAGGAATAGCTATTCTGGAATAATTCCCCAAGTAGACAAACCCTAAGTAGTTAGGAAGAGGAAAGAATGGAAAACAGAAAAGAAGACTTTCAAAGATGAAAGGACAATTAAACTACTAATCTCTTGTCCTAGATCAGTGGTTCTCAACATTTTTATCATTTAGGGCTGCATATGCAGCTCTCTGTGTTATATGGGCCACATCCACACAATATATATACTACCTGTATGGCCCTGAGAATGTCACATGGGCTGAAGTTGTGTGCTGGTTGGGCCACAGGTTGAGATTCACTGCCCTAGATAAAGGGGCAGTAATATCCTAGTCTTCGAAATTACCAGAGTCTATGCTGGATGCTCAGAGAGGGTTGAAAGCATAAAACAGTGTTTGTTAACGATGGTTTATCATACTCCCAGTCAACTGTTTGTTCATTTTGACTTTATCTGCCCAGAGTTGCACCAACTTAACATAAGGTGTGATTTTAAACTGTTTAGTTAAACCAGTTCGGAAGGCTTTATAGACACTCTTATTTTGGTTTTTATGAGGCTGTCTACAATTAAAAAAACTTTTCTCGTTTAGCTATACTGGCAAAACCCTTCTAGTGAAGATACAACTATACCACCAAAGAGTACTTCTGCTGGTATAGTTTATTCCAGTTCAATGAGCAAAATAGGCTATATTGGCTAAAGCACCCTATTTTTATCAGTATAACTGTCTATGCTAGGCCTTTTGATAGCATGCCCACAAAACTTTTAGGTGTAGACCTGGCTTTATTTTAGTTTCGCTTAAGTCATCGATTAATAACAGGTTTCAATTAAACTGAACCTGGCTTCCACATGGAGCAAATGTATGTACACTCAAGGCCCTTGATTTCTATTGCATCATAATTGTTTAACACGTAAGACTCTCCTCATTTAAATGTGGTTCTGAATATACCAATTTCTAACATAGTTTAGCCAGAAAGTGTAGACAGAACCAAACAAAGTTTAAAATTCAACATGGTTCTTAAAGTAGTTCCTTAACATAGCCTAGTGTAAGTGAATCTTTTACTTAAAAATGGTTTAAAATGCCTTTTAAAATAAAGTTGCATTCCCAATGTGGGACAAGCCTCTTAGAAAACTGCTTTTTAAAACTACATGAACATTAGAGCACACTAAAATATTGCACTTAAACAAGAAATTTTGGTCTCAGGACAAAAATTCCAAAATAAGCTCCCTGCTGAATGCAGGCAAAGAGCAAGGAACATGTACAACACACATTCTCAGAAAGCTGCCATGGATAGGGCTCACATTCAGCTGTGCATGGGTTTAATGGTCACAGCATGTCCACTTGAGTCATCCAGTTACTGTGACAACAGATTGCCAAAAAATTCTCTGGCTGTTGACAGAGTCTTGCTACATATGCGCATTTCAGTCTCTTTGGTTCAGCAATTGAGCACAAGCCGACCTGTAGATACAGACTGTAACATTAATAACTTTTTCAGTATTGCTTCCCCAAAGGAACATTGAATGCTATGAATTAGCTAAGAAGTACGCCAAGTAACTGAGATCAGTTGAGTGATTAGTAGAGACTTCAGCTATGTCTACACAGCTATGCAGTTTAGACTATGGAGGTCTGAATAGGAATGTGCACCAAAGTACTGCGCTGTAACTCCTCTGTTTAGGTGTTGCGGGCACGAACTAAGAGGTTCCTGGTTCACATTAATGTAGTCCTGTTTGAAGAGGACTACATTAACGTGAACTAGGAAACTTTTAGGAACCACGAGGTATAGCAAATTTCAAGACAATCCAAGTAAGCATGTGGTGGATTTTAGAGCACTTAGAGTAGTCTGCTTTTAAGCAGAAAACCATGTAGTTATGCCTTCTTTGGGGCTGTACTGTTAAGTTGTTTCTTTGAAACAGTAGGATAAAAAGTGTATCGTTAGAATGGGCTTTTAATATAACCAGCGAGCAGCCTTTGAAAATATACAGTGCCTTGTCTGTACTAGACTTAAAGAACTTGTTACTGTGTTAGCTAACATGTGCTAACCTCATACCTTCAAATCCTGGTCGAGACAACACCTAAAAAGTACTGTTAAAATGTATTAGTTGACATGTTCTGTGTGAAAGAGAGGCTCTGTCTGAGGTAGATAAAAAAATGTTTTTATAAGCCAATGCTTGAACTCTGAAATGTTAGCACAGTGCCCCGTGTATCTACACAGTCATTCTGGTTATTTATAACTAATTTTTGTACCACTTTTTTTTCCAGGGTCAGGGATGTTGCTTTTAACTATAGTCTCGCTGAACAAAAAGAAGCGCGCTCTTCTTCACTCAGTGCTCTTAATTACTACGTTTATTCATATTCATATCAGTGTGTAGAATTTATCATCTGATATCCTTTATGAAGTCCCTAGTGTCCTCCTAGAATAGAAACTCAGCAGCAGCCACTGCTAGCAGAACCAGATGGAATAGGGAAAGGGACTAGTATTAACCTACTTGCTCACCCACCCCTTCCTTTGTGGAGCCAGCCTGCAAAGCACCATACAGTCCTTTACAGCCTGGGGAGCCTTGTTGATGTCAACAATTCGAGAGTCCGTGGGCTTTTTTGTAGGGTTAGGAGATTGATTCTTTGTGGGGGTCAACTTTCATAGGCTGATTGACTCTATATTTGATACGGTCTCGCATGATATTCTTATCGATAAACTAGGCAAATACAAATTAGATGGGGCTACTATAAGGTGGGTGCATAACTGGCTGGATAACCGTACTCAGAGAGTTGTTATTAATGGTTCCCAATCCTGCTGGAAAGGCGTAACGAGTGGGGTACCGCAGGGGTCTGTTTTGGGACCGGCTCTGTTCAATATCTTCATCAACGACTTAGATATTGGCATAGAAAGTACGCTTATTAACTTTGCGGATGATACCAAACTGGGAGGGATTGCAACTACTTTGGAGGATAGGGTCATAATTCAAAATGATCTGGACAAATTGGAGAAATGGTCTGAGTTAAACAGGATGAAGTTTAACAAAGACAAATGCAAAGTGTTCCACCTAGGAAGGAAAAATCAGTTTCACACATACAGAATGGGAAAAGACTGTCTAGGAAGGAGTACGGCAGAAAGGGATCTAGGGGTTATAGTGGACCACAAGCTAAATATGAGTCAACAGTGTGATGCTGTTGCAAAAAAAGCAAACATGATTCTGGGATGTATTAACAGGTGTGTTGTGAGCAAGACACGAGAAGTCATTCTTCCGCTCTACTCTGCTCTGGTTAGGCCTCAGCTGGAGTATTGTGTCCAGTTCTGGGCGCCGCATTTTAAAAAAGATGTGGAGAAATTGGAAAGGGTCCAAAGAAGAGCAACAAGAATGATTAAAGGTCTTGAGAACATGACCTATGAAGGAAGGCTGAAAGAACTGGGTTTGTTTAGTTTGGAAAAGAGAAGACTGAGAGGGGACATGATAGCAATTTTCAGGTATCTAAAAGGGTGTCATAAGGAGGAGGGAGAGAACTTGTTCACCTTAGCCTCTAAGGATAGAACCAGAAACAATGGGTTTAAACTGCAGCAAGGGAGGTCTAGGTTGGACATTAGGAAAAAGTTCCTAACTGTCAGGGTGGTTAAATACTGGAACAAATTGCCTAGGGAGGTTGTGGAATCTCCATCTCTGGAGATATTTAAGAGTAGGTTAGATAAATATCTATCAGGGATGGTCTAGACAGTATTTGGTCCTGCCATGCGGGCAGGGGACTGGACTCGATGACCTCTCGAGGTCCCTTCCAGTCCTATAATCTATGAATCTATATAACTTTACCACCAATCTTAAGGCTCTTTACATGGAAAAAAGTAGGAATAAAGGAAAACTCTGAGTATTTTATCCATCATTCAACCAAGAGATAATTCCATGCGTTCAAGGAAAGAAAATTAACTTTTAGTACCCCCAGAATTCCTTATATATCCAGAGAGACTATGTTTTGATCTTTTTGAATCTGGCAGAAAGACTGATTTATGAAATGTTCACCCTTGGTCTATTTTGTGGAACCGGAAGGGGAGGTGCCTTCTACAGATTGACAGTTTCTGGTGATCAGTTGGCTGAGTGCAAAGTCAAGAACTGGAGCAAGATGGAGCATTAATTTTTGATGACCAGAACATTTAGGGCTTTAGTAATCAATAATTTGATGCTCTCTGTATTGAATTTGCTGAGGCATTATGCATTACCAAGTGTGGACAGGTTGACTTAGTAATACCTCCGAAATCTAATTGACTCATAAAATTTATTTTATCCTCTTTTACCATCAGAGCAATAAAATTTTTAGTGTTAGTTATTTGATTTTGGTTTTATTACTGCTACTTCCTTTTGAACTCTCAAACTAAAAACATTCTGTAGGAGGCAGAATGATGTCATGTTAACTATATCATTGTTTTCCATAGTTGTTGGAAGAAGGACATATTCTGCATATCTTTTAAATAATTGGCAAGTACGGTGTGATTTTTTTTTTTTCCCATTCAGTTAATCACTACAAGGAGAAACTGTTCTGTTTATTTCTTGGAACTATTCACATTTTTGTCTTTACACATTGTACAAATACATGTTTGCCTAAATTAATATTATAAAGTGTTCTTCCCACTATTTATCTTCATTGCATAAAGGTGCAGGATAATTTGTATACTAACATTTAATTACAAAGACTATTATGAAACTGAATTCAGACTGGACATGTTTCACTATTTTATATTTGCTACAGTCCAGCAACATGCTAGTCTACTTGCTATCCAGTGTGTACAGTATTTTAATAGAGAATGAGCAGGTATTGCATGCAGATAGAAACCATTAAACATGAAGGCCTGATTCTCTTCTCTTTCTGGTGTCAGTCGGGAGCAATTCTGTTGAAGTTGAAGGAGTAATATTAATGTAAAATGTGGGTAAGAGAGGAGAGAATCGGGCCAGAACAGTGGTAGTATGGAAGGAATTACTATGGGAAACTAAAGCAGGTTTGGTGATGTTTATCAGAGATTAATGTTCAATTTTAGATCTGAAAGCAAAGAAATTTAACAAATTCAGGTTTCAGAGTAGCAGCTGTGTTAGTCTGTATCCGCAAAAAGAACAGGATTACTTGTGGCACCTTAGAGACTAACAAATTTATTAGCGCATAAGCTTTTGTGGACTACAGCCCACTTCTTCGGATGCATATAGAGTGCAATAAATATTGAGGAGATATATATACACACATACAGAGAGCATAAACAGGTGGGAGTTGTCTTACCAACTCTGAGAGGCCAATTAAGTAATAGAAAAAAAACTTTTGAAGTGATAATCAAGATAGCCCAGTACAGACAGTTTGATAAGAAGTGTGAGAATACTTACAAGGGGAGATAGATTCAATGTTTGTAATGGCTCAGCCATTCCCAATCCTTATTCAATCCTAAATTGATTGTATCTAGTTTGCATATCAATTCCAGCTCAGCAGTCTCTCTTTGGAGTCTGTTTTTGAAGTTTTTCTGTTGTAAAATAGCCACCCGCAGGTCTGTCATTGAATGGCCAGACAGGTTAAAGTGTTCTCCCGCTGGTTTTTGAGTATTATGATTCCTGATGTCAGATTTGTGTCCATTAATTCTTTTGCGTAGAGAATGTCCGGTTTGGCCAATGTACATGGCAGAGAGGCATTGCTGGCACATGATGACATATATCACATTGGTAGATGTGCAGGTGAACGAGCCCCTGATGGTATGGCTGATGTGATTAGGTCCTATGATGATGTCACTTGAATAGATATATGGACAGAGTTGGCATCAGGCTTTGTTACAAGGATAGGTTCCTGGGTCAGTGTTCTTGTTCAGTGATGTGTGGTTGCTGGTGAGTATTTGCTTCAGGTTGGGGGGTTGTCTGTAAGCGAGGACAGGTCTGTCTGCCAAGATCTGTGAGAGTGAGGGATCATCTTTCAGGATAGGTTGTAGATATCTTATGATGCGCTGGAGAGGTTTTAGTTGGGGGCTGAAGGTGACAGCTAGTGGCATTCTGTTATTTTCTTTGTTGGGCCTGTCTTGTAGGAGGTGACTTCTGGGTACTCGTCTGGCTCTGTCAATCTGTTTTTTCACTTCATCAGGTGGGTATTGTAGTTTTAAGCACCTACAAGATCTCTATCAAGCATTCTTAAAACTACAATACCCACCTGCTGAAGTGAAAAAACAGATTGACTGCTATATGCATTCTATATGTATCCAAAGAAGTGGGCTGTAGCCCACGAAAGCTTATGCTCTAATAAATTTGTTAGTCTCTAAGGTGCCACAAGTATTCCTGTTCTTTTAACAATTTCAAAATACTAGGATTTATACGCAAACAGTTTAAATACATGTGAAGGTGAGACATACTTTTTCTCTGTGGTTCTCTTATATTCAGAAGAGTTCATAAGTGAGAATACTAGAATGATGTAAAATATTGGGCCAGCTACTCAAATACTGAAGAAACAAGCAAGGGTTTGTTTTGTTTGAAGGAGAGGAAGGGGGAGGGGGCACTACTGGACAGGGCTACGTTGTTTCTTCTTCTGTTTGCTCTTGCAGAAAACGTGATAGAAGAGAGAGGGCATAAAGGGCATTTTCTATGTAAAACATAGATGATTATTTATAAATTTCATCACAGCATGCATCTTCATATGTAGAAAATGTCATCTGCTACCCTTCCATATGTTCTGCTTCATGTGAAAAGGGCATGTGGATCACCAAGGTTTTGCAGCTTTTTAGAATGCACCATCCCTTGGGACTAGAGAGCTGGTGTCTGTGTGGATGTGATGGACTTTGGGCGTGCAGTTTTATTCAGACCACAAAATTAGTTCCTTTATTAGAGAAACTAAATGCCATTCCAGGAAGTGCAGAAAAATAATTAATGAGCACCATACATCAGCTGCATTCTTATACATTGCAGATTGAGCTCCATATCCAACAAGACACTAGATATTGCTAGAGATTAGAGATGTATTACCTCTGTCTTAAACCTGCCTCTACCTCTTCCTTTCCTCCATGCTCCCTAGTACTCTGCTTCCCCTAAATCTAGAATTCTGGATTATAAACGCAAACCCAGAAACTTTCCCTTAGAACAGGGGTAGGCAACCTTTCAGAAGTGGTGTGCCGAGTCTTCATTTATTCACTTTAATTTAAGGTTTTGCGTGCCGGTAATACATTTTAACGTTTTTTAGAAGGTCTCTCTCTATAAGTCTATATTATATAACTAAACTATTGTATGTAAAGTAAACAAGGTTTTCAAAATGTTTAAGAAGCTTCATTTAAAATTAAATTAAAATGCTGATCTTAGGCTGCCCGCCTGGGGTTCTGTTCACCTAGGACGGCAGCGGGCTGAGTGGGGCCTGCAGCCGGGACGCCGGCTGGCAAGGGGCTGGCAGCCGGGACCCCAGACCTAGGGGGGTTCAGAGGTCAGGGCAGAGGGCTGGGTGTGTGTGGGGGGGTTCAGAGGTCAGGACAGAGGGGTGAGGGTGTGGGGGGGTGCAGGGCAGAAGTCTGGAGGTGTGGGGGGGGTTCGGGGTGAGGGCAGGGATGGGGGCTGTGGGGGTGAGGGCAGTGGGGGTGTGGAGGGGTTCAGGGATCAGGGCAGAGAGCTGGGTGTGTGTAGGGGGTTCAAGGGTCAGGGCAGAGGGCAGTGCGGGTGTGGGGGGGGTCAGGGCAGAGGGCTGGGTGTGTGTGTTGGGGGGTGTAGGGCAGAAGGCTGAGCGGCTCATGGCAGGGTGCTGGAAGGGATATGCCCTGTTCCACTCCCTTCCCCAGGGTCCCCTCCCTACCGCTTCTCTGCCTCCTCTACGGAGAAGCGAGCACGCTGCCACTCATCCCCCTCTCCCTCGCAAGGGCCATCAGCTGATCGGCGCAGGGAAGGAGAGGAGGAGGGGCAGGAAAGCACTAAGCTGGGGGAAGAAGCGGGGGAAGGGGGAAGCTTGGCTGCGGCAGGACCAAGCTTCTGCCTCCTGGAGGGGAGAGCGGTGGGTGTGGGGGGCTGAGTGGGGCTGGGGGCCGGGATGGCGGCAGGCAGCAGTGTGCTACTCAAAATTGGCTTACGTGCTATGTTTGGCACGTGTGCCGTAGGTTGCCGACCCCTGCCCCACAAGTTATTTGGCCCAGGTGAGAGGATGGTTCAGCAACAACACAACAGGTCATCACAGGAAGTGAGGAAACTGTCCTACTGAAACTGCCAGGAGTACTTATGATTAGGAGTACTTACAAATCAAGCAGTAGATATGTGTACAGAATGGGTATATGTTTTCTAACAAACTGGCCTTGTCTGTATTATGTTTTTTGGACAAAAATATGATGGTACTGTTGCCCTTTGGTCCAAACAGTTATCCATATTTGGAGCCGTGCTGCATTATTTATACGAGCAAGATATTTCTCTGGTGCAATTCTGTTTATTTACAAAGAATGTACACAAAGTGCCATTTTCCTGGAAATAGTAGGAACAAATGGCAGACGGCTTCTTTGCTCACATTTTGAAAGCCTGCCTTTTCCAGAGAGTCCTGAACCCCAAGGAATTCTGTCTCTGCTCCCTACTCAAGGCCATGGTCTCTACATATCTTTCATTGTCTGCTGGTTTTCTGGCAGCTTTTTCCTTCTGATACAGTCCGCTGGACCCAATCAATGCCCTAGCCCCTATTTTTACAATCAGTCCCCAGGAAAATGCCTTGGCTCACACAGCTCAGGTCCTGCTGTGCTTTTCCTGCCTTGGAGGGCAGCTTCTATTGTTTCAGCTATCACTGAAGAAAGGGAACCTTTTCTAGGTCTGTGATTGATAGGTGCTGTTAACAGTACTAACATAACTTGATATCCTAATATTATATGTGACTTTTTTCTAGATTCCAGAATTTGACAACTTGTATCTGGATATGAATGGTATCATCCATCAGTGTTCACACCCTAATGATGACGATGTTCACTTCAGAATCTCAGATGATAAGATCTTTGCTGATATTTTTCACTACTTGGAAGTATTATTTCGCATTATTAAACCAAGAAAGGTTTTCTTCATGGCAGTTGATGGAGTGGCTCCAAGAGCAAAAATGAACCAGCAGCGTGGGAGACGTTTTAGGTGAAAACATTTTAATGTTGCCTTGTTTATAAATCCACAGGACAGCACATTTTTATGAGATTTTTTTTAAATTTACAAATTGAAATAAGTATTAAATACATAGTTTTAAATGATGATGCTTTTGACTATAGCATTGTTTGGGTTTTGTTAAATAATAACTGGGCAGTCATAAATCAGAACTGAGGATTTTTTGCCAGTGCATTTGAAAAAAACCTGTATACCAGGGAGTACTTTTCATCTTTTGCTTTTGAAGCGAACTTGCAGTTTGCACAGCACTGCAGAGGCTAGTATAAATCATCTCCTATTGGAACCAATGGCTTAGAACAGGGGTTCTCCAACTTCATTGCACTGCGACCCCCTTCTGACAACAAAAATTACTGCACGACCCCAGGAGGGGGAGCAAAGCCCGAACCCCACTGCCTTGGGTGGGGGCCTGTAACCTGATCTCCGTTGCCCAGGGCTGAAGCCAAAGCCTGAGCCCCACCACCCAGGGCTAAACCTCTCAAACTTCAGCTTTGGCCCCAGGCGGTGGGGCTCGGGCTTTTGCTTCAGCCCCAAGCCCCAGCAAATCTAACACCAGTCCTGGTGACCCCATTAAAATGGGATTGTGACCCACTTTGGGGTCCCGACCCCCAGTTTGAGAACCCCTGGCTTAGAACTTCGAGTTTGTAAAATTTGTGCCTTGGTCATTCAAAGGAGCATGGACCCAAGAATGGTGATCTAGCACAGCATGTATCTTTTGGGAACAGAAGTTATAGGTGCTGCTTCTTTTTCCATCTTTAAGACTGTTTTTCTATAAATCTACATATTCCAGTTTATCACTGTACAAAGAAGCAGTAATTGGGCTGCTTTTGGAATCTGTGAATTCCATCTTAAAGAAGCCTTTGTGGTCACTGTATATAGTGAAGTTTTCCTTGACAGCCAGTGTGGAGGAGGGAAAGAGACTGAGGTTTGAGAACTAATAAAATTCTATAAAAAGCAACAGAGGGTCCTGTGGCACCTTTGAGACTAACAGAAGTATTGGGAGCATAAGCTTTCGTGGGTAAGAACCTCACTTCTTCAGATGCAAGTAATGGAAATCTCTAGAGGCAGGTATATATCAGTGTGGAGATAACGAGGTTAGTTCAATCAGGGAGGGTGAGGTGCTCTGCTAGCAGTTGAGGTGTGAACACCAAGGGAGGAGAAACTGTTTCTGTAGTTGGATAGCCATTCACAGTCTTTGTTTAATCCTGATCTGATGGTGTCAAATTTGCAAATGAACTGGAGCTCAGCAGTTTCTCTTTGGAGTCTGGTCCTGAAGTTTTTTTGCTGTAAGATGGCTACCTTTACATCTGCTATTGTGTGGCCAGGGAGGTTGAAGTGTTCTCCTACAGGTTTTTGTATATTGCCATTCCTGATATCTGACTTGTGTCCATTTATCCTCTTGCGTAGTGACTGTCCAGTTTGGCCAATGTACATAGCAGAGGGGCATTGCTGGCATATGATGGCATATATAACATTAGTGGACGTGCAGGTGAATGAGCCGGTGATGTTGTAGCTGATCTGGTTAGGTCCAGTGATGGTGTTGCTGGTGTAGATATGTGGGCAGAGTTGGCATCGAGGTTTGTTGCATGGGTTGGTTCCTGAGTTAGAGTTGTTATGGTGCGGTGCGTGGTTGCTGGTGAGAATATGCTTAAGGTTGGCAGGTTGTCTGTGGGCGAGGACTGGCCTGCCTCCCAAGGTCTGTGAAAGTGAGGGATCATTGTCCAGGATGGGTTGTAGATCACTGATGATGCGTTGGAGAGGTTTAAGCTGAGGACTGTAGGTGATGGCCAGTGGAGTTCTGTTGGTTTCTCTTCTGGGCCTGTCTTGTAGCAGGAGGCTTCTGGGTACACGTCTGGCTCTGTTGATTTGTTTCTTTATTTCCTTGTGTGGGTATCGTAGTTTTGAGAATGCTTTGTGAAGATCTTGTAGGTGTTGGTCTCTGTCTGAGGGGTTGGAGCAGATGCGATTGTACCTCAGTGCTTGGCTGTAGACGATGGATCGTGTGGTGTGACCGGGGTGGAAGCTGGAGGCATGAAGGTAGGCGTAGCGGTCGGTGGGTTTTCGGTATAGGGTGGTGTTAATGTGGCCATCGCTTATTTGTACGGTGGTGTCCAGGAAGTGGACCTCCCGTGTAGATTGGTACAGGCTGAGGTTGATGGTGGGGTGGAAGCTGTTGAAAGCATGGTGGAATTCTTCCAGGGCCTCCTTCCCATGGGTCCAGATGATGAAGATGTCATCAATATAGCGTAGGTAGAGAAGGGGCATGAGTGGACGGGAGCTGAGGAAGCGTTGTTCCAGGTCAGCCATAAAAATGTTGGCATATTGTGGGGCCATGCGGGTGCCCATAGCGGTGCCACTGGTCTGGAGGTATATATTGTCACCAAATTTGAAATAATTGTGCGTGAGGATAAAGTCACAGAGCTCAGCAATAAGTTGTGCTGTGTCATCATCAGGGATACTGTTCCTGACAGCTTGTATTCCATCTGTATGTGGGATGTTAGTGTAGAGAGCTTCTACATCCATGGTGGCTAGGATGGTGTTTTCTGGGAGGTCACCAATGCATTGTAGTTTCCTCAGGAAATCTGTGGTGTCACGGAGATAGCTGGGAGTGCTGGTGGCGTAGGGTCTGAGTAGGGAGTCCACATATCCAGACAGTCCTTCAGTGAGAGTGCCAATGCCCGAGATGATGGGGCGTCCAGGATTTCCAGGTTTGTGGATCTTAGGTAGTAGATAGAATAACCCCGGTCGGGGCTCTAAGGGTATGTTGATTTGTTCCTGTGTTAGTGTAGGGAGTGTCCTGAGTAGATGGTGTAGTTTCTTAGTGTATTCCTCAGTGGGATCTGAGGAAAGCGGCCTGTAGAATTGGGTATTGGAGAGTTGTCTGGCAGCCTCCTTCTGGTAGTCAGACCTGTTCATGATGACAACAGCACCTCCTTTATCAGCCTCTTTGTTATATATGTTATATATGCCATCATATGCCAGCAATGCCCCTCTGCTATGTACATTGGCCAAACTGGACAGTCACTACGCAAGAGGATAAATGGACACAAGTCAGATATCAGGAATGGCAATATACAAAAACCTGTAGGAGAACACTTCAACCTCCCTGGCCACACAATAGCAGATGTAAAGGTTGCCATCTTACAGCAAAAAAACTTCAGGACCAGACTCCAAAGAGAAACTGCTGAGCTCCAGTTCATTTGCAAATTTGACACCATCAGATCAGGATTAAACAAAGACTGTGAATGGCTATCCAACTACAGAAACAGTTTCTCCTCCCTTGGTGTTCACACCTCAACTGCTAGCAGAGCACCTCACCCTCCCTGATTGAACTAACCTCGTTATCTCCACACTGATATATACCTGCCTCTAGAGATTTCCATTACTTGCATCTGAAGAAGTGAGGTTCTTACCCACGAAAGCTTATGCTCCCAATACTTCTGTTAGTCTCAAAGGTGCCACAGGACCCTCTGTTGCTTTTTACAGATTCAGACTAACACGGCTACCCCTCTAATAAAATTCTAGACTCTAGTAACATTGGCCATCAGACTAGCTAAATAATGTAGTTTACATCTAGATCATATACAGTAAAGATCATTAAAATCTTGATGTTTACTGCTTGCCGTAGCAGCTTTTGTGAACTTTGGGGACAGCAGCCACATTGACAGGGCATATTGGAAGTTGGAGATAGGGCTGGCCATTTCCTCTTTTTGTTCTGAACAACTGATGCTACAGTACTTCCTTTTCTTCACCAGTGGGTGCTATGGGGAGTTCCATTCACTATAGACTGTTTCTCTTCAGGTTTCACTTGCCTCTTACTGTTGTCACTAGCAGGGTAAGGAAGGAAGCCAGAGGTTTGGAGATGTGAGGAGACCATTTGGGGACCATCGGGAGGACAAGAAAAACAACTGGTGGGGCAATAGGCAAGATTGGCATGGGGTTGAGGAGGAGATGAGAGAGAATAATTGTGGATAAAAAATAAATGTGAAAAGAACAAATAAGAAAGCCAGAGGGTTTTAAAGAAAAATTAAAACATTAAAAAAGGATAGAACAATATCAGGAAAAATGTGAAGGAAAACAGGTGGGAGTGGGGAGGAAAGCATCAAGATAAAAATGAAGAGATTGTCCACAAATTATTTTCTCTTCTATGTCCTTTAATTCTGAGGGGGGAAAGATTAGCTTAATCAGTATTTTGACACTTGCCATTTATCTGCTGCCAGCTGGTTCTCTTTTCCTCCCATTGGCCCCCAAATGGTCTTCTGAGCCCTGTATATATTACTAGTATATGTGCAGCATACATTTTATCCTTGCTGTAGAAAATTCAAAACAGCTTCTTTATTTTCTATGTGCACTAAAAACAAAATTAAAAGACTGATTAAGAATTACATTTCCCTTTTAATTTATTTTAAGAAGGAACTCTATATTTAATTTTTTGAGGAAAAAAATAGTATACATACAATGCTGTAAAATTCAATGTTTTTTTTAGGTCAGCAAAAGAAGCAGAGGACAAAATAAAGAAGGCTTTAGAAAAAGGAGACGTTCTCCCTACAGAAGCCAGGTTTGACTCCAATTGTATTACACCAGGTAGGAAAATGTGCTGGTTATTTACAGGAGAATTGCTGTGTTTAATCATTTTGCCTTTCTGTTATCTGATTTTTCAATAGGATTTGTTCTGCTAAATCACTTGGGCACTTTTGAAAATCCCAGCCAAATTTAATATTTAAAACCCGAAAACTCTTCAAAAGTACTCCACCTTCCACACTTTGCAAAAATGAATTGTTTTTTCTATCACTAATCGCTAATATCCCTCATAAATGTATAAATGTCATTTTAAGAATTATTCAAAATTCCAATGTATCAGAAGATGTAACTTGTAGATTTCTGTTACTAGGGACTGATTTCATGGCCAGGTTGCACGAACATCTGAAGTATTTTGTAAATATGAAGATTTCCACAGACAAATCCTGGCATGGCGTAACTGTCTACTTATCAGGCCACGAGGTTATTGTGTTTATATTACTGATTTTTTTTTTTAAATAGTATTTTCAGAATAGTGTTTACTGAATTGTTTTTTCTTTGCATTTAGACACCAGGTGAAGGAGAGCATAAAATTATGGAATTTATCCGATCAGAGAAAACAAAGCCTGATTACGATCCAAACACAAGACATTGTCTATATGGTTTAGATGCTGACTTGGTATGTGCAAATATATTTTATACTCATAATGACAAAAGGCTATTATGTGTGTGACTTGGGCATCTATTCAATATTTTGTTGGAATATATGACTATAATACATTATTAAACAAAAAACTTGACATTTATGGCAAACCAAAAATTTACAATGAGGATCCACGGAACATGGAAATATTCTGACACTGGTCACTTCTTGAATAATAATAAAACCCCTTCTTAATCTCTTATTTCCACAGATTATGCTTGGATTAACAAGTCATGAGTCACATTTCTCACTTTTAAGAGAAGAAGTCAGGTTTGGCGGCAAAAAATCCCAGAGGTAAACTGCTTCTAAAAATCTTATTTATAGGAAGAAAGGAGATCCAAAAGATGAAGGGTTGCTTAGAATATTTTCTTTAAATGACTGCATATTTAATCAGTCAGGTAATTGTTGTATTTTAATTTGACTATGGATGAATATTGTAAATTCTTATAAATTTATTTTATAAATATTAATATTTATGTTAATATACATATTTTCTATTTGCCTGAATGAGCAAATAGAAGAAAAGTCTGCAATTTGGTGCTTGTGGAACCTAATATCAACTGAACTGCTAGAAAATCCTGAGAGCTATAGCGCATCACATTGTGCCTCTGGCTTCGTGCCCTAGGGCAGGCAGCTCATACTATACTGATACTATTTCCCACAATAGATTGTTCTTGTTCTTATAGATTCATTCATTTAAAAAAACAAAACAAAACACTAAGGACTTGTCTACATGGGGAAATTGACCAGAATGGCAATTGAGGAGTAAACTATTCCAGAATAGCTCCCCTCTGGACATTCTTATTCCAGCGTATAGGAATACCTTTTCCCAATTTCCTTTAATCTACAGGTAAAGGTAAATCAGAAGGCGGCCCCTTCTTCTGGTATTAAAGTATCCACACGGGAAGCTATTCTGATCACTATCCCCATGTAAACAGATCCTAAACTTCTTGATGGTGGGGTGGGCTGGAGAGAGAGAGAGAACATGCTAACTTGTATGTACAGGAAAGCTCTCAGATACTATGGTAATGAGAGCCATGTAAGTACCTAAAGAGATACATAGCTCTTGTTGATGTGCTCTAGCCAAGAACCCAAAATAAATTCCAGTGCAAAAGGACTGGACCATGCTTTATAAAGTTTAAGGCCAGAAGGGACCCCAGATCATCTAGTCTGACCTCCTGTATATCACAGGCTCCAGCACTCACACACTAAACCCAGCAACCAAAATGAAACCAAGGTATTACAGCCCACAGGAGTCTAAACAGTTGTGTATCACAAGCAGAGAATAGGAGGGACTGAGGTGCACCAAGGTCCCCACAAAGACACAGAATTGATTAAGTGGGCTATATCCATATGATCCCAGCAAGTGACCTGCACCCATGCTGCAGAGGAAGGAGAAAAACCCCAGAGATCACTGCCAAACTGGTCTGGGGGAAAATTCCTTCTTGACCCTACATATGATGATCAGTTAGACCCTGAGCATGCGAGCAAGAATCACCCAGATTAGCACCCGAGAGAGAATGCTTGGTGCAATCTTAGAGTACCAGCCCACCCTGTCCAGCATCCCATTTCCTTCTGTAGTCATTTCTGATATGACAGAGGAAGGAGACCAAACAAGCCCAAAGCCCAACCAAAATAGAATCATAGAATATCAGGGTTGGAAGGGACCTCAGGAGGTCATCTAGTCCAACCCCCTGCTCAAAGCAGGACCAATTGCCAGCCAGGGCTTTGTCAAGCCTGACCTTAAAAACCTCTAAGGAAGGAGATTCCACCACCTCCCTAGGTAACCCATTCACCACCCTCCTAGTGAAAAAGTTTTTCCTAATATCCAACTTAAACCTCCCCAGCTTCAACTTGAGACCATTACTCCTTGTTCTGTCATCAGGTACCACTGAGAACAGTCTAGATCCATCCTCTTTGGAACCCCCTTTCAGGTAGTTGAAAGCAGCTATCAAATCCCCCCTCATTCTTCTCTTCTGCAGACTAAACAATCCCAGTTCCGTCAGCCTCTCCTCATAAGTCATGTGTTCCAGCCCCCAATCATTTTTGTTGCCCTCCGTTGGACTCTTTTTCCAATTTTTCCACATCCTTCTTGTAGTGTGGGGCCCAAAACTGGACACAGTACTCCAGATGAGGCCTCACCAATGACGAATAGAGGGGAATGATCACGTCCCTTGATCTGCTGGCAATGCCCCTACTTATACAGCCCAAAATGCTGTTAGCCTTCTTGGCAACAATGGCACACTGTCAACTCATATCCAGCTTCTCGTCCACTGTAACCCCTAGGTCCTTTTCTGCAGAACTGCTTCCTAGCCATTCGATCCCTAGTCTGTAACAGTGCGTGGGATTCTTCCGTCCTAACCTCATCAGGTTTCTTTGGTCCAATCCTCTAATTTGTCTAGGTCCCTCTGTATCCTATCCCTACCCTCCAGCGTATCTACCACTCCTCCCAGTTTAGTGTCATCTGCAAACTTGCTGAGAGTGCAGTCCACGCCATCCTCCAGATCATTAATGAAGATATTGAACAAAACCGGCCCCAGGACCGACCCCTGAGGCACTCCACTTGAAACCGGCTGCCAACTAGACATGGAGCCGTTGATCGCTACCCGTTGAGCCCGACAATCTAGCCAGCTTTCTATCCATCTTATAGTCCATTCATCCAGCCCATACTTCTTTAACTTGCTGGCAAGAATACTGTGGGAGACTGTATCATAAGCTTTGCTAAAGTCAAGGAATAACACATCCACTGCTTTCCCCACATCCACAGAGTCCGTTATCTCCTCATAGAAGGCAATTAGGTTAGTCAGGCATGACTTGCCCTTGGTGAATCCATGCTGACTGTTCCTGATCACTTTCCTCTCCTCTTAAGTGCTTCAGGATTGATTCCTTGAGGACCTGCTCCATGATTTTTCCAGGGACTGAGATGAGGCTGCCTGGCCTGAAGTTCCCCGGATCCTCCTTCCCTTTTTTAAAGATGGGCACTACATTAGCCTTTTTCCAGTCATCCAGGACCTCCCTCAGTCGCCATGAGTTTTCAAAGATAATGGCCAATGGCTCTGCAATCACATCCACCAACTCCTTTAGCACCCTCGGATGCAGCGCATCCGGCCCCATGGACTTGTGCTCATCCAGTTTTTCTAAATAGTCCCGAACCACTTCTTTCTCCACAGAGGGCTGGTCACCTTCTCCCCAAACTGTGCTGCCCAGTGCAGCAGTCTGGGAGCTGACCTTGTTCATGAAGACAGAGGCAAAAAAATCATTGAGTACATTAGCTTTTTCCACATCCTCTGTTACTATGTTGCCTCCCTCCTTCAGTAAGGGGCCCACACTTTCCTTGACTATCTTCTTGTTGCTAACATACCTGAAGAAACCCTTCTTGTTACTCTTAACATTTCTTGCTAGCTGCAACTCCAAGTGTGATTTGGCCTTCCTGATTTCATTCCTGCATGCCTGAGCAATATTTTTATACTCCTCCCTGGTCATTTGTCCAGTCTTCCACTTCTTGTCAGCTTCTTTTTTGCGTTTAAGGTCAGCAAGGATTTCACTGTTAAGCCAAGCTGGTTGCCTGCCATATTTACTGTTCTTTCTACACATTGGGATGTTTTTTTCCTGCAACCTCAATAAGGACTCTTTAAAATACAGCCAGCTCTCCTGGACTCCTTTCCCCTCATGTTATTCTCCCAGGAGATCCTGCCCATCAGTTCCCTGATGAAGTCAAAGTCTGCTTTTCTAAAGTCCAGGGTCCGTATCTTGCTGCTCTCCTTTCTTCCTTGTGTCTTTGTAAAATGCAATTAGTATTTATTTGCTCCTGACAACAAGTACTCAGACATCATAATCTTTAGCAATGCAGCCAAATACATAATAGCTGAGTACTTATTTTTGGTTAACTATAGTGGACTATTATATACATCAGAAATATTTATAAATAGTTGATTTCATGTTTTGAATAATTTACAGAGCATGTGCCCCAGAAGAAACCACATTTCACTTACTGCACTTGTCATTAATGAGAGAATATATTGACTATGAATTTTCACCAGTAAAAGTAAGTATTGAAGGACATAAATCCACACCGTGTAGAGGTCAAAGCATAGGGGTTTATTACACACAGCGCTGGCGGAGTGTCACCTGGCTTATTAGGCTCAGAGACACTGTCAATCAATTGATTACAATGAAATATATAGATTTTCCATGGGCGGAGGAAGGTGACAGGGTAGGCAGTTCCACACCCTGGGATAGGTTTTGCAGCAAGACAAGATAGCACAATAGCCAATGGTTAAAAGGTTAAACAATGTCTCCGTCCATGGTCTCAAGTTAGCAAGTTAACATTTGATTAATACTTTGATAAAATGTTATTAGTATAAAATATATGTGTTGAATTCTGATTTGGGGTCCATAGGAACGAAGTAACTCCTTTGATTGTCCGACAGGTACATGTCTAGGGGTAAAGCAAAGAAACAGTGAAAGCATATGAAAATAGAGATTGTCTCCTTTATGTCTTAAGGCAGGGCATTGGTCCCTTGGAAGGGAGGTGGAAGGATGCCATATCATTATAGTGACATGTGCCAATATTTCATAAACTCAAGGTTGGATCTGTGGGAAGACTGTTTTCCCTTCAGGAGAAACACAATAGGAACAGGGATTCTTTGTTCAATTTGAAACATTGGATGAAACATAATTATTCAGTTATTGCTTCAACATCTAGCATTTCTACTGACCAAGCAGATCTTAGCAAAGGCAATGTTATTTTGTTTACCCCAGCTTTCTCATAGCTGATCACTATTAGCTAGGCCTCTGGTCTCCAGACCAAACTCTGGACTTTGGGTCCGGAAAAGAGCTGGCATAATTCATATACCAGGTTGTTATATAACATGCACATGGATTTTAACCCTTCAGTATTAATGGAACCATGGGCAAAAGACGTTAAAACTTTGTATACAAACTTGATCATAAAGCTTTTCTTATTTTTTAGGACAAGATTTCCTTTCAATATGACATTGAAAGGATAATAGATGATTGGATCTTAATGGGGTTTCTTGTAGGCAATGACTTTATTCCTCATCTACCTCATTTACATATTAATCATGATGCGCTGCCACTACTTTATAAAACATATATGGCTATCCTGCCAGAACTTGGAGGTAAGTAATTTTAAAAATATATTTAAACAGAAACATACTTATAGTTCTGGAACAGAAATCAAAGAAAAGGTTAAACTGAAGTGTTGACTATATAGACCTTACTAGTATAACAATATTGTTTGATAGTACTTGCTGAAGTGTGAGCTAGTCAATTCTTCTTCGAGTGCTTGCTCATGTGTTTTCCACAGTACGTGTGCATGTGCGCCATGTGCACCGGTGCCGAAAGTTTTTCCCTTAGCAGTACTCGTAAGGGGGGAGCACCGCTGTGACCCCCAGAGTGGCGCCTCTATATCGCGCTATAAGGGGAGCCGCGTGCTCCCCCCACCCTCAGTTCCTTCTTGCCGCCAGTGAAGGTGCGTTGGAACTTCTTGCTCCAGCTCTGCTGCAGCCTTTCCAGTTGGTCTTAGGGTA
Source organism: Trachemys scripta elegans (assembly GCF_013100865.1). NCBI lineage: Eukaryota > Metazoa > Chordata > Testudines > Emydidae > Trachemys > Trachemys scripta. The sequence goes on along the minus strand of NC_048306.1, from coordinate 72,386,248 downwards.
CCTTTAGCTAGTTATTAGTAGCTCGTAGAAAGTAGTTTTTCAGTTGTTATTGTGGGCCCGGGGCATGTCCTGTGCCCCAGGCTTCAAGTCGTGTGACTCCTGTCGCCATTCCATGCCAAGGAGTGATCCGAATGCTGAGTGTCTCCGCTGCTTGGGCGAAACTCACGTGAGTGAACATTGCAAGATCTGCAGGTCTTTTAAGCCACGAACTAAGAAGGAGAGGGACATCAGGCTTCGCACTCTCTTCATGGAATCAGCGCTGGCTCCAACTTCGGTACGCCTAGCGGACTCGGCGCCGGGCACCGCATTGTCGGTGCGCAGCAAAGCCCCCTTCCCCAGTCGGCACCGCTCCCCTTCCAAGAAGCAAAGGAAGAGCTCGACTTTGCAGCGGCGCCATGAGAAGAAAGGGGGAGAGGCTGGTCCCGCGTTGGGCAGCCCTTGGTTCCCCCCGGGCTCGAAACCTCCGACTTGTGCTGAGCGGAGTAGCCCGGCAGCGTCAACACGCACCTCTCTTGCAGTCCTGATCCCATCGACGCCGGAGGCTCTACAGGCAGCTCGAGACATTTTGAGCTTGCCGGTGCCTGGGGTGCCACCGGTGGCGGGCCCCTGGTCTTAAGGCAAAATGCCGCTGGGTGCGCGACAGGCCTCCCCGGTACGGTGCAGCTCTCACTCTGAAGACCGCTCTCTACCCCGTTCTGCATGCAGCGACAGGTCCACTCGCAGCTCGTGTCCACCACCCTTGATGCCAGCCAGGTTACCCAGTTTGGTGCCGTCCGGGCAGGAGTCTCAGGGTCCCTCCACGCCATGCAGCAGCCGGCGCAGGCACCGAGATAGGCGTCAAAGGCGCTCCTCTTCATGACTCAGCTATCGCAGCCAGTCTCATTACGACCGTCATCGACGCTCCTGCTCTATCAGACGTCACACACGGGGCTCCCGCCGCGTGTCACCGCAGCTCCAGCGCCAAAGCAAATCTTGGAGCAGTACTTCCGGGGGGTACCGGTCCTCGACGTCGAGGCACCGGGGGGTACCAGTCCCGGCGTCGTAGGCACTGTCGCTCCCACCGCTCCTATGGTACCATTCGGTTGGTGGTGACCTCGGCACCCAGCCACCCTCGCTGGGCCGTACTGATCAGCCAGACCAGATAGTGCCACCTGGCCCGCAGCATGGATAGTGGCAAGGAGCCCCATGGCAGGGACAATGGTGTCAATGGGCACCGTAGTTGCTGATGCCCACCCAGGTGGTAACCCGCTCGGTGGCCGGGGCATCCGAGGCCCCGTCGGCCTCGCTATCTAGGCCAAGGCACAGATCGACAGATCATGAGTCGTCAGCTCCGTGCTTGGACTCCGACCTGGGGGTTGATCCCCCGGCACCGGCTGCGGCCCACAGCCCCGTGCCAGCCTCCTCTCCTGCACCGGATGATACCATCACGGCACCGCCCTCTGCTCCACAGGAAGACTTCAGGGCGCATCAAGACCTGATAAAGCGGGTGGCGTCAAGCCTCCAGCTGCTGGCTGAGGAGATGGAGGGCCCATCCGATTCCCTCTTTAATGTACTGTCCCCCTCAGTGCTGGGCCGTGTGGCTTTACCCCTTCACCAAGGAGTAGCCAACATCTCCAATGCCCTGTGGTTAACTCCTGCCTCTCTGGCCCCGATTTCCAAGAAGGCTGAGAGGAAGTATTTCATGCCGGTCAAGAACCACGAATGCCTCTATTCTCACCCGGCACCTAACTGCCTGGTGGTGGAATCGGTGAACCACCGGGAGCAGTAGGGCCAGCCCACCCCCACGAATAAAGATGCCAGGAGACGAGACTCTTTTGGTAGAAAACTTTACTCCTCTTCCAGTTTCCAGCTCAGGGTGGCCAACCATCAGGCCTTACTGAGCCGATAAGATTTTAATTGATGGGAGACCCTGCCAAAGTTCGAGCCACTCCTCCCAGAGCAGGATAGGAAGGACTTTAAGCCATTGATGGACAAGGGGGCAACGGCAGCCAAAGCAGCCCTGCAGGCAGCATCGGACGCGGCGGATACGGCGGCTCACTCGATGGCCTCCGCGATCTCCATGTGCAGGGCGTCGTGGCTCCTCCTGTCTAGGCTTTCGGCGGAGGCCCAGTCCCTCATGCAGGACCTGCCGTTCGATGGGAAGGCCCTGTTTGCCGAACAAACAGACGTCAGGCTGCATGAGATGAAAGACTGTTGTACCAACCTGCAGACCTTAGGCCTCTACGTCCCTCCGGCTAAGGACAAAGCCAAACTGCAGACGTCAACTCACCCTACGCAGAGCAGATCTGAGTCCCCCTTACAAGAGGCCGAGAGACCAAAAGCGCCAGCCTCAATGACAGTCCCGCTGTGCCCCACAGCCTGGGCCCTCTAAGGGCAAGAGGCAGGGAAAGAGGTGGTTTTGACTATTTGCAGGGGGGCACCAAGGCAGTTGCCATGGAAACTCCCCCACTAATAAAGTTTGTGTTCGGCAACCATTTGTCTGCCTTCCATGGGGAATGGGCACGAATAACCTCGGACGACTGGGCCCTCAACACCATTTCCGAGGGCTACACGTTGCAGTTCAGTTCACCCCTGCCCAACCACCCCCCATCGCTGGTGGGCTCGGGGGACCTGGAGCACATTCACCTCCTAGGTCAGGAGGTGGAACAACTACTACATCTGGGGGCAGTTGAGAGAGTGCCAGTAGAATTCCAGGGCAGGGGCTTCTACTCCCGATATTTCCTGATCCCAAAAGCAAAAGAGGGTCTCAGGCCCATCCTAGATCTGCGGAATCTCAATCATTTTATGGTCCCCTCCAAGTTCCGCATGGTGTCCCTGGCTTCTATTATCCCCTCCCTGGACCCGGGGGGCTGGTACATGGCCCTGGACCTTCAGGACGCGTATTTCCACATACATATTTTCAAAGGGCACAGGCACTTCCTCCGTTTCCTGGTGGGGCCTGACCACTACCAGTTCACGGTTCTCCCGTTTGGCCTATCCACAGCGCCCAGGGTATTCACAAAGTGTATGGCGGTGGTAGCGGCCTGCCTCAGACGAGAAGGGGTCCAGATGTTCCCATATGTGGACAATTGGCTTCTCAAGGGCAACTCACTGTCTCAGGTGAGGGCCCATGTGGACCTGCTCCTGTCCACATGCGCCAGTCTCGACCTGTTGGTAAACGAGACCAAATCAACGCTAGTCCCCATGCAGTGCATAGAATTCATAGGGGCACTACTGGACTCCTTAAGGGCCATAGCCTCTCTCCCAGTGGGCAAGTTTGAAACCCTCAAAGGTCTCATCGCCTTGGTCACGACTTTTCCGATGACAACCAAGGGCGTGCCTTCAGATCCTAGGGCACATGGCGGCGTGCACGTATGTGGTCTGCCACGCCAGGCTCCAAATGAGGCCCCTCCAGCTATGGCTAGCCTCCCAGTTCTCCCAGGCCCGGGACGGTCTGGACAAGGTCCTCACGGTACCGACCCGGGTAAACGCCTTCCTACAATGGTGGTCCTCCCCGGACAACATGCTCCAAGGGGTTCCTTTCCGGGAGACAGCCCCGTCAATAGACCTGGTGTCCGATGCGTCGGACTTGGGCTGGGGAGCCCACATAGGGAACATGTAAACCCAAGGGATGTGGTCAACCTCAGACCTGTCCCTCCATATAAATGTCAGGAAGCTCAGGGCGATACGGTTGGCGTGTGTAGCTTTTGTCACGCAGCTTCGCGGCAAGGCCAGAGTCCTTACAGACAACACTGCCGTGATGTTCTACATCAACAGGCAAGGCGGGTCACGGTCCTCGGCCCTCTGCCGGGAAGCTCTGAGCCTGTGGGAATTCTGTATAGCCCACGACATCTCCCTGAGGGCTTTCCACCTACCAGGCGCCCGCAATACACAGGCCGATCGCCTTAGCAGGGTTTTCTCCCCCCATTACGAGTGGTTTCTCCACTCGGAGGTCACTCACCGGCTCTTCCGAGAGTGGGGAATTCCCTACATGGACCTGTTCGCGACCCGCCAGAACCAGCGTTGCCCCCCGGTTTTGTTCCGGGAGGCGGGTGGTGGTTGGGAAGGGACGCGATCTCAGATGCCTTCCTCCTGCAGTGGTTGGACCAGCTTTTCTATGCTTTTCCACCATTTCCCCTTATAGGCAAAGTCCTAGAAAAAATGAAAACAGACAAAGCGTATCATCCTTATGGCCCCAGCCTGGCCCCATCCACACTGGTACGGGACCCTACTGGACCTACTGGCAGCCCTTCTGAGGAGGTTGCTGCTACGCCCGGACCTCCTCTCCCAGGATGGGGGCCGCCTTCTTCATCCCAATCTGGCCGTTCTCCACCTGACAGCATGGCTGCTCAGTGGCTAGACGAGGAGAGGAGGTATTCCGAGGAAGTCAGGCAGGTCCTCCTGGAAAGTAGGAAGCCGTCCACACGCTGGACGTACCTGGCGAAGTGGTCCCGATTTTCCAGGTGGGTGGGGGAGCGGGGAGTCTCCCCATCGTCTGCACCGCTCCAGCTTATCCTTAGGACCCAAGGGCTGGCACCCGCCTCTGTCAGGGTACACTTGGGGCCATATCGGCCTTCCACCTGCGGGTGCAAGGGCACTCGGTCTTCTCCCATACTATGACCTACCGCTTCCTGAGAGGCCTTGACTGTTCATTCCCGTATGCTAGATCCCCTGTACTGCAATGGGACCTAAACCTGGTCTTGTCCCACCTCACGGGGCCTCCCTTTGAAACCTTGGCCACATGTTCCTTGTCTCACCTCTCATGGAAGGTAGCCTTCCTTGTAACAATGAAATCGGCCCGACGTGTCTCAGAGCTCAGGGCCTTGACCTCGGAACCTCCATATATGGTCTTCCACAAGGATAAGGTCCAGCATCGCCCACACCCTGCATTCCTCCCGAACGTGGTCTCTGCCTTCCATATGGAACAGGACATCTTTCTCCCAGTGCTCTGTCCCAAGCCCCATTCCTCCAATGAAGAACACTGCCTTCACACGCTTGATGTGCGTAGGGCACTGGCCTTCTACCTGGATCGGACTAAACCGTTCCAAAAATCCTCGCAACTCTTCGTTGCCTTGGCCGAGCGTATGAAGGGGCAGCCCATTTCCGTCCAGCGCCTTGCTCGCTGGATCACCTCGTGCATACACACGTGCTATGATCTGGCAGGGGTTCCCCCGCCACCGATCATCAGGGCACACTCAACGAGAGCTCTGGCCTCGTCAGCTGCCTATGTAGTCCATGTCCCTATCCAGGACATCTGTAGGGCTGCCACCTGGTCTTCAGTTCACACATTCACTGCGCATTATGCAATCGTCTCCCAAACTAGGGATGACACCGGGTTCGGCAGAGCGGTACTGCGTCCCGGGAACTCGTGAACTCCTGGCCACCTCCAACAGATAAGGCTTGGAATCACCTATTGTGGAATACACATGGGCAATCACTCAAAGAAGAAAAGACAGTTACCCGTTCCGTAACTGGTGTTCTTCGAGATGTGTTGCTCATGTCTATTCCACATCCTGCCCTCCTTCCCCTCTGTCGGAGTTGTCCGGCAAGAAGGAACCGAGCGGTGGGGGGAGCACATGGCTCCCCTTATAGCACGATATAGAGGCACCACTCCAGGGGTCGCAGCGGTGCTCCCCCCTATGGGTACTGCGAAGGGAAAAACTTCCAGCACCGGTGCACGTGGCACGCACACACACCTACTGTGGAATAGACATGAGCAACACATCTCAAAGAACACCAGTTATGGAACGGGTAACAGCCTTTTCTTTTTTTTGTATCTGATTCCATGGTTATTAACACTTTTTCACAGCATTACTGTTTGTTGCTATTGGCCTGGCAAGAATAAAAAAAAAGATCTGACAAAGCGAAGGCTGAGGGGGGATATGATTGCTATCTTTAAATATATCAGAGGGGTTAATACAAGGGAGGGAGAGGAATTATTCCAGTTTAGTACTAATGTGGACACGAGAACGAATGGATACAAACTGGCCGGGGGGAAGTTTAGGCTAGAAATTAGACGAAGGTTTCTGACCATCAGAGGGGTGAAATATTGGAACGGCCTTCCGAGGGAAACGGTGGGGGCGACGGACCTGTCTGGTTTTAAGATTAAGTTGGATAAGTTTATGGAGGGAATGGTTTAATGATAAAACATAGTAGTCAAGGAAAACCAAGCAATGGTACATGAACAACATAATGGCCAACAAGGGTCAGGCTAGAGACTCTTGCCTATATGCTCGGGGTATTACTGATCGCCATATTTGGGGTCGGGAAGGAATTTTCCTCCAGGGTAGATTGGCCGAGCCTCTGGAGGTTTTTCGCCTTCCTCCGCAGCATGGGACAGGGATCACTAGCAGGAGGGTCTCAGCCGATTGAAGTCACTAAAACACAGGACTGGGGACTTCAACGGTAGAGTACAGGGAAGGGTCTTGCGGCCTGCAGCATGCAGGGGGTCAGACCAGATGATCATAATGGTCCCTTCTGACCTTAATGTCTATGAGTCTATGAGTCTATGATCCAGAAAAAGTATGGGAAGGGGCAAAGACCGCAATGATATGAGTGATGTCTCGTATTGCTTTCTCACCGATAAATCTGTGAGCTACCAAAACTTTTTGTCACTTGCCCCAGAATGCTTACATGATACATCAGTTTTATTACTGATATCTTATTATTTTCAAGATTCCTTTTTATGGGAGAGCTATATTTACTTTTTCCAATGTGGCTGTCACAAGTTATGAAGTCTATCCATAAACTGTAGTTTTTGAGATTATTTGTTTAGTGGGTAGCATGGAGAAATCACAGGTAAATATGTAGACTTTAGATGAGAGTATTGTATCCAATCTGTATTGGGAGAACAAAGAAAGTATTGTATAGCATCTTTAAAATATTAAGAAATTGCAGAGGGTTAATGGAGTTTCAGGCCTGTAGTGGAACAGTGGGTGGAGAAAACTGGATGGGGTATTGGGTGAAGAGAAGGAGTTTTCTATGGAAACTAAAATATGAAAAATTGTAGTGTCTAGGCTTCAGTGGGAGAATATTCAGGTGGGAATGTTCAGTTTCAATCCTATATGCACTAATTGGTCATCAGTGAACAAATTATTATGAAGAGTTTTAGAATGTACATTAACTTCAGTTGTTTGAAAGTAAGGACAGTTAATTTTTGTTGCTGTTAGATTTGATTGACATCCTCAGCAGATGTGTTAGAAAGATTTGCAATTTTACTGGAGAAGATTTTATTGGGTATCTAAAAGGGGGGTATTATTGCACATAGAACTTTAATGTAAGTCTTTAAATACATACATGATTTTTTCCCCAATAGGCTACATTAATGAAAGTGGGCATCTGAACTTACAACGCTTTGAGAAATATCTTACAAAACTGTCAGATGTAAGTAACCTTTATTTGTACTGTGTATATATTATAGGGGTGCCCATCACTATAGTGTCTGAGTGCCTCATACTTTTAAAAATACGCAATCAAAATACAGTCTTCATAGCGAGTTCAAGCCTCCTATTTTGGACAAAAGCTGAAGTGCATTCACCCAAGGAGCTATCTCACTGCTGCATAGAAGATTTAATCTATAGAACTCTTGACAATTGGCATCAGCTAAGAGTCTGCCCCTGAATCTTTTACAGAATGACTCTCTAGAAACTTATATTAGTTGAGGATATGTCCCTCAGTTTTACATAAAAGCCTTATTTAAATATGCCTTGAACTTTAGCCAGGAAAGCACTATACTCTAGCTCTGATAAACCACTAGATGGAGCAAATTCTGTAGATGATGACCCTGCTGCCAGTTGCACTTTTGTCACACAATCCAACCAATTGCCATCTGATCTGATTGTCATAATAGATTTTGGGAAGAGAGGCAGAAAATTAAGTAATTGGCTTTAGATTATAACCATTATCTTATATTGCACCTGAAATCAAATGGGGAATCAGTTTAGAGTATGGAAGTGTTAGAAGCACACAAAGATGGGCAGCAGCAGTCTGCACTAGCTGAAGCAATCCAGGTGGCTTTCAAGAGCCAGCCCCATTATGGTACATTGCAGTAATCTGTCCTAGAAGTGACAAAAGGCATGAACCATATCAATGTGGATAAGGGGTTATCTGCACATGAACATTTGACCCAAAAACTATTGACCTTCTATAATGTACCTAGACATAAGATGGTACATTATCTCACATGGGTGAGATTCCAGAGGACTGGAAAAGGGAAAATATAGTGCCAATCTATAAAAAGGGGAATAAGGACATCCTGGGGAATTACAGACCAATCATCTTAACTTCAGTACTCGGAAAGATTATGGAGCAAATAATTAAGCAATCAGTTAGCAGACACCTTGAAGATAATAAGGTGATAAATAATAGCATGGATTTGTCAAAAACAAATTGTGTCAAACCAACCTAATAGCTTTCTTTGACAGGGTAACAAGCCTTGTGGATAGGAGGGAAGTGGTACATGTAGTATATCTTGACTTTAGTAAGGCTTTTGATACTGTCTTGCATGACCTTCTCATAAACAAACTAGGGAAATACAACCCAGATGGAGCTACAATAAGGTAGGTGCATAACTGGTTGAAAAAACATTCCCAGAGCTATCATTGGTTCATACCGATAGGGAATAAGGGCATATCGAGTGGGGTCCTGCACGGATTGGTCCTGTGTCTGGTTCCATTCAATATCCTCATCAGTGATTTAGATAATGGCATAGAGAGTATACTTATAAAGTTTGTGGACGATACCAAGCTGGGAGGGGTTGCAAGTGCTTTGGAGGTTAGGATTAAAATTCAAAATGATCTGGACAAACTGAAGAAATGATCTGAAATAAATAGGATGAAATTCAATAAGGACAAATACAAAGTACTCCACTTCGCTATAGTGAAGGAGCAATCAGTTACAAAATGGGAAATGACTGCCTAGGAAGGAATACTGCAGCAAGGGATCTGGGGGTCACAGTGGATCACAAGCTAAATATGAGTCAACAGTGGAAAACTGTTGTTAAAAAAAGCAAACATAATTCTGGGATGTCGTCGCAGGAGTGTTGTAAGCAGGACACAAGAAGTAATTCTCCTCTGCTAGAAATGTAAATATTCGTTTAAAAAGTTAACCATTTAAACTATTAAAATTATGTCATTTAAATGGTTAACTGATTAAAGGGAGAGGGTCTGAGGGCTCTGCAGGTGGGGCTGCTCCGCCTGGCCCTGCATGGCTGGGGCTGGCGGGCCCACGCCACTGGCCTGGGGCTGAGGGCTAATGGTTATGGTCAGTTAACCAGTAAGACTAATGTTTAACTGTTTAACTATTTAGTATTTTACATCCTTATGCTCTACTCCACACTTTGTTGCTTTCCACACTAATTAGGCCTCAACTGGAGTGTAGTGTGTCCAGTTTTAGGCTCCACATTTCAGGAAAGATGTGGACAAATTAAAGAAAATCCAGAGAAGAGAAAAAAAAATTAAAGGTCTAGAAAACATGATCTATGAGTTGAGATTGAAATAATAGGGTTGTTTAGTCAGGAGAAGAGAAGACTGAGGGAGAACATAAGTTTTCAAGTACATAAAAGGTTGTTACAAGGAGGAGGGAGAAAAAATGTTCTCTCTAACTCCTGAGGATAGTACAAGAAGCAACGGGGTTAAATTTCAGCAAAGTCAGTTTAGGTTAGAAATTAGGAAAAATTTCCTGTCAGGGTGGTTAAGCACTGGAATAAATTGCCTAGGGAGGTTGTGGAATCTACGTCATTGCAGATTTTTAAAAGCAGATTAGAGAGGGATGGTCTAGATCAGTGGTCACCAGCCAGTCAATAGCGATTGACTGGTCGATTCTAGAGTATCTCCCAGTCGATTGAGATCTCCGGCGGCACAGCGGAGCTGCCGCTAAGACAGGTACCCTGCTTGCTCCACGCCACACCCGGAAGCAGCCAGCCCAGCCCCGGGGGTTGGGGGGTGTCTCCCTCCGCGCGCTGCTCCTGCATGCAAGCACCGCCCCTGCAGTTCCCATTGGCCGGGAATGGAGAACTGTGGCCAATGGGAGGTGCAGGGATGGTGCTTGCAGGGAGGGGCAGTGAGCGGAGCCACGTGCCATCCTGTCCCCCGACCCCCAAGGGCTGCAGGGGCGTGTTGGCCCCTTCCGGGAGTGGTGTGGGGCTGGGGTAGGCAGGGAGCCTGCCTTAGCGGCAGCCACGCTGCACCACCAACCGGGAGCTGCCAGAGGTAAGTGCTGCCTGGCAGGAGGCCGCACTCGAGCCCTGAGCCCCCTCCTGGAGCCAGCACCCCATACACCCTCCTGCACCCTGAGCCCCCTCCTGCATCCCAAGCCCCAGCCCTGATCCCCTCCTAGAGCCAGCACTCCGTACCCTCTGCCCCAGCCCTGACCCCCCTCCTAGAGCCAGCACCCCATACCTCCTTCTGCACCCCAACACTCTGCCCCAGTTCGGAGCCCCCTCCTGCACCCAAACTCCCAGAGCTTGCACCCTTCATCCCCTCCTGCACCCCAACGCCCTGCCCCTGACTCAGCCCAGAGCTCCCTTGGCTCCAGTCCAAAGCCCGCACCCCCTCCCGAACCCCAACCCCCTACCCCAGCCCAGTGAATGAGGGTGGGGGAGAGTGAGTGATGGAGGGGGGCGTGCAGTGAGTGAGGCAGGGCTTTGGAGAAGGGGCGGGGTAGATCCTGGGTTGCCCCTTAAATTCAAAAAGTGATCTTGGGCGTAAAAAGATTGGAGACCACTGGTCTAGGTAATACTTAGTGCTGCCTTGAGTGCAGGGGACTGGACTAGAAGACCTCTTGAGGTCCCTTCCAGTTCTGTGATTCTATGATATTGTAGGATGGATAATATAATTCAAAAATCGTCTAATTTCTTTAAACTGTTTCAGGTTACAAGAAAAAGAAAAAGTAGATTTTCAATATACATTTTCTGCCTCTATAATAAGAGGTGGTTCATGTTAGATTGCCTCCGCTCATGGGTTAAACATTCATGTGCAGATAACATTTTATGTAATCTAATGCAGCTCTTACAGATGACAAAAATGGCTTGCATTTTCTGTTTCATATGCTACAGTGTTCATTCAGCAATAGTGTACATCGCCTTTTTAAAATAATTTTTCTAAATTTACTTTAATCTCTGTACACAGTTTGATCGTGAACATTTCAGCGAAGTCTTTGTAGACCTAAAATGGTTTGAAAGCAAAGTAGGCAATAAATACCTCAATGAGGCAGCTGGTATCGCAGCAGAAGAAGCAAGAAGCCATAAGCAAAAGAAACAGAAGGTTGGTATTTTAAATGTACAGCTCTGAAAATGTAGAAATATTCAGCTATTTGTCAAAACATATGAGTAAAGATCTGTTAAATTATTTTTAAAATCTCAAACTGTTAAATGTTGTGGTATTTTATATTTTTTACTTCTGGTTTTTTAGAAATCAGAAATGATGGAAAAATTTAATATTTGTTGAGCGATATATCTGTCTTATACATACTTATACATTCATACACACTTTCCAGTGCCATTTTTCTCAAATTAAGCACATACTTTTTAAAAAAAATAAAAGATAGAAATCAGTGTGTCTTTCCATCAGCTGCTATTGAACATCATTCAGAGGGAGAAGTCATACTGTGAAAGTTAGTCTTGGCAGCTCAGAAGATGGGTGTGTCAGTCAGATGTTTGATGCTGATTAAGTAAACAGCTTGCTCCATCAGAGCTGATATCTTAGATTTTACATCAAAATGGCAATGCTGTTTTAAAGTCACTTAAAAGGTATTACCTTCTTTCTCTTGCACTAACTCTTTCCTCTATTTTTGTCTATGTCCCCAACCTCACAACTCCTATTTTCCATTCTGTCTGCTCCTCCTATATGCCTTCAGCAACAAAAGTGGACCACTCTTATTTCTGCACAGTGGCATTTTTCCAGTGGTACTGACAGTAGTAGCAGCAGCATGAAACTCAGCTGTGATCAACTCCATCAGTGTACTTAACTCTGCCACTCACTAGTACTGTTTCAGTTTTGTAAGAGTAAGCCATATGCTTTAAAATGCATATGTTTTAATATGATTAGCTGTACTCATCAGATACTTTCTCATCTGTCATAGATGTGGAGGGTAGCTGTACAGTAGTAGATAACCTTTTTGATTGATCCATAAAATGTCAGTGACAGCTGCTCAGAAGGCTAATTTCACGGCTACTGTGGAAAAGTGGCTAGATTAGGGGCTGATGATGTCACGGGCACCTACTATAAGTGAAGAAAAATGTAGCACCCAAATGAAGACAATAATTGGCCAGTGTGATAAATTCCATCTGCCCCCCTTTTTTAGAGGCTTTTTAATCTGACATAGACATTAAACAATATTTAAAAGGTTTTTTTCCTCATAGTTCCTTTAAAAAGAAACTCTGTGTGTGTGTATGTATGTATATATAAAGCATTTTTGAAAAACAGTTATAGGGCAAAACAAGTGCAACTCTTTTGGTGTTTGTTTTAAAAAGTAAAAAATTACTTCAGCATCTTAGTTTTTAAGTTGCACATTAAATGGTAATGTGTTATGTTACCTACATATTGCCATGTATTTCTTGTTTTGTTTATCTCAACTGTGAATTCATAATTTTAATAGGTTCAGGAAAACTCCATGTGTTTGGCTGCTCTAGAGAAAACTGAGGATGGAATTATGACTTCTTCTAAAAGTAAGTGCAAAGTATTATGCAGAATACATACAGTAGAACCCTGATGATCTGTACAAATATTTGGGAAACCAATTGTGAATTGGTAAGGAAGTGCAAACAAATACAACTTAAAAAAAACCAGCAATATATTTTTTCCTAGTAACCTATGTGGGTGAGGACAAAAATAATGGATTTACTTTTTTGCTTGTGCGTTTGAGTTTTAAAACTACTTCAAAGCACCAAAGCATAGGATATGTAATTTTTTTTCATTTATAAATTGAAATATATTGGTCAGTTTATAAAAACAATGAATTTTTAGTGATATTAGAAGTCACTTTTAAATCTTTGCCGTATTTTGGTTCAAATGATAAGTGTGCAGATTATTATTTTCTGACAGCATTTAGCCTGCTCCCATAAGGTTTTTTTTTTGGTCACAGAGCACATAGTGGCAAATTGTATAACTTTGACCATTTGCAGACTCTTAATCCAGTAAGGTTTTGGACTGAATGATACATGTTTTATTGTTCATTCTCTTCCTGTACAGAAAGGAATATTTCTCTTCAACTGTGAATTCAGGAATAAAACTACAGTAACCATGTCAACACTGAACAGTCTAAAATCTTTTGGCTAAGAAATGAATGTTAATCCAGTCTCTTTATTGGCTTCATTTCAGATGCATTGGAAGATGAACAAGAAGATGAAGACCTGTTTGAGACTGAGTTCAGGCAATACAAGAGAACGTATTATATGACTAAGATGGGTGTGGAAGTAGTTTCAGAGTAAGTCTATACTGAGCTTGCTTTCACTTTTTAAAATACAGAAGACAAGTCTCTTAAGATATGTCTACACTGCAGTTAAAGATCTGTGACTGGCTGGACCAGCTCTGGGACCCCCCCCCCCACCTGCAGAGTCCTAGAGTCCGGGTTCCAGCCCAAGCCCGGACTTCAACACCTCAGTTAAACAGCCCCTTCGCCCAAGCCCTGCGAGCCCAAGTCAGCTTGCATGGGTCAGCTGCAGGTGTCTAATTATATGTTGACATACCCTCAGTATCTGGAATCTAAGGCAGCATATCCAGTCCTCAGGAAAGGAGTTCTTGGTGTTAAGCTATAGCCATGACACTTCTTTTTGTATCAGCCAGAGGTATTAGTCAATTGAGAAGTTTGCCATGATAAGCCCTCCTGTGCCAGAAGGAAGATCCATTGATATGACTCCAAAAGGGGCCCAGAAGACCGTGTAGTTGCTAATTGTTCAAGAAGCTTTCCCTTGAATCATATATTAGTAAAAAGTAAATAAACAAGGAAAAAAATCAATATGTAACATTTCTTTCTCTTTTAAGTGACTTCCTGGCTGATCAGGCTGAATGTTATGTCCAGGCAATACAGTGGATTTTGCACTATTACTACCATGGGGTTCAGTCATGGAGCTGGTAAGAGAATGAATGTCAGATGAGAGATCCTGAGTTGTGTTGGGATCAAGTGAACTTTGAGTAATATATTGACACCATTTAATGCAGGGGTAGGCAACCTATGGCACGTGCGTCGAAGGCAGCACGCGAGCTGATTTTCAATGGCACTCACACTGCCCAGGTCCTGGTCACTGGTCCGGGGGGCTCTGCATTTTAATTTAATTTTAAATGAAGCTTCTTAAACATTTTAAAAACCTTATTTACTTTACATACAACAATAGTTTGGCTATATATTACAGACTTATAGAAAGAGACCTTCTAAAAACGTTAAAATGTATTACTGGCACCCGAAACCTTAAATTAGAGTGAATAAATGAAGACTCGGCACACCATTTCTGAAAGGTTGCCAATCCCTGATTTAATGTATGTTTGTTTGCCTCTGTACTGTATATGTTGCAGTACTGAAATTAACTCAAATTACTTTTTTTTTCTTCTGTAGGTATTATCCTTATCATTATGCACCTTACCTATCAGACATTCGCAATATCAGTAAACTCAAAATCCAGTTTGAGTTAGGAAAACCTTTCATGCCATTTGAACAGCTTCTAGCAGTACTTCCAGCAGCTAGCAAAGATCTGCTACCTAAATGCTACGAGGTAGGCTTTATAATTTGATTTTTACCAGTTTTATCATATACTGCGGACCCTCGCTAGAATGCGCGTCCATATAGTGCAAATTCGGTTATAGCGCAGAACTGCGCATGGATCCCAAATTTACTTACCATCATTGGAATCCACGGTAATGTGGTCCCCGCGTTAACGCAGGACCACGCATGGATCCAAAACCCCACGTTAATGCGGGGGTCTGGTATACCTATTATTTTTTTAAATAAGAAACTTTCTTCTGCTATCTTTTCTGTTCGTGTTGTCAAACTGAGCTTGACATTTAGATTGTAATTATATGATTTTAAATTATAACATTTACTAAATTATTCTAATACAATCTTTGGATGCACTATGTAATTTCTGAATGAGGCAGTTAAACTATCAGTTTATTCCAGTTTAGCCTTTACTTTGATTTAACATCATGCCTCACCTGTTTTGTCATCCTAGACTGAATCTTAAATTATCTATGAAAATATAGACAGACTGAATTCCCCTGTTGTATTGCTTTCTGATTTTCTAGCATTTGATGACTAGTGAAGATTCTCCAATCATAGAATACTATCCTCCAGACTTTAAAACAGACTTAAATGGAAAACAGCAAGAATGGGAAGCAGTAGTATTAATCCCATTTATTGATGAGGTGAGTGCTTTCAACTCATGGAAAAAAAATGTGGAACCAAACCCAGACAAACTCTTGCATAAGTTACAGTTAAGATTGTAAATAAATAAGTTTAAATTGGCATATGATTATTAGGACATTGAAAAATGTAAACGTGTTGCCTGGAAATTCACAGTTAACCTTAAAGTTTAAAATATAATGTTTTTAATTCAGAATACTGGTAGTTACATTTCTACAAGCAACCTTCGCTTTGGAAGGAGTAGTAATTTAAACTTGAAAAATTGGCTTTCTCTGATTGTTGGCATTGTAAGTAGGTGGCTTGTTTTAGTTGGAAATATTTTTTTCCATAAAGACTCCTTATTTTTTCATAACTACACCAATGTACAAAAAAAGCCGCTTGGACAAAATCTACATAGAAGAAGAATCACTTGATATGAACAAACAGTAATAAGCAGAAGACTTTAAAGGGAAACATTTAAAATTTCAATTTGGTTCAAAGTATTTGTCATTATTATTAAAGCAAAGGTAAAAGTAGTAAAATGATCTTTTTTTTTTTTGCATACAAGGTAACAATTGACAGTATAGCAGTTTGTATGAAATTAAGATTGAGCCGGTCAAAGAATGAAAGAAATTATCATCATAATAACAGGATACCCAGAAAGGAAAATAATAAGTAGAGAAAAGCCGAGTAGAGTCATGAAGGCTCAGGTCCTGCACTGAGAACTGGAGGGCTTTGCTTGGTTCTCAGAGCACGATTAGGGGCCTTGATGAGTTTCTGAGATATGGGGAGCAAATGACTGTTCACATGGGGACTATTATATGGAAGACCTAGGGGAATGTAATGATTATACATATGAGTATCTGCATCTACAGTAGTCATTACACAATTTCTGTGAGGTTCACAGCCTGTTACCTGGCATTGTCCAGCAGAATCTGTTCGGATTTTGTTGTGTATGTTAAATTTAAACTGGAAGAGGATGAAGTGAATTTTACATTATGGCAAATTTGTGTCCAGTTTTCATGCCCCAGACAGATTCCAAGTTAATCATTTTATTTTGTTCTAGATGGGAGCAGGATAAAAAGCAGGAAGCACTTATCTGCTAGTTATGTTGGCCAGCAAAGTGCAGATATCCACCTGCCTTGGAGATAAATTCTTGAAGTGAGAAAGCTGGGATGATTGACTTGAATAGCAGATGCGGTTTTTAAGTAGAGTTGGAATCTTGAGTCAGGAAGATTATACTTCTTTCCTTTGAAATATTTTTGATTGCTCACTTTGACCACGAGTTTTAAAATATTTAATTTAATAAAAAAATTAACTACCAGTTTAATTTTTAATTTAGAAACGATTGCTGCAAGCCATGGAATCTTGCAACAAGTGCCTATTGGAAGATGAGAAGCGAAGGAATACTCACAGTGAGTGCCTAATGTACTGGTATGACAAAGACACAGAGTTCAAATACCTGTCACCCTGGCCAGAGAAGTTCCCTGCTATACAAAGATGCCACACCAGGTAATTCGGTAGTAATTATTCTATAGTGGATCAACTAAAAAATATTTGGATAACCTGTTTTTAGAATTTTTATATTTTTTCCTAGCATTTTAGTCACAGCGTCTAACAATTGGTACAGAAACAGTAAAAACAGACACTTAATTGTGCTGCCCACAGTGAATGATAATAGTCATAGTTGCTAAAAGCCAGAGCAGCCACATTTTGCAAAACAAATTAACCAGACACTAAACCACATGCCTTATGCAATGGTCTGCAGGTTTGGTGACTCTCAAGGCACTAAGGGAAGCAGATTCCCAAGGTGGGATGCTCTGAGAGCCTTGCTACCAGTCTTATGAAGGTAAGACCCAGGATATGACCTCAAGAGCGTCCCAGAGAATCTCAACTGTGACAGTGAGGTATAGGGTGAGGACTGTGAAGAGAATGATGTAAATACCTGGGTAGAGGCGGTTCCTCAGCACACCAGTTCTAAAGCACTAGAGTGCTAAAGATTATCACTAGCATTTTGAATTGTGCTCAAACAGTGCAGAGGGTTAAGCTCAGGTGTTAAGTGATTTATTTGTCTCACTCAGGAAGCAGACAGCTGTACTTATGAACAGGAGCTTCTAGGTGATCTTCAAGGATAGCCCTAAGAAAAATATTTTCAATAGTCTAGCTTGGAAGTAGTGAAGGCAAGGGAGTATTATTGTAAGGTTCCAATTAGAGAGGAATGAAGATCCTTAGATGATGAAAGGTACTGTGTGCCACCTTTACTATCTTAGAATTTTGCAATAATGATGACTTTAATAAGACTGAGTCTGTAAAATATTTGGTTAAAAGGCAAGTATTACACTCTCTGTATAGTATGTATATACTGTTTACACCTATTGCTCCTATTTCTTCCTCTGGCCAGCAGACACTACTTCAGTTTTATCTGAACTGAGTCATGGCAAGCTGCCTTTCATCCATATCCCTATTTTTGTCGTGCTCAGAGAAAGAAATGAGCCAGTAATCTCTCTGGTTGATGAGCAGTCAACACAGTTGAGTATATCAATGACACAGAACTGAGTCTCACTCTCCTAGCACCTTTACATACTCATTGAAACGTGGGATAACAAGATTGGACTCCACAAGTGAGGGAGGCTTTTAGTTGCCCAACAATACTTTATGGGACCTCAGTGTGTGCGCACACCCATTGAAGGACTAGTACAAGATCCTGCAGGCTTGTTGTCCATGCATCACGGTTAATTAAATTAAAAGCTATTAATAGATCTAATAAAATCAGCATGAATTCCATATCCTTGTCTGTTGTTAGAAGTAGATAATCCATGGATAACCGTCTTTGTTCCAGTCATAGTCAAATACAATCCCAATTTGATAAGATTGAAAGAAATTGCTCGAATTAACTCATCATCACTTCTTGATAACCTTTTAGAAAAGTCAGAGATGATGGCAATTACTAAGGTTGTTAATGTCCAAAAATGGTTTCTTGAGCATGTGCCTAACCACTGCTTGCATGACTGACAGATGGCTCAACAAAGAAGCCCATTTTTTATTATGATTATTAACATCTCTTTACTGGCTTTAATTATCCATGAAGGACATGAGATCATGTTTAAAGAGAGATTTTTTTTAGGAAGAGTTTGAAAGTAGTTTTCTCCAGTACACATGTTGAGAACTAACTTTTCCTTGATATCATGATATTCTTTGTTGAAGTTGTTTTAGTAAATACATTGTTTTTATTAATATTTTTATTTTCTAGGTATAAAACAATATCTTTGGATGCCTGGCATGTAGAAATAATCCACAATAAGATAACTAAAGTTAACACGAGCGCATTGTATTTTTGTGGGTTTCCTACTCTAAAACATATTGCACATAAGGTAAATGATTACTATACTTTGGCATTTCACCCCAACTATTTCACAAATTATTAGGGAAAGATTTGACATAGGTTTTGTGTGCTGTCTTTCTCTCACCTAGTTCTATCTTAAAAAAAGTGGGGTACAAGTATTCCAGCAGAGCAGCCATGGTGAGAATATGCTGTTAGAAATCATATGTGACAAGGATTCAAAAGAGCCGGTAAGTATCTCTCTTTCTAATGATAGTCTTAATTATGCACTATATTAGTTAAATATGCCCAATGAGAAGTTAAGGTTAGGTTATTTATATCACCTTCTGTGTTGTGTTATCATAGGAGAAAATCAAAGGAGAAAAATACGTACAGTGAAACCTGCCCTAGGGACCACCTCTCATAGGCAACCCCATGTGTTAAGTAACCAATTTAAATTGTTACCAAGATATTTGGTATAATTTTATTCAGTCCCTGTTAGGCAAGCAGTAATGCTTGGCGTACGCATGGAGCTTTGCATAAATGTGTTACACTCTAATTTTTGCAAAACAACGTATGAGGTAAATAAGTTTCCCTTGCATTTGTACAGAGGGAGAAACTGTGAGGCAGACAGAGGCTGTTACATGCCCAAGGCCAGAGAACAAATCACTAGAGAAGCTGGAATAGAACTCCTGGAGTTCTTGTGTTTCAGGCTCAGACTTTTAGGTCATATTGCCTTCTCATTTCTACTAGTTCTTCAAGTAGTCTCATGACAGGTTTCACTGTACATTTGGAGATGGTTACCTATATAAACTCACAGAAAAAAAACTTTAATAAAAGGCACTGTAGTCAATAGTAAAAGAGATTAAATGATAAAGGGTAGGGTGGGGGAGGAGAAATTAGGGTGATTAAATGTCCTTGGTTAGTGGGAATTTGTTGGAGGATTTGGATTTTGTCCCCATTTTAAAATATTGGAAGTTACCCTTCCAGTTAGCATTAGAGAGAGTATCTACACAGCTCATGAAAGTGAACCTCCTAGCCTGGGACACAGACTTGGGCTCGTGGGGCTTGCACTACTGCACTAAAAATAGCTGTGTAGATGTAGCGGCTCAGGCTTTGAAACTTGGGGAGGATGGTGGCTTCCATAAGTATACAATAAGTATCACAATCCAAAGTGAATGTGTTAAAAGCTCTTAAAGCTTTTCATTGTGTATGACTGATAAACTGATACCACTTTCAAATTAGAATTTTTTATTATAGTCAATAATGCTTTCATGTTAATTTTGTGTTTTATAGACAAATATTGCAGTAATTTTATTTGTTTGGTAGAATAACTGAAGTAGAGTAACTTTTGTTTTTCAGTCTGTAGAAAATGTAGCCAGTTTGGTGCTTGGGAAGTCTGTTTTTGTTAACTGGCCACACCTTGAAGAAGCCAGAGTTATTTCTGTGTCAGATGGAGAAACTAAGTAAGAACAATTGCATGGAAAGTTGTCTGCCTATGTTACTCATTTACTTTCCCAAATGTTCCAAAGGCTACATGTGACATGTTGGATCACAGAAACCCCCTTGGGAGCTGCCACCCAATGTGCAAAGACTACCCCTGCTCCTGTTTTCCTTCCAGCTCAGACTCCAGTACCCTGTCTTGCTGAGCCAGACACTCCTGTCTGGCTCCAACACAGACCCAGGGTCTGAATCACTTGTCCCAAAGCTGCAAGTTTACCTGAAAACAGCTCACAGTAGTGTGCTTGTCTTTAGCACTCAGATGCCCAACTCCCAATGGGGTCTAAACCCAGATAAATCCGTTTTACCCTGCATAAAGCTTATGCAGGGCAAACTCATAAATTGTTCGCCCTCTATAACACTGATAGAGAGATATGCATAGTTGTTTGCTCCCTCAGGTATTAATACATACTCTGAGTAAATTACTAAATAAAAAGTGATTTTATTAAATACAGACAGTAGGATCTAAGTGGTTCAAAGTAGTAACAGACAGAACAAAGTAAGTCACTAAGCAAATAAAACAAAATGCGCAAATCTATGTCTAATCAAACTAAATACAGATAATCTCACCCTCAGAGATGCTTCAGTAAGATTTTTCTCAGACTGGACACCTTCCAGGCCTGGGCACAATTCTTTCCCCTGGTACAGCTCTTGTTGCAGCTCAGGTGATAGCTAGGGGATTCTTCATGATGGCTCCTCCCTCCCTTGTTCTCTTCCACCCCTTTATATATCTTTTGCATAAGGCAGGAACCCTTTGTCCCTTTGGGTTTCCACCCCCCCTCACTGGAAAAGCACCAGGTTAAAGATGGATTCCAGTTCAGGTGACATGATCACATGTCACTGCAAGACTTCATTACTCACTTGCCAGCGCGCACATATACAGGAAGACTCACAGGTAAATACAGCCATCTGCAGACAATGGGAGTCATCAAGATTCCAAACCATCCTTAATGGCCCACACTTGACATAATTACAATAGGCCCTCAGAGTTATGTTTTATATTTCTAGTTTTAGATACAAGAGTGGTACATTTCTACAAATAGGATGATCACACTCAGTAGATTACGAGCTTTGTAATGATACCTTACAAGAGACCTTTTGCATGAAGCATATCCCAGTTACATTATATTCACTTATATTTTTATAAAACCATATAAACTGCACAATGTCACACTACACAATAGTCAAACTATTTTTTAAAAGCAGTGATTCAGAGTGCACTTAGATTAAATTACTTATTTAAAAGGGGACAGCATCTCAGGGCAGCAGCTAGAAGAGGAAGCTCTGTTTAACATGGTTCTTGGGGCTTGGATAGTTCTATGGAGGCACAGATCTCCATTGTTTCCCTCAAGATCTGTGGGACAAACTCCATGCTTATTCTAATGGGAGAGGCTCTCTCACACAGAAACCTGGACAGAATAATTTGAGGGAAACTGCCAGGGGAATCTCTTTGCAGAGTTTTCCTCTCTGCACACCCCATGCAGGTTTTTCACAAGTGTGGGGGAATCTGGCCTGTAAAGTGTGTTGATGTGGAATGGAAACCATCCTATAAGTCTTCCAATACTTGAAAAAGAGCAAATGTATTTTCTAACTAAAATAAGTGCATTAATAATTAGTAAACTGCATATCTATCTGTTGAAGTTAATTATACACTTATAATATCTTCAAGGTTTTACTTGGAAGAGCCACATGGAACACAGAAGCTTTACCTGGGAAACACTGTGCCACCAACTAAAGTGGCATATGTTGGAGAGAAAGAACAGAACATCTGGTTGAAAGAAGTTCAGGGGATTTCAGAACAGTAAGTAGTTAGAAAATTAAATTTTGTAATTTTACTGTTTAAAACTCAGCTACTTTTTGTTGCTTCATTATGGATTTAGTTAGAAGACTAGGGCTGTTGCATACATGATAATAAAAGATAGCAAGCTAGTGAATGAGGGTGTTGAAAGATAAGAATTTGGGGTGAAACATTAAACACAGTCACTTAATAATTGCTTCTCCCATAATGGCATCTAACTTTGTAAACTGAACTGTTTTTTATTAGCAGTGTTGACTAATAATTCTCATGACCGATCCTTTCCATTATTTGTTTGAAGGAAAAGTTGAAACACCCACTTCTCTTCCTGTAGTTGCAGCAACATTCAGTGATCTTTCCAGAGGTTCCACCACTCTGGCTTCATTCCATCTTCATTGCACTGTGGGGCTTCCCAAAGCTTTCAGAAATGCATGCATTCTCTGCATATGAGGGAATCCAGCATGCAGTGCAATTTGAATGAATCCACAGCAGCAGAACCCCCTGTAGAAGTTACTGAATCCTACTGCATATTTGCTGTAAACATTGGAAAGGGAAGTGGGTTTGTGATCCCCATCCCACTCTGAAGATCTTTGGAGCACAGTTGGTGTCCCTAGGAGGACTGTTGGACAGGTCTTTCAACTGTATGGGGTTCAGGTGCCCATGCAGCAGCAAGATGATTAATTGTATACTGACATGCAGGGTGGATCAATAACATTGACATCTTGGGTATCGTAACTTAAATTTACGATTTCTTGATGTCTGTACTGCTCTACTCTCTTTGAAGTTCATGGAGATGGAGCAGAATTTTGGAACCGCATGATCTGGCCACACCCCCTCAATTCCTGCTTGCTTCCAGTTTCTTTGCCTCTGTGTGGATGACAGTTTTTTCAACCTTTACATCTGCCCCAGGGGTTTCTGGTCAAAATTTGGTATATTGGTGAGCAGCCCTTCCACCTCCTCTGCCCGGGGCCAGTTTTTTAGCTGGATGTTGGAATCCCCCCGAGCCTCAGCTGCAGTGCCTCCCTGCTGGCTCATGTGCACATGCAGGTATGGAAGAGCAGCCTAAAAAGCACTGAATGAAATCCAAACAGTGCTCCATCTGTGAGACTGCCCTCCCAGGCTTGGCAGATACTGTTTTGTGCCCAGTCTGCACCCAGCCTTCCGTTACTAACTCTGTTAGGTTCCAGAGCTATGAGTGGGACAGTCATGTAGGATCCCCTGCCCACCAGAGCAAATGAGACTCTAATATGGTGTGATGGACTCAGACCAGAAGGATATAGGCGAGTAGGGGAAGGCAGGTGTATCAGCCTCAGAATGAGCAGGTCTTTGTTCCCTGGCCAGGCCAATCAAGATACCTGATCCCAATTAACCCATTAAGGCCATTAGGCTAATGGA
Source organism: Trachemys scripta elegans (assembly GCF_013100865.1). NCBI lineage: Eukaryota > Metazoa > Chordata > Testudines > Emydidae > Trachemys > Trachemys scripta. The sequence continues at coordinate 72,362,930 of NC_048306.1, read as the reverse complement.
GATAGCTGGAACCAATTAAGGTCCCACTCATACTGCTTAAAAGTTCTCCTTTCCAGTTCTCTCAAGCGGGGCCAGGTGAAAGGAGCTGGAGGAGAATCCTGAGGTAAGGGTGAAGCTGGGGAAAAGGGGATCATGGGGAAGTGGCCCAGGGAATCAAAGAGGTGTCAGTGGTGACTGGAAAGCCGCCAATAGCTGCTACCATTAGGGTTCCTGGGCTGGAACCCGGAGTAGAGGGTGGGCCCGGGTTCCCAACCCTCCCCCCCCCACCCCGCTCTACAGAGATCCCCTTGAGAGGGGATGCAGACTTTGGTCCAGGCAGGAGGCTGAACTGCACCTACTGAGCTCTAAGGAGCAACAGAGACTGTGTGTATTCCACCTTCCCACCGCCCATACTGGCCTGTGATGAAAGTAGCTCAATAAGCTGTGACCTTTGCCGCTATACTGAGAAAGGGAGGTCACATTGAGGGCCTTAGCGAGCTTCTGAGGCCACTGAATCCGCCTGGAAGCACGGGACCCACCAATACAGGCTCGGAGCTTTGTCACAGTGGGAAAAATGGATCGGGAGTCTATGGGAAGAGTTGGGAGAGTGTTCAAGGATGAGGAGGATCCAAGAGTTACTCAAGAATTAAGTTCCAAGGAGCCCTTGAAGACCAGAGGAGGCAGACTTCCCTTCCCAGTTTTCCCACAAGGAGGGCCCTGGAAGCATTTCCCCTCTCCCTTCTGGGAGGGGATGGGATGGGATCCAGGAGGACTCAAAAAGAAATATCACAAGGGGACTTTAGGCCCTCAGCGATCTAGCTGCAAAAGGCCTTATCAAACCTGCAGTGGAGTTCGTATGCTCTCTAAGTGAGCTAAAAACACTTTAAAAAAGGGGGGGGAAAGAAAGTGAAAAGGATGAAGAAAAAACTTAAAGGATCTCGGAATTATGATTCCTCTGATTACTCTTCCTCCTTCCCCTCCTCCACAGAGGATGGTAAATTGTCAGGCTTTGATTCCAGTCAGGACCAGGGAAAGACTCAGCAAAGGATTTTTCCCCTCTGAGAAATTTGAGACCCTGTGCAACATGGTTGTTGTATCCACTATTCAGATTCAACCTGAACAAAATACCAAAAGTAAGCCTCTAAGGAAATTTTTCCCCTTGAAATCGTCCCCTGATGCCGTGATTCCCCTACACTCCTCCTCCAAGGAAGTAATCAGGGATGAATGGGGTAAGCCAGACACAGGCAAGCACATTAACAGAAATGATCTTTGGTTCTTTGGATCCAGGAATCAGAAGTCTCAATTACTGAGATACCAAAGGTTAACAGTGCTGTAGCATCCCTGGCTAACAATATGGTTATCCTTTCAGAAGAGGAGTTCTATCCTAAGGACCCCACAGATAAAAAAATGGAGGCCCCTCTCAAAAATAGACTGAGGCCTCCTCAGCCTCTCTCACAGTGTCCCTAGCAGCTACTTATGTTGCAAATCATCTCCCTCCTGGCTAGAAGATCTCAGAGCCCTCAAGAATAGATGACCTTGACTTCAGCTCTATTTTAAAGAAAGTTTCCCTGGCAACAGCCTTCATTGCTGATGCCTCAAAGGACATGATGGGATTATCAGCCAAACCCATGGCCTCCAGCCCCGTGCCCAAGCACCGTCTATGGCTTTGTCCCTGGAAGGTGGATAGCTAGTTGAAGCAGGTGCTGTACTCTGCTGAATTCATGGGCGGCCTGCTTTTTGGAGAGAAGCTAGTTAAGGTGGTGGTGAACAGTGCCGCAAAATCTAAACAGTCTCTTCTGAGGCCACACGATGCCTTTGAATGACTATAGACTGGCCTTCTGACAAAAGCATTTGTTTCAGCCTTCATCCTGGCAGAAGTATCAGTGACGAGAGAGCAGGTTCTCCAGAGGAACTATGGCTTGGGAGAAAAGCCCTGAGCCCTGCCACTCCCAAAGCCTCTTTATGACAAAGACTGCATAGGTCTCTGCCCAGAGTTGAAACTAGGGGACAGGATTTCCCATTTCCTTCAACCATGGAACCAGTGGGTCAGGAAGACTGAGACTCAGGGATACTTCCTCGAATTATGGGGTTTACCCCATCTGTTTTTCATCCAGTCTGCCATCTCGAAAAGCATGGTCTAATCCAGAATGAGATATTTCACCTCCCGGATGTGGGAGTAATAGAGAGTGTTCCCTCAGAAGAAAGATTCTCAATGTTCTACTCCAACTTCTTTATTGTTCAGAAGCATACAAGGGGAATCTGAGCCATTCTACATCTCAAAAGACTCCACAAGTGGATGAAGAGAATGAAGTTCTGGATGGAAATCCTAATCTCTATGGTGTTATCCCTGTCCCAGGGGGATTTTCTGACTTCAGTGAATCTGGTGGATGCATACCTCCAAATCCTAGTCAGACTGTGCCATCGCAGGTTCCTAAGGTTTCCCTATAGCAGGAAGCAGCATCAATATTGAATGCTGCCATTTGGCTTGTCTTCAGGCCCCCTCTCTCCTTCCCAGTCTTCACAAAGAAGTTGGTGGTAATCATACCCAGACACAGGTCACGGGATCCTTCTTGCATGACATATTCATCAGAGCTCCACCTTAAGCAACAGCATACAGAGCTATGTCTCTGACCTTGAATCTCTTGCAAGCACATGGCTTTATTATCAGCATTGAGAAAAGCTCCTTGATTCCATCCACCCAAATAACTCACTTGGGAGTGGACATAGACAACTCGTTAGCAAGAATATGTCTATCTCTAGAGGTTCCAGAAGATTCAAGATCTCCTCTCATTGTTTTGGAACTGCACTTGAGCCTTCAACGGTAGGCCTCCTAGTATTGTGCATAGGGATCATTCCATGGGCATAGTCACACATCAGGCATCTTTAAGGCTGCATCTTAAAAGTATGGGACTACTTCCCAGAATGCATGCAAGAATAAGTGATATTTCAGTGCTGGTAATCAACTCTTTAAAATAGTGGTCTGCCCAGGGCAATGTCTGCAAGGACATGCCCATATGCCTTCCTGATCCCCGATCCTCACAACCAATGTCAGCCTGGTGGAGGACTGGCTGGGGGGGGCATGCCTGAGATCCCAAATAACTGAAGGTGTCTGGAACCTGGAGAAAGAACCCACATCATAAACTTCCTAACTAAGAGCAGTCAAGCTGGTGGTATGAAGCTTCCAGTCTGGCCTAAAGGGGAACCACATTCTGATTCAGTCAGATAACACAGCCATGGTTGCGTATGTGAACAACCAAGGGAGAATAAGAAGCCCAGCGCTACATGCTGAAGCAATGCAAATCATGCAGTGGGCAGAGCAGTCTCTCCTCTCCCTCGGGGAAGTTCACATAAAGGGAGACCTGAACCAGATGATGTACTTGCTTAGCAGGCACAAAGTGAACCACTCAGAGTGGTGCCTGAATCCAACATGGCCAGAATTCCTGCATTTCTTGGATTTGATTTGTGTTTCTGGCACCAGCTGCAAAATTTGGTCCAGATAGAGGCATTTATTTTCAATACTCTTCTAGAAGTAAAAAGCGTTCTGATAACTTTGGAGAACAGACCCAGTGATACCAGTGCTTCCCTCTCAATAGCCAGGCTGTTAGATGAAACCAGTTCAGGTCTGGATGAAGCACAGGACCTTGTGAGGAGAGGTCCTGTCTCTTCGGAACCTGTAATGATAAGCCCAATTTCAGCTTTATCAGGTCAAAAAACTGGGTCTCCTCGCCAATGTGGGGTCTTAGTTAATCATCAAATAATTTGGCCTGTCCTCAACTGACATATTTGCAAATCAAATACCCACGAAGAGATCAAAGTACTTCACCAGGAAAGTGGACATTAGATCCATGGGGACAGATGCCTTATCATGTAGACGGTCACAAGGCCTCCTTTATGCATTTCCACCCTTCCCGTTACTAGGGAAGGCAGTCCAGAAAATAAATCAGGAATAGGCAACAGTAATATTTGTAATACCACATTGGCCGAGGAGACTTAGTTTTTGGACCTGATAAAGCTGAAATTGGGCTCACCAATACAGGTTATGAAGAGATGGGGCACTTCCTCACAAGGTCCTGTATTTTATCTCGACCTGAACTGGCTGCATCTAACAGTCTGGCTATTGAAAGGGAAGCGCAGGTCTCACTGGGCTGTTCTCCAAAGTTATCAGAACGCTTCTTACTTCTAGAAGAGTATTGAAAGTATACGCCTTTATCTGGACCAAGTTTTGCAGCTGGTGCCAGGAACACGAAGAAAATCTAAGAAATCCACGAATTCTGGCTATTTTGGATTTTCTCTAAGAAGGCTTTGACAAAGGTCTTCAATCCAGCACCATTGTGCATCAGGTGTCTGCCCTTAGTAGCATGATATTTGCAGAATCTGTAGGTTCTCTGGCAGAGAACCTCTAGGTAGCCAGATTCCTTAGGGCAGTCCAGTTAGCCAAGCTGGCTATTAGACCTCATTTTCCCAAGTGGGCCACTTATGTTGAGAGCCCTGACAAACCATCCCTTTGAACCACTGACGACAGTGTCAGCATTTTCTTTATCCATTAGAACTTGCTTTCTGTTACCATCGTGTCCACCGAACAAATGTTGGAGCTGTTGGCGCTCTCTATGCAGGAACTTTACTCCATGTTTCTTGAGTACAAGATGGTGCTTAGAACTCTGGAATCATTTATCCCAAAAGTGAACTCTTCTTTCCATGCTTCTCAAGAGTGGTTCTCCCTTCATTCTTTCCAAGGCCACAACATCCCACTGAGGAGAGGATGGCACACCTTAGATGTCAGAAGGGCTCTGAAAATTTACCTCAAACGTTCAAAGTCCACAAGGAGATCAGGGGCCCTGTTTGTATCCTTCTATCCGAAACACCAAGGTCTCAGAGATGCCATGTATTCTGTTGCTAGGTGGATTAGATTATGCATTGTGGAAGCATACTAGGCATCAGGGATTCTAGTTCCAGAAGGGGTCAGGGCAGGCTCTATGCAATCCCTGGCAAACTTGTGGACAGAAAGCTAATGCAACCACAGCAGAAATTTGTAAGGCAGCCACCTGGTCAAATGCTGCCTCCTTTATCAAGCACTAGAAGGGGGACTTCCTGTCTTCTGCAGCGGCGTCCTTTGGCAGGAAGGTGCTGTAGGCAGTGGCCTGGAAATGATTTTGCCCTTTGAGTAAATATTATAGATGGGAAGAGATATGGTTTTTCTTTTTTCTGACCTTTTCTGTTGCCTCCATACATCTGCTCGCTGCTTCTCAGACGTCAAGAATTGTGGGAGATGCTGGGCTGCAAAACAGAAAATTTCTTACCAACAATTTCCTTTCCACTAGCAGAATCTCCCACAATTCTACCCATCCTGGATGGCTCACCAGTCAAGGGTCAGTTATTAACTGGAATCATTACCATATGATAGTCTTCCTTGGCCTAATGCAGCGATTCTCAAATTGTGGGTCGGGACCCCAAAGTGGGTCGCAACCCCATTTTAATGGGGTCACCAGGGCTGGCTTAGACTTGCTGGGGCTTGGAGCCAGAGCTGAAGCCCGAGCCCCACTGCCGGGGGCCGAAGCCTGAGGGGTTGAAGCCCTTGGGCTTTGGCCTCGTCGCCTGGGGCGGTGGGGCTCGGGCTTTGGCTTTCGCCTCCCACCAGGCTTTGGCAGTGGTGCAAGTAAAATCCATGTCTTACCGGTACGGGGGGGCACCAGCTAAGGGGGTACGTGACCATCCATGTGACTCCCAAGCCCCAGAGCCCCCACGCTCTCTCCGTCCCCTCCTCAGATCCAACCCATGTTACCTGGGCCGTGGCGGGGGTTGGGCTCTGTCCTCCTCTGGCTGCACGCGGGGCAGAGTTTGGGTGGGGGGGGCAGTACAGCCGCCGGAGGAGCTGCCAGCTTCTGCTCCTTTCCGTGCTGCTGCCCCTCCCAGCGGGGAAAGGAGCAGAACTCCCAGCCCCGCCCCCTGCCCTTCCAGGCACGGAGCTGCATCTCCATCCTTCCTCGTACTGCAGCAGTAGCCCTGCCGGAGGACAGGGCTGAGGGGGGCAGGGCTGGGAGTGGTACAGCCGCCGGAGGAGCTGCCGGGCATTCTGCTCCTTTTCCCGCTTCCCCTCCCAGCGGGGAAAGGAGCAGAACCCCCAGCCCTCTCCTCCAGCAGGGCTGCTTCTGTGTCTTTCCGATATGCCGTACCAGCTATAAATAGCTTGCTGGTACGGCGTACTGGAGTGTACTGGCCTACTTGCACTGCTGGGCTTCGGTCTCCTCTCCTGGGGTCGTGTAGTAATTTTTGTTGTGAGAAGGGGGTCACAGTGCAATGAAGTTTTTGAGAACCCCTGGCCTAATGTATGTAGTTATTTTTGTCATCTTTGGAATATTTGTTAATGATGGTAGCACGTTTTGCAATTTGTGAATAACTCATCTGGAAGCAAGCAGGAGATGAGGGGGTGTGGCAAGACCATGTGGCTCCAAAACTCTGATTCACCTCCCTGAGCTGCAAAGAGAGGAGAGTAGCCCAAATTTCAAGAATTGTGGGAGGACGCTGCTAGCAGCAAGGAAATTATTGGTAAGAAATTTTCTGATTTTATCCCCATATCTTGGGGCTAATAATTCTAGGTGTTCAGGTAGTACAGTGAATGACTCACATAGGATCTAGAATAACACTTTAGCCTCAGAGTTGTTAAACCTGTATATAGTTCTTACTTAATAAACAGGAAACAATTATTTAAATATTCATAATTTTAAGAATAATTTCTGTTTGGATTTAAATACATTGGTTAAGGCCACTATAAAAGTAACATCCTTTTTGTGTTAGGAAGTTCCATGTATTTAAATCAAAATAAATGTTTTCCTTTTTTTTCTTCAGCTACCAGAGGAGAAAAGGAATAATTATAAATGAAACCTCAGTAGTTGTATATGCCCAGTTACTCACTGGTCGTAGATATCAGCTAAATCCAAATGGTGAAGTTTATTTGGAGAAGCAGTGGTCAAAACAAGTTCTTCCTTTTGTTTACCAAACTATTGTCAAGGTAAATATTCCAAATACTCCTAATCTCTTCTTCTATAAAATTTTCCTTTCCATTAGGAAAGGATTAGAACTGTGGGTCGGGACCCCAAAGTGGTCAAGGGCTGGCATTCCTCTTGCTGGGGCCCAGGACTGAAGCCTGAGCCCCAATGCCTGGGGCCGAAGACCAAGGGCTTGAGCCTTGAGTGTATGTGTAGGGGGCCCCTCAGGTAACATGCCCCTCGCCTGGGGCTGAAGCTCTTGGGATTCGACTTTGCCCCCTCCCACCAAGAGCGGTGGAGCTCAGGCTTCGGTCCCCCCTCCTGGAGTCGTCTAGCAATTTTTGTTGTCAGAAGGGGGTTGAGGTGCAATGAAGTTTGAGAACCCCTGGATTAGAATGCATACTTTAAAACAGACAAATAACAAGAGTTAATCAGCATCTTAATTTTATGGTAATAGTGCAGCCTTTCTAGTCCAAAAAGTATATACTTTGTCAAAAGCAACATTAAATGGTATATATTTTTTCATTTAAACTCCCATTTCAAAAGTGTTTGGAGCTAGACTGAAGGCTCTTGTCACAAAAATTGTGACCCTACTGCATATTTTAGTTTGATTTCCACAAACTTTTGTGAGGACATTTTGAATAAAATACAGTAGTCATCTTGGACCATATGTAGCCCAATAGCTTTATGTAATTTCACTGACAGTATTACTTTCAAAAACTGAGTTGATGTATATTTTAGGTAGTGAGGTTAGCATGAAGGAAATAGTTTGTAGTTTACTTTATAGTGATTGTTCAATATTTGGTAATAAATATCTATTTAGCAGACCTGTTTAAAGAACATACTGGGATTGATAGATATTTTAACACCATAGATTTTTATCTTCTTATTTCATGTAGGATATCAGTGCTTTTGACTCTCGTTTCTCCAACATCAAAACCTTGGATGATCTGTTTCCTCCTGGAAGCACAGTCTTTATGCTGGGGACTCCTTACTATGGCTGCACAGGAGAAGTTAGTTCAAACATTTATTCTTACAAGATTTCTTTTCTTACAAGCCTATAAATATCAAGGGCCAGATTCTCTGGTGCTGTGTGGCAGAATCTAGCTCTGGAGTCAGTCTAGCCAACCCAGGTTACTTTACTTTGGTGGCTTAGTTGACATGGGTGAGCTCCTGCCTCTCCCCTACCATGTTGCTAACGTAACAGGGAAAAAGGAGCATAACCAGAATGTCCCATCAACATCATGATCATCAGCTATGGTTTTGTTCCTTTGGGGCTCTTTGCAGTCAGTCTGATAGTGTCCTAACTAAGTGCAATAGGACTGGCCCTGTAAAGAAGCTGCACCAAGATCTGAGGAGGGCAAAGTTGAGCTTTAAGGTGTTTTTGCCCATCCCCACACTTGATCTATGTTCTATACAGATAAACTGCTCAGTTTATCTATACAGAGTATAGACCCCAAAGTCTGGTGCCAAGTCTGTTTTTAAATGACCTCTTTTTCTAAATGAGAGAGGTAGTATTTGTCTACCATCTCTCTCACATATGGCAGACAAACACACACACACACACACATATACATACATATATATACTGTATTTTCTGGCGTATAAGACTACTTTTTAACCCAGGAAAATCTTCTCAAAATTCGGGGGTCGTCTTATACGCCGGGTGTCGTCTTATAGGGCGGGTGCTGAAACTTCCGAGCTGGACTGGAGAATCTGCGGTTGCCGCATATGGTGGGGGGAGCTCAAAAACGGCCGCGGCCGCATCCCCGCCCGATGACGAGGTGAGGGGGCGCCTCACCAGGAAGGTGTAAGTGAAGGGCGGAGCAAGCTGCAGGCGTCCGGGACGCCCGGGGTATGGAAAAAAGATAGAGCGGCGCTGTGCCCAGAAAAACACGCCTCTTTCACCCGTCTGGCCCGCCCTTGTATCCTATTACCGTACCTCCTTCTCTGCCTCTCAGATCTCGCTCCTGAGGACTGCAGTGAAGCGGCGCAGGCGCGCATGTGCGAGATCTGAGAGGCAGAGAAGGAGGTAATAGGATACAAGAGCGGGCCAGACGGGTGAAAGAGGCGTGTTTGCGCTACCGCTCTGATAGTCTTGGAGACAGGGAGGGCTGGGCAGGCAGGGAGAGCTGACCAATCCAAGCAGGCTTTGTATACAACAACCAGCCAATCGCCGGTAAGGTACATCGCTTGCCGTGATTGGCTGGTTGTTGTATACTGGGTACCACATACAGTACAGCACCAGTATCTGTACCTGTTCATACAGTATAGCACCAGTACATACAGTACAGTATACCAATGTCCAACAGTCAAAACCCCATCATGGCTCCACCAGCAAGAAGAAAGAAATATGAAGCCAGTTTCAAACTTAAAGTTGTAAACTTTGCCATGGAACATAATAACTGCGCTGCTGCAAGACAATATGGAGTAACAGAAAAGATGGTTCGGGACTGGAAAGCAAATGAAAAAGCATTAAAGAGTATGCCAAGGGGTAAGTGTGCATTAAGAAGAGGCACTCCACATTGGCCAGAACTCGAAAAACATGTAGCAGACATGGTGAATGAGCATCGCCAAAACGGTTATGTAGTGACACGAAATAAAATACATTTGTTTGCACTTCAGTGGGCAAAATCTAACCCAGATCACAGCAACAGATTTAAGGCCACTGTATCCTGGTGTACTAGATTCATGGGAAGGCATAATATGGTACTGAGGCAAAAGATGAAAATTGCCCCAAAATTACCTGCAGATCTTGAGAGCAAAGTAAATAGTTTCCATCAATACGTAATACAACAGCGCACTAAACATGGCTATGCGTTAAGTAGTATTGGAAATATGGATGAAACTCCAATGAATTTTGATATGGTTGGAAATAAAACTGTCCATCAAAAAGGTGAAAAAACAATTTTAATTAAAACAGGACATGAGAAGTCCAGTTTTACAGTGGTACTAGGATGCACAGCTGATGGCGCCAAACTGAGACCAATGATTATTTTTAAAAGAAAAACAATGCCGAAATTCAAGTTCCCTGTTGGTTGTTTTGTACATGTGAATGAAAAAGGCTGGATGGATGAAGAAGGGGTAAAGCTATGGCTTGATAATGTATGGAGCAGGCGACCAGGTGGACTTATTCAAAAATGTAGTCTACTGGTGTGGGATATGTTCAGGGCTCATTTAACTCCCAGCACCAAGCAAATGCTTGCAAGACTAAACACAGATGCGGCAGTTATTCCTGCAGGATTGACATCGTTGGTACAGCCACTGGATGTGTGCCTAAACAAGCCATTTAAAGATCGCATTCAAGAACAGTGGAATGAATGGATGGTTAGCGGCGAAAAGTCATTCACAAAAGGAGGAAACATGCGTGCTCCACAGTTGGATGTTTTGTGCAAGTTTGTCATAAAAGCCTGGAATGATATTGATGCAGAAACAGTAATCAAGTCTTTCAAGAAGTGTGGCATATCAAATTCATTAGATGGTATGGAGGACGACTACTTGTGGCAAGATGAAGAGGAAGCCGAAGCTGAGACCACACCATCTGATACGGAATTCGATCCATACGATGACTGCCTTACAAATGTATCACAAGATGTCATTGATGTACTTATGATATCAGATGACGAACAGGAGGATTTTGAAGGCTTTTAAAGGGAAACTGTCACGCCAGCAAAACCTGTAAAAATACCGTAGCTTGCAGTTATGATGGGCGTTGCTAACTCGCCAGGGACTTGCCCGGCACTTGCTCTCTCTCTCTTGTTTGTTATCTTCCTCCTATCATCATCACTTCCAGTTTGGTTGACAGCTTAGAAAACAAACAGCATGGCAGCTCCCATGGGTTTATTGTCTTATCCTTCCTTTCAGCTTTAGAGTGAATTAGGAAAAGTTTAATCCACTTGCACTGTTTTATGTTTACATGTTTGATGACAAACAGCCTTATGTTTATAAGTGACAGTTTTCCTGCTAAGTACCTGCATGTCATAAGCATTTGAATTAAAATTACCATATTGAAATCAAATCTGATGTTTTTTAAATTTTTTTTTGGTGTGCGTTGGAAGAGGGGTAGTCTTATACGGCGAGTATATCCCAAACTCTATATTTTAACTGGAAAAGTTGGGGGTCGTCTTGTACGCCCAGTCGTCTTATACGCCGGAAAATACGGTATATATAATAAAAATCTGTGCAGTGAATTTACACATGTAGCTTAGGCTTCCCACAGAAAATATAAGTCTAGAGTTTTTACCTCAATTATTCCAGCAGAGAAGTGAATTAAGTTTATTAACTTACTTTTTCTACCAGGTGCAGGATTCATGTGATGTTATCACAGAAGGTAGAATTCGTGTAGTTTTCAATATCCCGTGTGAACCCCAGCTTGATTCCTTAATACAGAACCAGCATGTAAGTATTTTTGTAAATCCAGTAAATACTTAAATATTGTGTCAGATATTTTTGTCAGTGACAAATTTCCTTCACAGATCCCAATTGTCTTTTGTGCCGCAATCCATATCCTTCTGTAAAAGACTGAAATACTAAAACATTCTCATTCAGGGAGACTATCTTAACACTAATATATTGTAATATATTGTAATGTAAGGCTGAATACAAGGTCTGTTCAGATCATTGAACTGCACTCTTACCGTGCAGTTCCATACCCATGTCCCATGGTTTGCATCCTCTGTGGGATGGTCTAGTTCTACTAGAATCTGGCTGCCAGTAGTGCTGCTCCTTTATGCGTACCAGCATCTGGTGACCAGAAACAATATTTCCGGGCAGTGAGAAACGGGGATCACCATGTGCTTATAACTTTTTTGCTCAAATGATTGCATTGGCTTCACTTCCATTTCTGGTTGCCATTAACACCTTAAACTGCAATATTTAAAACATTGGTCTGTTCAGGAGATCTAGTCATCATGACAGTTAAGGTCAGCTGGGTGACTCTGGCAGTTAGTCCCTGAATTTAGGCAGTTCATGACAAGACAGCAGGGTTTTTTTCAGTTGATGATCCTTTCCTTGGGAACTAGTTCCCATTAGTGATTGTAAGAGCCTGAGCTGACAAGTTTCAGAGCAAGATGCGAGATGTTCTCGCTTGGTTTAGCTCAGTGTTTTTCAAACACATTGAGCTCAGGGACTATATTGTATTTTATTACTCAATATTTATAATAGCTCCCCAAGGTCCCAATCTAGGTCACTGCCTCATTCTGCAGCTAGACACTCTAGCAACACAGTCCCTGCCCCAAATAAATTGGTAAATTCCTCTGGGCCTGCCCTTCTCCTCTCTGGATCCTCAGACCAATGGAAGGGTCTCCTGCAGAGTTCTGGGAGCTGATTTCCTTTCCTCTCCTCCCAACCCTTAGTGCAGGAATAGCAGAGAAATATATAGGGTTGGAAGGTAATTTTTAAAAGGAAATGAATGGGCTTTTAAAAATAATTATAGTACTTTATTGCCTCTATCCTGTCCTAGTATATAGTAATGTATTTTTATTTTTAAAGAAATATTCTGTGAAGTACAATCCTGGATATGTTTTAGCCAGTCGTCTTGGAGTGAGTGGATATCTTGTCTCCAGGTTTACAGGAAGCATATTTATTGGAAGAGGATCCAGGAGAAAGTATGTTTGACTGTAATAAATTTCTTTGTAATCAAAACTCTCAATTATGCATGTAAAATTGTAGATTATATGCCATGGTAGATTCCGCCTAATAGCAATCCTGATATTAGCAACTTCCAGTTAATGGGAACATTTTGCCAGGAACCAATCCCATCCCATTAACATCAGTGTTGATAGGATTAGGATATTGGCACCGGCATGCTTCTTATTAGCAACTTTTTTTAAAGAAAGGCCCCACCTGCAGGCAGGCTTGCCAGTCTATAGGCAGGGAAGTATGTATTGAGATGTGCAGAGCACTCCCTGCAGATAGGTTTATGAGGCTGCATCCAGGAATGGAAGGGCTGGGGCATGCCTTCCCTCGCTGCAGCACCGCAAACCTACCTGTGGCCGGTGCTCATCGTGTCCCAGCGCTTCCTTCTGGGGCTGCAGCCCAGCAAACCTGTCTGCACATGGGACTGTATAGGAGGTAAGAGGCTGTGGCCTGGGAGGTTGTGGGCTGGGCAGTAGTGGGGAGAGGAGTTGCAGCCTAGCAAACCTAACTGCACATGGGATCATACAAGAGATAAGGGGCTGCAGGCTGGGAGGGGAGGCCATAGGCAATAGCGGGGAGGAGGGCTGCATCCTGGGTGTTGGAACTGCATGATATCTCTCCTTGCACTCTCCAGGCTATGCCCTGCCAAGAGACTGCACACAGGGAAGGGAGCGCTGGAGCATGCTAAGCCTTCCACTTATTAGCAACTGCTGGATAATAGCAACTTTTGGCTAGCAGCCAAAGGGTTGCTAATAAGTGGAAGCTACTGTAAACAGAATTTACTATATTGATTTTTCTTATGTTTTCATCCTATTTGACATCTCAGTATTCATAAATTCTAATGGGATCTGTGATATAAAATTGTATTGATAGCGTATTTGATATAAGCAATGTTTTCAGAAAGATGCACTCTTCAGTTAATGGAAGCTTAGTTTGTTAATTTTCTGAATCAGAGCTTTGTTCTGGTTGTTTGTTTTTTTAAAAACTAAGAATCGCTTAGATTTACTAAGTACCAAAAAAATTGTTTAGTTGCAGTGATATTCTAATTGACCATTAGTAGAATATTGCATCAGATTAAAATTTGAAAAATTAAATTAAAAATCCCAGTTGAATCATACGTACTCCTATACTTCATATATTTTTTTTTTATTCTTCTCTTGGAGACACCTTCAGTATGTTAAATCTGCAGCAACACCTAGGAGGCTAGTAGGTTGAGACCATAATTCTAGAGGATGTTGTTCTGAGTTTATGCCGCCCAATGCTGTCATGATGCCCTTCCTGCCTCAATCAGAAAATGAGGCCCAGGCTGGGAACTGGTACATTTGAAATTGCTTTATTAAAATTAAGAAAAATCAATTAAAAAATAACCCTTAACTGGGACATTAGTATAAAAGACTTTTCTGTCAAGTGAGTTTTGGGTGAGAATTTTTCTTTAAATCCCTCATCTGTAAATATATTTCACCCTTACAACCAACCTTCCAAAGCAAGGAGACCCCAAGAAGACTATATTCAAAGCCCGTTAACAGTTCTTTATTGGCTAGAAAGATTACTGTTGACCAACCCAAGATACCTGAGCTACTTCAGGCCAGGCAAAATGCCTCTAAAGTGTGTCCAGCCCTTGGTAGTGCTGAGGGGGACACCAGGGTGGAACTAGGACTCTATTGGCGTTCCCTCTTGTAGTACATACTAACTCTATGCCACAAAGTTGACAATCTTTGTTTGTTTGTAATTTGTGTATTTATTGAATAACAGTTAAAAATATACAATTGTATACAACTTGTGAAAAAGATAGTAATCCAAAAGTCACATGATATGCTTTCCTAAAACTGAAAACACCTGTTTCCTGTTACATCCCACAGAGTGATTATAGCCAACTCTTATACAGCACTTTTCATCAGTAATTCTCAACGTGCTTTACAAAGTAGGTCAGTTTCATTAGCAGATAAAGATGTTATCAGAAACAACTTTTCTGAGGCTCAAGTCAGATGTCAGTAGTTTTTCCTTTACAAAACGTAATTTTTTGTTTTGCAGTCCACATGGAGACCACAAGGCAAATGTGGGCTTGAATCTGAAGTTTAATAAGAAGAATGAAGAGGTCCCTGGCTATACTAAGAAGGTTAGAAATGAATGGATGTATTCTTCTGCAGTGGAGCAACTTCTTGCTGAGTATTTAGAAAGGTAAGAGTTGAATAATAACGTCATATTTCTGAAATTATTGTACTGAAATTGTAAATGGGTTTTATTCACTGTGCAAAAGTTTATTATTGATGACTCTGGGACTGGAGGTAGGGTAATCCAAATCCTGGTTTAATGAGAAATAAGTGCATCAAATGAAGTATTTTGAGGTGTTTCTGACTTCAGACTTAAAACGGACTATAATCTAACATGAAATAGCAAAGGAACAAACTCAGCAACATTATTAAGAATGTCATGGAAGATTCTTAAAGCTAAGATTAAAGAAATTGAAAGAAATGATATTTTCTTCATATCTTCAATGTACAATCTGTACCTAGTCATGGCTTTTTCTTTGCTGTGTAGACACACACTAGTTTTCTTACATTTAGAAGTTACTTTGGAACACTTTCTATTTGAAGAGAAGCGATGGCTGTAATTCAGCATCTGTGTTTCAAAATCAGATGGTGACAACTGTAATAAGACATTCTGCATGTGGGAGGTGTCTAAATTATTTCATTTTGTTGCATAGAGTATTGAAATAAACACATACTGCTCCAGTGTGCTGGAATTTGAAAACACCTCATGTTATAATAGTTACACTGCATAGGAAATCCAGTTTTATTGTACTATCTATATTACCTTCTGGAACCACTTTGAAATCAGTTTATATCCCATTGTAGTCTCTCCTGATTGATGAGGAATTAAAAACTAAAATGAAGGAGGCTAGTGTGTGGAAGAGATCTTGTGGAGGAGACTAATTAAATTTTCGTTTCTAGACCAGTGCTGTTGTCATTCAGCATGTAGTACACATGATATCTCACAGATTTATATTCACAGTGAAAGATCACTTAGTCATTGTCTATCCCCTTAGTAACGGCTAGAGGCTGACTACAATTATGTAAAAATGACTGTATGAATGGAAAAAAATAAACAGCCTAAAAAGCAAAATGTTAAGCTAACATGTGGGGCTTTGGTGACATCCCAATCCATCCAAGTTCCTCTCCAGTAACTTGTCATCATTAGAATCCCTCAGCAACAGTCTGTCTCTATAACTTAAGTTTATTTTATGGAGAGAGGGATGGAGCATGTGGGATCTTGCAATTTCTTCTTTATTCCCATGTCATAGAGATCCAGTCTTTTAACCAAAGAGGACAGGACACAGGCCTTTATGGAACCCATCAGTACTGCTTCTGAGGTTGCATGATGGAGTTGGGTGGACTTAGAGAAAGGGAATGGCTCATTTTACTTCTAGTGTGTTCTGAGTCCTAGCAAGAGATGATCTTGGACAGAAATCTGATTTTGGATCTTTAGTCAGCATATTGCACTGCCTATTTGGCCAATAAAACTCTGTACATTTATGAAAAGCTACTGCACCCTGGATTCCAGATTATTTTGTGTCTATTAAGCACTTGTTTTTGACTGTGCTGTATGTGAAACTATATCCCTTTTATTATTAGGGTCCCTGAACTGTTTAGTTATATTGCCAAAAATAGTCAAGAAGATATATTCTATGAAGATGATATATGGCCTGGGGAGGACGAGAATGGGTGAGCAATGTTTTTTCATTTTGATTAAATAGTATTCTATATGACAAGTTCCAGATATTGACCTCTGTACATTCAAAAACTGCTGAAGTGGCAAAGCAAAGAAGGGTACAATTATTTCAGTATTTTTGGAATCATCCAGTCCAAATACTAGACTAGAAATTTTGCGGTAATAAAAATTCTTCAAGTACTGAAATATCTGCAGGCAGGAAAACTGCCCAACCTGAAGATTGGTAGACAGGAAACTGGTGGCAAGAGGGATTTGACAATACTGAAAATGGCTGCCACCACATAATGGTGGCCTTTTTAAATAACTGAAACCTGTCTTTTTCTTCAGGACCAGACTCATTAAAGGATGATTTTGACCATTATCAGGATATTACATATGTCATTTCTAGAGCCAGCTATTTATCATACCTATACCTCATATTTGTACAGTTTAGTTCTCCATGGTTTTTAATTTTTGCTTTTAAAATAATCTTCATGGGGTGTTTTTAATGATTTTTATTTGAAAATCCAGATTTTTAGTCTGGAAGGTAGAATTTCAAGAGTCTGCATTTTAGTTTATACTTTTGAAGCTTCATTCTATCATGGTTAATTTTTTTGTCCCTATACTAAACTCTTGGAGCACCACATAGCAGTGTTTGTTATGACTATATCCAGTTATAAGATGTGCCTACTACTGTAGTATCTGGTGACATTATAAATCCAGAAACTGCGTATAGTCCACAATAATATAAAAGCCCTCAACAATTATGATCAATATGGAATTTTTTTTATATAGTGCTGAGAGAGTTCAAGAAATTGTTGCCTGGCTAAAGGCGCATCCTGTCAGCGCTTTATCTCGTTCATCTTGTGACTTACAAATTCTGGATGCAGCTATTGTAGAGAAAATTGAAGAAGAATTAGAGAAGTGCAAGGTACTGAATTTTTATAGATTTGACTAGTGATGGACCAAAAAGCAGTTATTTTTATTGTCCAAGTACTTTATTCAGATTACAGAAAATGGTTTTTCTGTGGCATGGCAAATATTACAGAGACTATTGGAAGAACTGTAATCTACTAAATTGCATCATAAATTGTCATAGCAACTCAGAAAAGGGCCTCAGCAGTCTGTCTACTCTTTGGTTCTTTTCTCTCTAGTTAGTTAAGTCAGATTTACTCTGAGCTGCCCTGACTGTGAATGATTTTGGGAAAAGAATCTGTGTCCAAAGAGGTCCTGGACTCCTCACAATGTCTTCCAAACACAAACCCAATCTTCCATTCTGTTTCCCAAATAGTTTTCCTTTGATCCGCAGATAACTAGGAGGCAGTCTCCTCCAGCCTCACAGGTCTTTCTCATCAGATCTATTCAAGTAAAAGAGAAAATTAAAACAAAAATAGGCAAGGAAGTATTAAGTGTTAAATGGGTTATTAAGTCCCATGATGTGTAGCAAATCCCCATGAGACAAGTGGTTGATATTCTTCCAGATTGTGTAGAAGGATCCAGAAGCAAAAGTGATATTAACTTTGGGTTTGTTTTGGGATTGGTTAAATAATTTAAGCCATGGTTTAGAAAGACTAACCTGACTTCTTAGATCAGGGGTCGGCAACCTTTCAGAAGTGGTGTGCCGAGTCTTCATTTATTCACTCTAATTTAAGGTTTCGCATGCCAGTAATACATTTTAACATTTTTAGATGGTCTCTTTCTATAAGTCTATAATATATAACAAAACTATTGTTGTATGTAAAGTAAATAAGGTTTTTAAAATGTTTAAGAAGATTCATTTAAAATTAAATTAAAATGCAGAGCCCCCTGGACCGGTGGCCAGGTCCCGGGCAGTGTGAGTGCCACTGAAAATCAGCTCGTGTGCCGCCTTCGGCACCCGTGCCATAGGTTGCCTACCCCTGTCATAGATCCAGTTACTTGAAAGTATTTTTTAACTACAGTGTTTTGGCATGATTCAAAGTCTTGAGAACTGTGTCTCCTCCTTTAATACCGGAAGAATGCCTGCAGTACATTTTCATGGAGCACATGTACGTATATTTTCTTCTGAAGTCCTACTGTATTCTGATCCCTGTTCTGCTTGCTTGCTCAACACATCCAAAAAAAAAAAAAAATCCTGTATGTTTTCAATTCAGAGTGATAGTGGGCATCTTTTATCTAAGACATTGCAAAACAATGGCATAATTTTTCTGACTTAATTGTTTTTAAAATTATTTTGTCCCTTTCCTTTAGCAAAGAAAGAGTAACAAGAAGGTGCGAGTGACGGTGAAACCCCATTTGCTGTATAGAGTAAGTCATTTGAGGGCTGTTAATTTTTATAATAAAATTAAACATATGTAAAATAAATATAACCTGGACAAACTTCATGAACTTTCAGAAATTATTATAGGGCACTTCACTTAGTTGGGACAGGATTAATTAAGGTGTCTCCTAGAAAATCAGTTTCAGTGTGGAGTTACTTAATAACAATGACTGCTGCATAAATGGGACAGAAATTCAATTATTGACTCTTATGTGGTTTGGGTAGCATATGTCTTTTTTCTTCTTCTGTTTGCTGATTCTACAACTTTCATTCCCTCCATAATTGTAATAGATGTAAAAAGAATATTAAATGCTTCAGAAATGCTGCCCTTTGCCTGTTTTGCTCTTTTCATGGCACCTGTATGCTCTAGGCTGCTTTGCTAGGTATCTCACAGCTGGTGGCACAAGAGAAGCTGAACATTATTTCTGATTGTGCCTTCCCTCAACTCCATGGGCTCATTCAGTAGCACTGCAGCTTCCTAGTTAGCAATATTATTAATAAAAGGATGTTTTCTGAGAATTGTAACTCTCTACTTGGTTGTTGAGAGAACAGTTCAAATTGTTTTCTGTGTCCTGAAAACAATGTAATCATTTCAACTTCTTTAAGTTTTAAATCCATGATTCATTTGTTATTAAAATCAGAATAACTTATATCTTTATATTTTACTAGAATTAATATAGTCTTTTGGTTAATGTCAGCCTTTAGAACAACAGAATGGGGTTGTTCCAGACAGAGATGCAGAGTATCGACTGTTTGACCGTGTTGTCAATGTGAGGGAGAACTTTTCTGTTCCAGTTGGTCTTCGGGGTACCATTATAGGACTTAAAGGAGGTAATATTTTCCTCATAATAATGATCATATTTTAGCTATAGTTGTCATGAAAACAAACTGCTGTAAGCTTTTATTCTTTTTCATTTAATTGTGAGCAGTATTAATAAAGAGTCAGATTGGAGATAAGGCACAATTAAAAAATAGAAATTTGGTTTGTAATGTACCATGCGGTCGTTCCACTTACTGAGCCATCTGTGGGTTCTCAGGCTCAGTGTAACAGCAAGTGCAGAAGTCTTTTCTGCACTGTTGCTGCAAAATGTGGAGAGATGAGGGGGAGGATTGGAAGGTGGCCATTGGATCCAGGGTTGAAAGTCTCTGTCCCCACTCCCAAGTAGAGAGTTCATGGTTGTGGGGACCCTAAAGCTTGTTGCAGTGGAAGGTAAGGAAGAAGCTACTCTAGGATTATATTCAGGTATTTGGATTCAGGATCTGAATATTGTGGTCTTCTCCCATTAGAGCAGGATCAGTTGTTTGGTAACTTTCATGTGACCAAAGGGTCAGTAATAGGGGCTGACAAGCGATTAAAAAAATAGTCGCAATTAATCGCACTGTATCATAGAATACCATTTATTTAAATATTTTTGGGTGTTTTCTACATTTTCAAATATATTTATTTCAATTACAAAACAGAATACAAAGTATACAGTGCTCACTTTATATTTATTTTTTATTACAAGTATTTGCACTGTATAAAAACAAAAGAAATAGTATTTTTCAATTAACTTAACACAAGTACTGTAGTGCAATTGCTTTATCATGAGAGTTGAACTTAAAAATGTAGATTTGTTAAAAAAAAAACAACCTTCATTCAAAAATAAAACAATGTAAAATTTTAGAGCCTAGAAGTCCACTCAGTCCTACTTATTGTTCAGCCAATCACTCAGACAAACAAGTTTGTTTACATTTGCAGAAGATAATGCTACCCGCTTCTTGTTTACAATGTCACCTGAAAGTGAGAACAGGCGTTCTCATTGGACAGTTGTAGCCAGCATTGCAAGATATTGATGTGCCAGATGCGCTAAAGATTCATATGTCTCTTCATGTTTCAACCACCATTCCAGGGGACATGCGTCCATGCTGATGACGGGTTCTGCTCAATAACTGTCTGAAGCAGTGCGGATCGACGCATGTTAATTTTCGTTATCTGAGTCAGATGCCAACAGCAGAAGGTTGATTTTCTTTTTCATTGGTTTGAGTTCTGTAGTTTCCTCATCAGAGTGTTTCTCTTTTAAGACTTCTGAACGCATGCTCCACACCTCGTCCCTCTCACATTTTGGAAGGCACTTCAGGTGCTTAAACCCTGGGTCGAGTGCTGTAACTATCTTTAGAAATCTCACATTGGTACCTTCTTTGCGTTTTGTGCAATCTGCAGTGAAAGTGTTCTTAAAATGAACAACATGTGCTGGGTCATCATCCAAGACTGCTATAACATGAAATATATGGCAGAATGCGGGTAAAACAGAGCAGGGGACATACAATTCTCCTCCAAGGAGTTCAGTCAGAGATGTAATTAAAGCATTATTTTTTTAACAAGCGGCATCAGCATGGAAACGTCCTCTGGAATGGTGGCCGAAGCATGAATGGGCCTATGAATGTTTAGCATATCTGGCACGTAAATATCTTGCAATGCTGGCTACAAAAGTGCAATGCAAATGACTCTCTTCACTTTTTGGTGACATTGTAAATAAGAAGTGGGCAGCATTATCTCCCGTAAATGTAAACAAACTTGTTTGTCTTAGTGACTGGCTGAACAAGAAGTAGGACTGAGTGGACTTGTAGGTTCTGAAGTTTTACATTGTTCTGTTTTTGTATGAAGTGAATTGAAAAATACAATTTTTTAAATAATTTTTACAGTGTAAATATTTGTAATAAAAAATAATATACACTTTGATTTCAATTACAACACTATATGAATACTATATGAAAATGTAGAAAAACATCCAAAATATTTAATAAATTTCAATTGGTATTCTATTGTTTAACAGCGTGTTTAAAACTGCAGTTAATCACAATTAATGTTTTAAATCACAATTAATTTTTTTGAATTGTGTGAGTTAACTGCAGTTAATAGATAGCCCTAGTCAATAACATTGTTTGGTTTAGATGTCATATGCTGTCATTTGAGCATGATGTTGGAATGCTCTCAAGAAAATGAGAGAGATATGCATTTGGGTTTTGGTTTTTCTTGGGGTGGGGGGAACAGGCAGCGGCTTAGGAGGATGGTTTCTTGAATTTTCAAGAGCATGAGAAAGTTGTCTCCAGTTACATTTGGTCCTCTACCCAGTGAAGCTGAAGGGATTATGTAGGAACTGAGATTAATATTTTGTTGACTCTTCTCACATCTATTAAAGTCTTGTGGAGGAATAAAGATAAAATGATGGAACAGATAAAATCCATTTGGAACAAAAAAATTTGCGTCAGATAGAGTGGAGAATTTAGAGAGTGCTATTTGTGAATAATATAGCTCCATTAGAGTGCATAGTGCTTTATAAGCTCCTAATGGCATGTACTGTTCTTCATGTGTGTTTTGTAATCTAAAAGAAGTACACAACTCTTCTGGTTTCTCAAGAATCCAGTCTAACTGGCTGAATGGGAGGGAGGGATTAGAGAAAGTGTAACAAGTTTGTCCAGCCTTTCCCACGTGTATTTTGGCCCTGGTTGTAACAAGTGAGGAAGAAAACTGACAGAATTTGCTTATACTCCAAAGTTTCTGACAAAAGTGATAGAAAACTTCAATTAAAAAAAGAATTTGAATTTCTAGAGAGGAGACTTTCTAGCAGTGTGAGAGAGTTCAGTTAAAATTCTCCAGTTAAGCAGCACATCCAACTTAAAGCTCCTAGTAACATATCTAGGAACTTGTCTACACAAGTTATTCCAGAATAAGGTAAAATGTGAATTTGAAGCAGAATAGTTATTTCGAAATAGCTCCGTATCTGGACACTCTTAATTCTGGAATAAGCATGTTCGCACAGAGTTAATTCTGGCCTAACTCCATGTGTAGACAAGCCCTACAGTGAATGCTTAAAATGTAGTTTCATCTATCAGTCACTTCATGTAAAATAAATATGGAAGCTCCAGCCTGGCATTGGGGAACACAGGCCACTGGCTGCACAGAGGTGGGAGATCACTATGCAGCTCCTCCACCGGGACATGAATTCGACGGTGAGGCTGCACCCAACCCTGACACAGCACAAGGACTGGGCCTTCACCAGAAACACCCCAGGGCCCTGCCCCTCTGTGCCAGGTGCACCAGGTGTGGGCAGGCAGGCTCAGCAAGGCAGGATCCAAGGGTGGAGGGGCTTAGTGTGGGGGGTCCAGCTGTGGGTTGAGAGGATTCTGTGTGGGGCAATCTGGGTATGGGCAGCTCAGTTGGAGATCTGGGTGTGGGAGGGATCTGGATGCACAAGGGCTTGTTGGGGAGGTTCTGAGTGCAACAATAATGGGACTCTGCCGGGGGGTCCAGGTGAAGGTGGTTGGGGCTTGGGGGTGGGGGGGGAGAGAGTCTGGGTGTGGAGAGGATAGGGCTCGGCAGGGGAGCTCAGTGCGGGGGTCCAGATGCTGGGGGAGTTGGGCTCAGTGGGGTGGGGATCCAGGTGCAGCTGGGTGGGGCTCAGTATGGTGGGGATCCGGGTGCAGGTGGCTTGTTGGGGTGGTCCAGGGGCAGGGGACGTGGGGCTCATTAGGTGGGTGGAGGGGAAGTTCTGGGTGGGAGGGGGTGAGGCTTGGCTGGAAGGTCTGAGTATAAGGGGGTCTGGATGCACGGGTTGGGTGGATGGGGGAGCAGCTCCCTGTACAGTGATCCCTCCCCGTGCAGCTAAGGAGAGATGGGTGCAGGAAGCGATGGATGGAGTTTGCAGAGCTTCGTACAGCTGGAGGATAAATCTGGGGGTGGGTCTGACACGTCCCCGGGTGCCATGCAGGGGAAGAGGAAGTCCCGTCCTCCCCAGCCCAGCTGGGACTAGCAGCTGAGCCTGGTGCAGGGGAGGAGCCACCTGCCAGGTCTTCCCCAGTTCCACCCCCTGCTCCACAGTGATTTACCTCTCTGCCAGCTGCCCTGGGCACCTAAAACATACTGCTGGGGAGGGTCACAAGACTGTTCTTGTGGCTTCCCTTTGCTTCTCCATCAGAAAGTCATATTTCTGCAGGGAAGCAAAGAATTCTGCAGGGGACATAAATTTTACGCATGTGCGGTGGTGCAGAATTCCCCCAGGAGTAAATATTATTCACTTTAAAGTAGAACATACGTTCTTAACCTGTGGTTTCGATCTAGGCTTCTCTTCAGTGACCTACTGTATTACTTGCAACCATTCTTCCTCAGATACCAGAATCCCTATAAACCAGTGGTTTTCAACCTTTTTTCATTTGCAGGTCCTTAAAAAATTTTGCTTGGAGATGTGGACCCCTTAGGAAATATAAGACAGTCTGTGGACCACCAGGTTGAAAACCACTGCTATATATCTTTGGCACCTCTTTTGAGGGATCTGGATGAAAGGACTCACCTACGCAGGCAGTCACTACATGAAAAAGTTTGAGAAACAGTGGGGTAGATATTTCTCTAGTCTGGCACTTTAATAGTCACTATAATGAAATTATAATTAAATTATAAAACAGTATATCCTCTGTTTAGTGAGTATATACAAGTGATATCCTCTGCGGAGAGCCAGTTTCAAAACTGTTGGTCTCTGGTTGCCTGGATGTATGGATTCACCCACTGTGTCTCTTTCCAGATAGTTTTATATCCATAAAGCTTCTGTGCCATTGCCCATACCATCATTGTACAGAGAACAAACTACATATTCTGTATTTAAAAAAATGTGCAACAAAAATAAAATCAGGTAGGCCCGATATAAAGGGTTAACTATTTAGAGGAAAGAATGCTTCCTCTTTTGATCATTAAATACCCAAAGGAAAGTACAGTTGTGTATTGGGAAAATAACAGACTATTAGGGACTGCTATCAAAATTATAACTATAGATCACTGCTACTTATAGTTACTTATAGTAGATTTACAGTTTATGCATATCCTAGAGGACAATCACACATGACCTTTTTTGAGGAGTTTCCAAATAACTGAATGAAGTTTTATATATGGAGCATAGGAATATTTAAGATGTCACTCTAATAATAATTTCGTTTTATGTCATCTTCATTACCACTATGTGCAATTAATGGTAGACAGGCAAGTAGGCTACTTTCTGACGGTGCATGTCATTATTTTTACAGCAAGCAGAGAAATGGATGTACTCTTTGAAGTGTTGTTCGATGAAGAATTCTCTGGAGGCCTAACAATAAGGTCTGTGTTTGCTCATACCGATTTTGTACCCTTGTGAGACTGAATTGAATTTAAATTATTGGCTTTTTGTTGATGCGTGTGATTGTTTTTAAATACCTCATGAGAACTTTGACCAACTCCATTTAGAGGCAGTTTTGCTTCTGTAATGTATGTTTTCAGTATTTTTGTCCCTCATTTTTTGACTAGAGACAATTGCATGAAAACAGAATCTGTCTCTCTGAAGAAGTGCTTATTACTCCTGATACTGACATCCCCAAGTGAAGTTCTTAAATTTTCCAAAGCAACCACCCTGATGCCACACACAAAGGACTAGAGAACTAGACTATGCAGATGTGCTTGCAAATAGAATGTTTTATAAAATATACTATTTATTATCTGCATGTGTCTAATCACACTGGAAATAGATTTTGGTTTTATAATACTGCCTTTCATGCTCAGGTTATAGTATCTGAAAAGTACATTACAAAACAGGAAGTGACTTTGATGCTAGTAATGGGGCAAGTGTAGGTGAAAACAGCAGTCATTATAAGCAGTACCCTATATATTCTGCAGCAACAGAATTCACCTAT
The DNA here is from genome assembly GCF_013100865.1 of Trachemys scripta elegans. Taxonomy (NCBI): domain Eukaryota; kingdom Metazoa; phylum Chordata; order Testudines; family Emydidae; genus Trachemys; species Trachemys scripta. The sequence goes on along the minus strand of NC_048306.1, from coordinate 72,337,631 downwards.
TTTACCCTGCCACAAAATTTTGCTCTAATCAAAGCTTTCAGGTTTAAACAGAATGGGCCAAGACAGAGGCTCCCCTTCACATGTTCAGGCAAAAGAGCGCTCTGTCAAGAAGGTGACTAAAAAGCAGGCTTCAGCTTCCCCTCCTCAGAAATCCACCAAGAAACTGCATTCTCCAACTCTGCAGACCCCATCGGTACCCAACTATACTGGGCCTTCCACCTCCGAGGTAGTGGGACCATGCGATACTGTGGGTACCGCACCAGCAAAAGACCCTAAGTGGGCTAATTCGGACAAGGGCAGCAAAGGGAAAGCAAAACTCTCTGCCTCAGTACCATCAGAGCTGATGAGGCACTTGGCGCTGAGCAGTTTGAGAGCACTAGAAGCTATGGTGCCACCTTCTGCCTCCACGGCGCACAGATCGTGATCCTCAGCACTGCACCACAACTGCACCCCAGATATCAGTACCACCACTAAAGCCTTCATAGGTACTGCTCTTGGTACCTCAGCAATTCCTTTGACACAAGGATCTCCTGGTCTCTACACCAGAATGTCCTCTTCCCAGTACCGACATCACTCCAGCATGCTTGGTACCGAGCCATCTTACTGCACTGCCCAGATCTGCTCCTCTCTTTTCAAGTGATGAGGATGATTAGGATGAAGGGGAAATCTAAGCCGCCCATCACTCCTCGCCTCCTCATACATCTGCCAGACCATGTCCATCATAACAAAGAGATTATCATCCGGGATCTCAAACTCAGAGCTAGTACAGACACCCATGGATGCCACAATCTATGACTTTCCCACCACAAGTGGCCTTACTGGGAACCATGGGCAGCATACCGAACAAAATACCACAAGGCTTCCAGTCCATCCAGAGTGAGGTCAAGACATTCCCCTTCACCCTCTGTACCAGGACCCTCGAACCTCCAGGAAAGGTGGCTGAGGTACTGGAGGAGGCTTCAGACCAAGAAGCTGCACAGCAGCCAACTTTCTCATTCTCTTCCCCCGATGAAACCATCATGCTCCCACCATATGAGATGATTTTAAACAATTTCAGGAGCTCTTTAAGAGAGTGCCAGATTCCTTGGACATTCCACGAGAGGAGGTGCCTGACTCCTAGCATAAGCTGCTGGGCATACTACACACACCAACTTCCTCCAGAATCGCCATACCAATCAATGACTCCTTCATGGACCCAGCCAAAACCATCTGGCAGACCCCACCAACAGTCCCATCCACCTGCAAAAGGGCAGATAAAAAATATTAGGTCCTGTCTAAGAGAGTGGAATTCCTTTTTTCACACCACACACCAAACTCCCTGATGGTGGAAGCAGTGAATGAATGGGGCAGAAAACACCACTCCAGAACCACCTCGTACTACAGGGACTGGAAGAGACTAGACCTTTTTGGTTGTAAGGCCTTTTGATCGGCAACTCTACAATTTAGGATCACCAACTATGAGGCGTTAATGGCCAAGTACAATTATACAAACTACTCAAAACTATTGGATTTTATTGAGTTTCTGCCTGAAGAAAAGAAGGAACAATTCAGGGCGACCATCTCGGAGGACCATCTTCTCATTCAAACAGCCTTTCAGTCTCACTGGACTCGGCAGACACAGCGGCATGTTCCATCGCCCCAGCCGTAGTCATGGGATAGCTCAGTGAGGGGGAGGGATAGCTCAGTGGTTTGAGCATTGGCCTGCTAAACCCAGGGTTGTGAGTTCAATCCTTGAGGGGGCCATTTAGAGATCTGGGGCAAAAATCTGTCTCGGGATTTGTCCTGCTTTGAGCAGGGGGTTGAACTAGATGACCTCCTAAGGTCCCTTCCAACTCTGATATTCTATGGTTCTATGCAATGCGCATCCTGGCTCCACCTTTCTGGGTTTCCCAAAGAGGTACAATCAACGGTCAAGGATCTCCCATTTGAAGGCCCCAAGTTATTTGCATCCAAAACCAATGAATCCCTTCACACGTTGAAGGACTCCAGAGCAACGCTGAAATCCTTGGGCATGTACATGCCTAAGAATAAGAAAAAACAGGACAAGTATGGTCAGCACAAAGATTCCGGTCTGTGCCTTATGCACAACCTCTAAGACTGAAGCAGAGACCTAAAAGATGATGACAGTCCCTGTCCCAGTCTTTGACAGCCCAGCAAATACTTTAAGACAACAATTTTGGTTGAGGGCCCGAGATACCCACAATTTCAAGTGCTGGAAACACCCACCACCTCCCATCCATTCATTCAGAGACTGTCTGACCCCATTCCATCCAGTTTGACAGACCGTCATGTCAGACAGATGGGTATTAGAGATCATCGAGACTGGCTATTCCATCCCATTTACCTCGGTTCCCCCCCCACACACACACCCTCAATCCCTGTTCATCTTCAGGTACCCCTCTAATGAACATCTACTGTGACAGGACATAAACCATCTCATACACTTAGGTGCAGTAGAATTAGTACCAACACAACATAGAGGGAGGGAATCTTACTCTCATGACTTTTTAACCTAGAAAAAAAATAGAATGATGGAGGCCCATTCTTGTCTTAAGGAAACTCAACAAATTCATGAAGACCCAACACTTTAGGATGGTCACATTAGCAAGCATAATTCCCGCACTGGAAAGAGGAGACTGGTTCTCTGTCCTTGACCTCCAGGATGCATATTTTCATATACCAATACATTTCTCACACAGAAGGTTCCTCAGGTTTGTTCTAGGAGCCAGCCACTTTTAGTACAAAGTTCTGTCCTTCAGACTGTCCATGGCCACATGGGTATTTTTGAAAGTTCTCATGGTGGTGGTGGCTCACCTATGCAGACAAGGGGTCATAATATTCCCCTATTTGGATGATTGTTTACTCAAAGCATTGATTCAACAAGGGGCACTAGAAGCTACTTAAAATACAATAGTTCTTTTCACATGTCTAGGCCTACAAGTAAATGCACAGAAATCAGCATTCGCACCAGTGCAGAAACTGGAGTTCATCTGGGCCTACCTCAGTTCATCGGAGGCTACAGCCTCACTGCCCCAACAACGATTCACGGGGGGGGAACGGGGAGCCCTTATGGCACACTGACCCATGAATAACAGTCTTCAAAAATAAAGTTACCTAAAGACCGCATCCCAAGTTCTTACCTAAGGTTTCCTCTTCATTCTATCTAATCAACCCATTCACCTCCCATCATTCTTCCCAAAACCCGATGGGAATAAAAGAGAAGCAGCACTTCACACCCTGAATGTCGGAAGGGTGCTAGCCGTTTACATCGAGAGAACAAAGACTTTCACAAAGTCACCAAAATTGTCCTTTCCATCGCAGAACGATCGAAAGGAAATGCCATATCTAAACTGGGGCTGTCTAAATGGATCTCCAGATGCATTGACTTTTGTTATCAGCAACAACAGCTACAACCCCCTCCAGGGACTCTCATACACTGCATCAGAGCTCTCTCTGCTTTGATAGCCTTCCTTAACAATGTCCCCATTATGAACATCTGCAAAACAGCAACCTGGGCATCCTCCCATACATTCACACAACTTTATGCCATAGAGCAGAATTCATCCTCGGATGCTTTATGTGGATTATGATTTTGTCATCTATCATGACTTCAACTCTGAAGCCCCTTCCTTCCACCAAGGGGCACTCTACAGTCTCCTAAAGTGGAGCATGCACAGGGATACTGCTAGAAAAAGAAGAGAAGGTTACTTAGCCTGTGCAGTAATTGAGGTTTTTTGAGATGGTTGTCCCTGTGGGTGCTCCACTACCCTTCCTTCTGCCTCCTCTTCAGAGTTTTCACGCTGGATACTCTGAGATAGAGAAGAAACTGAGGGGGGGTTGGTCGCATGGCGCTGTGTAACCAATTGAGGCGGTGCAAGACGGGGACAGCGCATGTGCAACTCAACCAGGCACTGGTACTATAAATCTGCGATTATAAGCATAGGGGTGCGGAATCACCTAAAATAGAGCACCCACAGGGACAACCATCTTGAAGAGCCTCAGTTACGGCACAGGGTGAATAACCTCCTACAGTTATGCTCCTGTAACAGGCTCTTGCCTCATCCATTTTCAGATCCTGCTGCTGCCTCAATGTCCCCTTTTCTGCAGCTAAACCAACCAATGCTTTTTGTTTATTCTCCCCTGCTGTAGCCTGGTTTATTAATATAAAATAAATGTGCAGTGGGGCACACTCCCAGTTTGGAGCACCCTCTTGCATCCATGCTTAATGTCACTAGTATCCTGAGCTGAAGCACCTCTTGTAAGCTGACTGTCTCTCACATGGTCTTCTGTGGCTCAGCCTTTCTGCCAAGTGACATAAAGTTCAACCCCCTCTTGGGGTAACTGAAAGATCCAAATGAAAATCCAAATAATTTTTCTGCTCCCTTAGGCTACTGAAGTTTTCTGCTTCCACTTACGAAGCCTAATCTCAGGGCTTCCTCCCACAGGAGACTACTGTGCTCCCTGTGGATCTCTTCCAGTTGTTGTAGGCCCTCACCACCAGAAGCGTACTCTACCCCCTGTGGGTTTCTCTCCACAGAAGAGTCCTAGCTCCTCTGCAATGTCTCCTTAGATCTTGTCCCCTTTCCATGCCCTTCCTGAGCTCCTAATTCCCTCTAAAATATTTTGCTCCTTCTGCAAGTAGCTCCAGACACGCCTTTCCTTATGGCTGGTAGGGACAGTTTCTTCCCCAGTCCTTCCTGACCCCAGATCCCCTCTGGGTTCCCTGCAGCTCTCTTCCCTTCACCCTTGTATCAAGCATTAGGTCCCAGCTCTGCCAGCCCACTCCAGATTCTGACCCTCTATGGAGAGATCTCTTCTAGGTTTTTCTTACCCTCTGGTGGTTTCCTACTTTGAGGGAGCAGGCAACCTCGTACAGAAGTCCTTGCTCTTGGGCTACCCTGTGATCTAGGTCACCTAACCCAACCACCATCCCAAACCATCCCCTGAGAGGCAAAGTAGGGACAGGTGGGGCTGATCCCAATTTCCCTTTAAGGGCCAGTTCATTCTATTATGGATCCCAAATTCATATTTAGGTACTTAAATCAGTAGTCATATTTTCAAAAGCACTGAGTACCCTACAATTTCCATTTTAGGACACTTTTTTTAGGAAATTGTGTGATATAGAAGTTACTAGAAACCAGGACACTAATGTTTTGTTTTTTGATTCTTGTGCTGGCTTGAAGTGTGACCTTAGGCAAATCACTTAATATCTTTGTGTGTCAATTTATCGTCCTGTAAAATGGTTATAACAATAGTGACCTCAAAAGCATGCTGTGATGATTAACTAATATTTATAAAGTGCTTTGAACTCCTTGCTTGAAAGGGGCTATGTAAGCTCAAAGAGTAGTATTATGTATTATATTTAACTTGGCTAGTCACCAAAGGCAGGCAGGAGGGAACATCATATGGTTAACATCATAGCCAAAGGACATTACTGCAATTTTAATACTAGGTATGGTCCCAGGTCTTGCTATCAGTCTTGAATCCGTGGCCTTTTAGCCCAGAGGCAAAAGTACTATTAACCGAGACATACAGGCAGTAGACAATCAACAACTTAAAACAATTATGTAACTTGTTTTTCTCTTTTTTGTTTAGGTGCTCACCTGCTAGAGGTTATCGTCTGCCAACAAGTGCCTTAATTAACCTATCTCATGGTAGTCGATCCGAAACAGGAAATCAGAAACTGACAGCCATAGTGAAACCACAACCAGCTGTGAATCATTACAACTCATGCTCATCTGATTCATCATCTGTATGCTCACAAAAAGTGCATCTAGGAGGTCTCAACCATTCTCCTCGTTCCCTTTTTGTTCCTACTCGAGTAAGATCTTTCTCTTTAGTTTATATACAATCCTTTTCCCATAGAAATGGAGTTAGTACTGTGGTTGGATCTTCATTGATACTGACAGAATTTTGTATTTTTCATGGTTATGTTTAGACAGAGTTTAGTGACTCAGTAATATATGGAGCCTTTTACACTAATTCACTAACACACTAATTCAGATCCATCCAAAGTTCAAATTGCCCAAAACCTTGGTCCCTCTAACAGCAGTTTGATGGCCTTTGTGAAAGAAGTTGGTAGCTTCACTACAGTTACTAGTGGGCAAGTGTCTAAAGTAGCCTTTCTATTAGCAACCTTGGCAGAAAGACAACTATCTTCTTTGTTCCCACCCCCATCAATAGTGATTGTTCCTCTGGATCAGAATTGTATCCCTGCTGAGAATAAATTGAAGACTTAATTTTCCTGTGCTATCTATTTTGTAACTTGGTGAAAATTCAGTTCATTTTGGAAATATAATACACAAGAAAAATGGCATGAATAAGACTGAGTTGTCATAGGCCTAATTTAACCATTTTATCTTAATGAGCAGTTTCTTTAAAGAACAATGAGAGTTTGAGGGATGATTTCTTGTTTAAGAATTTTCTCATAATGTAAATCTGTGGAAGAAAAATCATTCTACAAAATAACTTAAACAATGAAACACCTCTTACCTACTTTTTTAAATCGATGATTTAGCAACTGAATGGAAGACAGCATTACAATCTCAGGGCTGAAAATCAGGGCAATTCCATTTCACTACAGAAAGGATCATTTTTGGGCAGCAATCAGAAACAAAAAGTAAGTGTTATGATTTGTTATTGGGTATTAAAAAATCCATATTCATTTTATGAGCAGATGGATTTAAACCTTTTGAAAACATTGGTGCAATATCACTCACAATCAAACAGAAAATTAAACTGGTTGTTGTTTAGCAAAGTATACTTGCCAAAAGGAAGTTATACACTATCCTGATCATCACAGTATAAAAAGATAATGGATTCAAATGAATACACAGTAAGAGTTAAGCTGTTGCTGTGAGTATGGCTGGATTTCCAGCTTGCTTGCTAGTATTTGTAATGGCTCACTATTTACAGTTGTGTCCTTTTGCCATGGCTTTACAGATTTTTAGCACTGCCAGACTACACATGTCAAACACAGGTGTTTTGTAATCCAGATTCAGACTGAGGCAGCCTGTAATGAGTCTATAAGGAAGTGAGTGTATTAACCCATTTCAGTATGGATTGATTTAAATCAAGGCAATTTAAATCATTATTTAAATCACCAAGTGGAAAGCCTTGAATTAAATCCAGTTTAATTAACTTTTCGATTTGTACTCGTTATTTTCTAAAGAATGGTGCATTGTCATTGATATATCCATTAAAACGTGTTGATTTACAACTAAATAGAGCATTTTCGCTAGATTTGGTCATCTTTGTGCTACACTATCTGCATTTATTTAAGCAATTATATAGCTGCTTATTTTCAGATTCTTATTGTACATTTTATGTAAGAAAATGGTGAAAGATATTTTGCTTATTTACTAGATAATTAACTTTTTGCTAATGATTTGTGTCAAGCTGGATTAGAATGGTAACTGGAATTTAATTAAACATGCAAAACAGCATATAAAATTTATTTTTATTAAACAAAACCTTAACTTTTTTGGATCCATAAACTTCTCTTTTTGAAACATGTTTCACTTTTCCAACTAAATTATTTATTAAACAGAGGGAGTAACTGTAGTCAGTGAATTAAACTGACCGTTTCAAGTCAGCCTGGGAAAATTTTCAAATAAGTCTAAGTGAAAGTGGCTGGAGTTTAAGTTCCTACTTACCTAAGTCTCTTGAAAATGAGACAGTCTCCTAAGTAACTTAAGCTGATCTATTGTGCCATATGTATAAAGCTTGACCTCAAGAGTTAGAATTTTTCCCCTGATTCTTTCTTTATATAGAAAAGGAGCATTTAACTCAAAGTTTTTGATAGAGGCCCATTGATTCAGAATATTTATTTTTATTTAAATGATTTAAGAGATTATAGTAAGGTTAAGCCTTAACATATTTTATATTTAAATCAGATTTCATTTAAACAGGTTTATTTTTAAAAAGAAAAATGTAGTATAATTTAAATGACAAAATTTAAAAAAAAAACTGATTTAAATTAAAAAAAAATCCAAAAAAATCTTTGTTTTTTTTTACGCATCTTCCCATTTAAGCCATAAAATCCTCTTAATAATTGTTGTTTACATATTTGAGCCCCATTCCTACACAAATGCATGTATAACTTTACTCAAGTGAGTAGATCTGTTGGATGAGGGTTTGCAAGATCAATGCCTTAACAATGAAACAGATAATGGCCTGGGAACACGCATGCCTTTGGAAGAAAATTTGAAATGCATTTTGTTATACTCTTTCGTTTTAGTAATATTTAGAGGTTACTGGTGAAGGGAAAACATCAAAACAAACTAATCCCATTTTAACATTTTAGGGAAACACTTAGGGAAAGTCATAGTATAAATATTTGTGGCCTAGTTTTCAGAAGTTACAAACACCTTAAAATTCTTTTTGAAGTCATTGGGAAGGGCAGTTGCTCAGTACCTTTGAAAATCAAGCCTTAAGAAATTATTTGTATCTCTATTGATGCAAAAGTTGTATTTATAGTTTTTTTTTATATATATATATATATTTTTAATATTTTGCCAGGCTCAGAGTAAACAGGATGATGAATTTTGCAGCATTTGGCAATCACTGCAAGGGTCTGGAAAATCTCAACACGTTCAACAAAATATGAATGAAAAGGTTAGTGTATAACTGACATTGTGAGTAACATTTTCACTGAAGTTCCTTCTGTTTAGAGAGAAAATATGTTATGTATGGACAACGTAAAATATAGAGTTATCTCTTCATTTTCACTGAATTCATCACAAAGTTAAACATTTTTAGGCTAATATCAAAGTTCAGACTAGCTAGTTTTGTGTAATATGATAAAACTTTATTAAAAATTGTAGAAAGAGGTGATGACCTCTTGTAAAGATTGTAAATGATTGTGTGTCTGTCTTCTGGTTAATATGAAATGTGTGAATATTTCAATTCCTAGGGTGCAATCCTACCTCAAGAAACAAAGCCAGGAACTGACAACCAGTTGTACAAACCAGGCTTCAATGAGAGTATCCTTAAAGGCCAGCAAAGAAAACAGGAGCCATTTAAAAAGTGTAAGTACTATAATTAGAAATCTAGTTTTGAAAAACCTGGCTTGTGTTTCTGATTGTTTATAGAAATATCTGCAGAGTTTCTTTGCCATCAACATTTTATAAACAAATGGTTTTACTGTATATATTTTGGTCAAATCCTGGTCCCACTGAGCCCAAAAGGACCAGGATTGGCTGTTTTTAAGCATATCTGACCTCTCTACAAATTGACCCACATTATCAAACTTATAGAGGATGTTTTTGCATGTACAACCTTTGAAAGCAAAAGTAAACATGTTTACTAGACACGAGTAAAGCTACATAAGCATTATCACATAAATTTAATGTTTGCTTCTTTTATCCTGTCAAGAAAATTGCATAAGAATAGTAAAGTTGGAGTTAACAAATTTTGATACATAAACTCAAATATAATTCTGATTTAATCTAACTGGGGACATATAATGGTTTCTAGAGTCAATTTGATTATTTTCATATCTTTTAAAAGCAGTTAAAAAGAATAAATGGTCCTTTGCGCAGCTGATACTGTAAACTAATTTATTTGTAGTTAAAGAAGATTCTAAAGTTCCAAGAAATGAAGGTCAAACACACAAAATATCAAATAAACAGGTATATTTCCTCTTATATTGAGAACATGTATTCCAATAATTATTTAATTGTTTTTATTACTATTTTCTAGTTCATCATTTTACAAATTTTCTCCACTGAGCAGCTCAGTGAATTCTGCTGCCAGCTATCAGAAGGTTCTTGTATTTGTGGCAGTTTTTATCCTTTAGAAATTTTATATAACATTGTACCATTGCTCTTGGAGCCTTTACAGGCAGAAAATGAGAGGTGATGCTTTTGTCAGACATGATACATATTATGACATGTCATTCCAAGACTGATGCTGGAAGCATGTCAGAAGTTTTTTTAATCTCTTCCATTGTTTTCATTATTCTGCAGTTTTTCTGGCTTCAGATGTTTAAAGCTGATGCTATAATTGCAAAACGTAGATGTTATCATGGATTTTCCATTAGGGTGTAGTCCATTCAGATACAAGAATGATAGCTTGTGAAATACAATTTGCAGATTATTTTCAGCTGATCTACATTTTAACTGTGAGGTGTTAGTGTTTTGCAATTGTATTGCAATTTCTTTCAGAATTTTGCAGGAGCAAATAAATATAATGTTAAGCTTTTGAAGAGGAATGAAAGTCCAAGTGTGCCTGTAATTCAGAAGGCTTCAGTTGATGAGTCCTGTATAGCTGGGAAGGTAAAAGTTGGCTTGTTAAATGTGAGCATGCTTCTGACTAGTTTGGCCCTTTAATGCTTAGAGGGATTGGCAACCTTTCAGAAGCAGGGTGCCAAGTCTTCATTTATTCACTCTAATTTAAGGTTTCGTGTGTTTTATAACTAAACTATTGTTGTATGTAAAGTAAATAAGGTTTTTAAAATGTTTAAGAAGCTTCATTCAAAATTAAAGTAAAATGCAAAGCCCCCCGGACCGGTGGCCAGGACCTGGGTAGTGTGAGTGCCACTGAAAATCAGCTCGCGTGCCGCAGGTTGCCTACCCCTAGCTTAGATACTTTCAACCTGGAAGTCACTCTATGCCCACAATCCCCATTGACTTGAATAGAGTTCCACATATAGAGAGCCACATTAGGATCAGACACTGACAAAACTAAATAGCCCGAAGTAGACTTAATCTTTCTTTAAACCAGTTATTTCTGGTCATGGCATTTATTATTTTAAGTACAAAGTTTTACATTAATTTTTTAGTATCTTCTTACCTCTATTCCTTAGAAGGACTCTGAACTTGAAAACCTTCTAGCATCTTTGAAAATTTCCAAAGAAAATGAAGTGCAATCATCTTATCCAAAGGAAGAAAGAATCACCAATGAAGAACATCTGTCTCCACAGTCTTTTGCTATGGTTTGTATATTGTGGGAGCCATTGGGTGACAATTTAGCATTTGCTTTCTTAGCTTCTTATACTTCTGTTTACAAACAAAACTACATATTACTTTATTAAACATAATGATATTTAATTAACTTTTATTAAAGCAAATAACATATATAGATAATAGTAAAATATTACTTTTCAGGGAAATCAAAAGTTGCAATTTTGATTATCATTATGCAGTATTTTTTATTCACTTTGAATAGTGCTATCTAAACTTCATTGGATTACTGAATATTTTCTTCTTTTCTAAAGAAAGGAACACAGATGCTCAAAGAAATTTTGAAGATTGATGGCTCTGACATAGAAACCAAGAATGAAACGAAGCCACTGATTAATGAAGTTCCTGCTTCCTCTGCTAGGCAGGATTCCCATGGGGCTGCCATGCAGCATAGACAAACAAAAAAAATGGGTATGTACATATACCAGCTAATCCTCGACAAAATAGGCAAAAGAGCCTTATGTTAACTTATCTCTACAATTAGTAAAAAGATTGCTATTGATACTGGTTTTCAGGATCAAACAGTAGAATTTTCCGTATTTTCTATCCCCTTTTTACTATTCAGCACTGGAAATCCCTACACTACCCAAGTAATTTCTTGAATGCGTAGCATTAAAGTCAGACATTCTGAAAATACCAGGAATGTATTCAAATATACTTGCTTCTGTGTTGGTGTTTTAGAATTGTCATTTTATATTTTTGCCTGATACTATTTTTTTTCTTACTTTCTTTCTTTTTTATAGCTGCTTACATGAACAAGCCTCATAGTGTAGGAGGCCCTCATAATGCTCAGGTTTTGGAAACTGGAGGTCACCCTCTCCTTGGCCCACAGTCTGCGTTGTCTACCCCAGTATCTGAACTCTCTCGTATTTGTTCCCTGGTTGGAATGCCACAACCAGATTTCTCCTTCCTCAGAACACCACAGGTAAGGCTTGTTTTATAGGTAGAACTACAGGCCGGTGGAGTAAGCTGCACACATGTAAATCATGCCCTTTGCTATGAATTTGCACTAATAACTAAAATCCCACTATAGATGAGACCTTACTGCCTCTTGTTTGGTTTGATTCATTTCCAAAAATAAAATACTAAAAACTATTGTATTAATTTATGTTAATCTGTCTTAATTTTTAGCTCTTCTGTTTGCTTGCATATAGTGATGACGACAAAACTTTCATTAAAAAAATCTATTTTATGTTATTTTCTTAGACCATGACAGTTTGTCAAGTAAAATTATCCAATGGCTTATTAGTACATGGACCTCAGTGTCACTCTGAAAATGAAGCCAAGGAGAGAGCTGCATTTTTTGCATTACAACGATTGGTGAGAACAGTGGACTGTATAACACCTCGTATCTTTGTCTTGTTTTATTGCATTGAGCCTGTTATAATAAATTATTCTCTCTTAACTAGAGCTCTTTAGGAGTGAACTTTTCTTTGCCGCCACCTCCACCGGTGTTTCCAAATTATCAGTCCATGGGACCTCCTGTACCACCTGGATCCATTCCTCCAGTCTTCACCCAACCCACTGGTAGGTATTTGACTAATACACTTTTTTCAAATAATTGAAAACTTGACTGTAATTCTAATAGGATTTTGTGAAGATGGGTGACTTCTAGAGAACACCATTTTAGGTCCTGCTGTATGTAGATGTACCTCTGAACCTCCTTGAAAATGGAAATTCATGAACCCCCTCTCCTGGACACACAAAATAAAAACAAAGAATTCCACACCTTAACATTTGTTCGGTTGTTCTTCTCAGGACATATGTCAATGTGCTATCTATTTGTTTTTCTCCTGAATACAATGATAAGCAGTCTAGAACTGTTGGTCCTGGTCAGCAGGAGTAAGGACGCATCTACTTCTAGGACCTGCCAGAAAGCTCTGCTTTTGTGATTTCCCCTCCATATCATCTCAACAGTTCTCTAGTATTTTCTCCTATAGCTAACAATCATCTGTGAATTGGCAAATCAAGGCACTCTTTCATATTTTTTGGAACCAGCTCTCCTGAGTCTTTTCAGTACTTCCCTGAGATACTATGTAGGAAGCCTGCCACCCTCTGCCAAGCAATGTCGTGATGTAACAACCCAAGAAAGCCTGCTGAAAATTCCCATGGTACCATTAATGCTCTGCTGTTTTTGTAGAGTACAAGAAAGGTTGTGACAGTAGTGACTAGCAATTAGGTAGTTAGCAATAGTGTAGGATTCAAGGTCCCCAAGCAGGCATTGCTCTCCCACTTCTCCTCAGTCTTTGCATTGTTGACTGGATCCAGAGAGAGTGCATTCTGCCCTCCTCAGTTGTAAAACAGGGCCTTTGTGGTGAAAGAAGCAAAGTGAAAAAATATCCTGGAGATACTCTGGGTTTGGAGAACTCCCCACCCTCCTAAAAGGAAATAATAGAAACTAAAAGTAGTTTGTTGTTTTTTACAGCTAATATGATGCCTCCATCATCTCACATGTTTGGTCCAATGCCATGGAGAGCTCCAGTGCCTATTCATGGCAAATCTTATTATCCCGGTTCATATCCTGGGAATATGCCACTTGCAGGAACTGTACCAGTTGGTACTCACAACCAGTTTATTCCTCTACAGGTAAGCATGACAGGAATTGTCTCGAGATCATATTTTTATAAAAGATGTTAAAAGTATTTATATACAAGCTGAAAGCCCATGATATCACATGGATGTAACTTGTAAAGTCAAGTGTATACATAAGTTGAAAATGGTGAGAACTTAAAAACTGGTCCGTATCTGACCCTGAATGCCAGTGACGTTTCAACATGGTGATATTCTGAACAAAGAGAGCTCTCAACCATGCTTGTAGCTGTTTCCATCTCTTTACACTGACTCCACAATATTCTGGGCTTCAGGGTGACAATCGTGTAATCTTATAATAGAGATATGATAGCTGCAAAGACTCTCCTATGATACATTGTTTAGTTTTAGAAAATTATTAAACTGCTCTATATGCATTTTTATAGTGGTATATTTGCAGTTTTGTGAGACTACATTCTTTTAAATAATATTTATTTGATTTAAAGGTAACTAAAAAAAGGGCTGCTAGCAAGAAAAATTTCGAGTTCAAAGAATTCCAGAGCTCCCTTCAAGCTGTACCACTAAAGAATGAACAGCTAATGTATTCTGACACCGACAAGCTCATTCAACAAGATACTTCAACTCCTTTAAAATCTCCTCAAGCTGTTCAGTCTGCTGTTTCTTTTCAAGACAACGTAGCTACTCCAGGCGTTCCTCATAACAAATCAACACCAAACATTTCTAGCAAACGAAAGCCAAGAAAACTGGCTGTCAACTTTGGTGCACCAAAATCTTCAGAATAAATACTGTAGCTAGATTGATTTTATCTTTCCTCTTCCCCCAGTGTTTTTTGTATATATATAAAATTTCATACATATAAAATTTATGATTTTTAAGGATATATATATATATATATCCTTAAAAAATCATAGTGCTATTTAGAAAAATCAACCATTTTAAGTATGATTTTATTTTTCCTCTTAGTCCAGTGTTTATATCTCCTTTAAAAAATCATAAAGCATTATTTTAAAAAAATAAGTATAATAAAGAGTGAGACATTTCAGTTGCTAGGCTTTTCCAGGCTGTTGATAAATACATATAACAATTATGTTAAATTGATTAAAGATCTTGACTTAAACTGATAAAAGCCAGACAATCCTGAATTAAGGTCACCACACGATCCATTGGTGCCTAGGTCTCTGAACACTGGCTTACATTCTATAGCGGGTGAGCAGCAATAATATTAGAGTGGGAATCCTAATTCAGAATTGCCTTGCTTTTGTGGTGGGGTATGGGGCATTGCCTAACATGAGCTTTTGTATTTTAACTCCTTTTCTATAAAATAGAGAGAGAAGGCTTTTATTTACTTGTAAATTTCGTATTTATTGGGTCTCTAGGTCCTTCTGATCTGAAGGAGTGGAATAGAACTTAAGTGTGGTGGCACTGCCAGATTTGCTGTCACTACATTCATTTCTAGGTTTCATACCAAATGGTAGCAGTTCTAAAACTCTCAGAAGTTAGAAATCATTACATATCTAGAATTATTGTTACAGGATGAATTTTACAAAATGGCAAAGTAGATGGGTTGCTAACAGAGAAGGGGAATAAATTAATGGGAGACAACTGGCTTATAGAATACAGGAAATGCAAATTGACTTGCAAACAGAAGTTCTCACTTCAAATTATATTAATAAAGTTGCTAGTTATGATTCATTTTAATATCTGACTCCACTTTACTAGTTAACCAACATACATCTCCACTACACATCCACATGCACTTCTTCATGGACTCCAAAAGCCACAAAAATCCTGAATTTTTCTAAATTATAAAAGGAGTAGAGTGCAAAGGTATTTGTATATAGCACGTTAATTAAACTCATGTCATCCTTTGAGCCAATTTCTCCCATCTACAATTTTCACCATAGAGTGAACTTTGTAATCTGGCAGTTTCTCTTTTCTAAATTACTATTTTTTTGTTTGTTAGCTGACTTTTAATAGATATTTTAATTTCATGATAATATATGGTGGCAGAGGACACACTAAATTGTCATCCCTGAGTTAGAGTTCTAAGCTTTTTCTCTAATAACATCCAGACAAAAAAATTTTGATTTACCTTTTTGGAGGGAATTATCACTCTAACTAGTAATATCTTCATTCTTTATGTATCTACTCTATCTAAAAGAAAGAAAAAACTGAAAGGGCCCTGTACTACCTTATGATCCACGCATCCATATCTGAAAATTGTATGGATCCAAAGCAAAACTTGGTCTGATGTCTCTTCTCATTTGGCGCACTCTGCAGATGTTGGCTGGGTCTACACCACCATTTTTACCTTATTCTTGTCTGTCCTGGTGAAAATACTTTTCCTCCAAACCCTAAAAGCATTAGTGATGTGTCAGACTTTAATCAGTGATTCAATACATTGTCTCTAAGCAGACTTCATGCAGCGCATGCAAGTTTGCAGAATTTTCCTCCATTTGTCTTGCTATTTTGCCAAGGTAACATAGCTTCACTTTCCTATAGTAGTGTCCAATTTCATCTCACAGATGTTTCTCTTGCTAAGGTTTTTGATTCATTTGCCCAAAACTGTTTGTCTCTTCTCTGCTGTCCTTCCTTTCAGGGGACTTTGATAGCTATTGCTATTTCTATCCTTCCCGTAGACAGTGTGTTCTCTCAGAAATTTTATTCTGTCTTTTTTGGCCAGATACTTGTCTTCTGGGCCTCTGATACTCCAATCCTTTTATAGTAGTCTGTACATAATCATAAAACTCTTCTGGTTAATCTGGATTGACTGTAGAGATGACAGATTCTGTATGTGGATCCAGTATATTTAAACCCTGATTCCAGAAATCATGTCGTTTCAGGATTATTTTTATGTCGTGCCTTGTTAGTCATTCAAAATCCCTGCACATCTCCAGGCTAGAAAAGCAAACTGCAGGTCTTTACACTGATTAACTTTTGTACAACTTTTTTTAAGGAGATAGTGAGTCTCTCAATAGCAGCTAGCTCCTATTTTGTCTCAAAGGTTCATCTGTATTCTGCTGTGTTGTGTGCTTTTCCTTAAATCTAATGCTTTCCAATGTGAGTTCATTCTTCACAATGTGAATTTTAAGATCTTTAATTATTAAATTGATTGAAACAATTTCTTGTTTAAATTAACTTAGATTTATAGGGTTCAAAATCCTGTTTCTCAGCGGCAACATCTATCAAAATATATTAACTCTGTCGTATTTTTTGAGATTTGCCTTTTAGAGGATCTTAAGGTACATTCCACTAAGTTGACCTTCACAATGTATCGCATCAACAACATTAGGGATGATGTTGGCATGATACTGATGCTGGCATAAATATTTTTAAAATGTTGCTTCTCCTAACTAGATTTCCAGACCCTGAGTTCCCAGTCTCTTGTACTATTATTTGATCTCCAAGGCGCGATCTTTTGAAAAGCTCCCATTATGGAGAAAACTGCATTATGTTCTGCTAGCACACCTACAAACCTTCCTAAGAGATTCTAATCTCCATAAAACCTTGTTTTTCAGTGTTATCCCCAAGATTACGTGGCTAGTAGATGCTGAGTGTGGATACTAGAGTCTCTGCTGAAATACTGAATTACATAGTTTATAATGTCCTCTTGTATCTAGATAGCCAGATATGCAGATATGTAAAGAATGATTTGTGAAGGAGACTATGTCAATGCCAGTATAAATAAACCATTTTTTTAATGAAATGGTTACTTCTTTCAAACCAGGAGCTGAATTTTTTTCCCAGTGCCACTGAAACTGCCATATTAAATTTCTATACATAAGTTAAATATTTGATTCTGTATCTGCTGTGTATTGTATTAGTTCCTAGTTACCCTTACTGACCATTTTATCTGTATTTATGGGTTCTGTAATGTCCACTACCTGGTGCCCAATCAACTTACTTTAGCTTTCACATGTTCTGTTACATGTGATACGTACATTGACCTATGCCATATCATCTATTATTTCAGCTCTTTTGTTTTATATTCTATGTCAACTCTGTAATTATGTTTAATTCATACAGGTATAACTTTAAACATTCATTTTTCTCATAGATATAAAGTATTTTGTAAGTACTGGAATTTTTCATTAGATCTTATACAGAGCAGTATTTTATTAAAAATCCAGAAGGGAAGACTTTTATGTGTGCATTTTTGTAGTTTGATTTTTTTAAAATAACTTTTCATTGTTTATCTGCCAAGTGAAATGTTTTCAATTTGCATATGAATGGATATGGAATGTATTTTTTTGTCCTGTTTAGTGTTAAGTTGTGCATCTGCAGATTTCTAGCATGTAGTTGCATAAAGGACTGTGCAAACATATTTTAAAATATGAACTTAAGATACACTGAAGGATAAAAATTATTCGTAAGAGTTAAATGCTATACAGAATTTTAATTCAACAGAATAATTTTATAAACCTGTTCGTTGTCTGCTTGGATTAAATATTGAAACTAGAAACATTATTTATCTTAAGTGTTTTATATTCAAGTGCCTATTATTTGGGAACAACCCTGCCCTTAATCCAAAGTTCCAGAGTTGGGTTAAACTTGTTAAAAACCCAATTGCTCTGATTCCAAAAAGCAGCAAGCTTCCATTCTTCTTCGAGTGATTGTTCCTGTGTATTCCACAGTAGGTTTTTTTCATAGATTCTAGGACTGGAAGGGACCTCGAGAGGTCATCGAGTCCAGTCCCCTGCCCGCATGGCAGGACCAAATACTGTCTAGACCATCCCTGATAGACATTTATCTAACCTACTCTTAAATATCTCCAGAGATGGAGATTCCACAACCTCCCTAGGCAATTTATTCCAGTGTTTAACCACCCTGACAGTTAGGAACTTTTTCCTAATGTCCAACCTAGACCTCCCTTGCTGCAGTTTAAACCCATTGCTTCTGGTTCTATCCTTAGAGGCTAAGGTGAACAAGTTTTCTCCCCCCTCCTTATGACACCCTTTTAAATACCTGAAAACTGCTTTCATGTCCCCTCTCAGTCTTCTCTTTTCCAAACTAAACAAACCCAATTCTTTCAGCCTTCCTTCATAGATAATGTTCTCAAGACCTTTAATCATTCTTGTTGCTCTTCTCTGGACCCGCTCCAATTTCTCCACATCTTTTTTAAAATGCGGTGCCCAGAACTGGACACAATACTCCAGCTAAGGCCTAACCAGAGCAGAGTAGAGCGGAAGAATGACTTCTCGTGTCTTGCTCACAACACACCTGTTAATACATTCCAGAATCATGTTTGCTTTTTTTGCAACAGCATCACACTGTTGACTCATATTTAGCTTGTGGTCCACTATAACCCCTAGATCCCTTTCTGCCGTACTCCTTCCTAGACAGTCTCTTCCCATTCTGTATGTGTGAAACTGATTTTTCCTTCCTAGGTGGAGCACTTTGCATTTGTCTTTGTTAAACTTCATCCTGTTTACCTCAGCCCATTTCTCCAATTTGTCCAGATCATTTTGAATTATGACCCTGTCCTCCAAAGCAGTTGCAATCCCTCCCAGTTTGGTATCATCCGCAAACTTAATAAGCGTACTTTCTATGCCAATATCTAAGTCGTTGATGAAGATATTGAACAGCGCCGGTCCCAAAACAGACCCCTGCGGTACCCCACTCGTTATGCCTTTCCAGCAGGATTGGGAACCATTATTAACAACTCTCAGAGTACGGTTATCCAGCCAGTTATGCACCCACCTTATAGTAGCCCCATCTAAATTGTATTTGCGTAGTTTATCGATAAGAATATCATGCAAGACTGTATCAAATGCCTTACTAAAGTCTAGGTATACCACATCCACAGCTTCACCCTTATCCACAAGGTTCGTTATCCTATCAAAGAAAGCTATCAGATTGGTTTGACATGATTTGTTCTTCACAAATCCATGCTGGCTGTTCCCTATCACCTTACCACCTTCCAAGTGTTTGCAGATGATTTCCTTAATTACTTGCTCCATTATCTTCCCTGGCACAGAAGTTAAACTAACTGGTCTGTAGTTTCCTGGGTTGTTTTTATTTCCCTTTTTACAGATGGGCATTATATTTGCCCTTTTCCAGTCTTCTGGAATCTCTCACGTCTCCCATGATTTTCCAAAGATAATAGCTAGAGGCTCAGATACCTCCTCTATTAGCTCCTTGAGTATTCTCAGATGCATTTCATCAGGCCCTGGTGACTTGCAGGCATCTAACTTTTCTAAGTGATTTTTAACTTGTTCTTTTTTTATTTTATCTGCTAAACCTACCCCCTTCCCATTAGCATTCACTATGTTAGGCATTCCTTCAGACTTCTCAGTGAAGACCGAAACAAAGAAGTCATTAAGCATCTCTGCCATTTCCAAGTTTCCTGTTACTGTTTCTCCTTCTTCACTAAGCAGTGGGCCTACCCTGTCTTTGGTCTTCCTCTTGCTTCTAATGTATTGATAAATGTCTTCTTGTTTCCCTTTATTCCCGTAGCTAATTTGAGCTCATTTTGTGCCTTTGCCTTTCTAATCTTGCCCCCGCATTCCTGTGTTGTTTGCCTATATTCATCCTTTGTAATCTGTCCTAGTTTCCATTTTTTATATGACTCCTTTTTATTTTTTAGATCATGCAAGATCTCGTGGTTAAGCCAAGGTGGTCTTTTGCCACATTTTCTATCTTTCCTAACCAGCTGAATAGCTTGCTTTTGGGCCCTTAATAGTGTCCCTTTGAAAAACTGCCAACTTTCCTCAGTTGTTTTTCCCCTCAGTCTTGATTCCCATGGGACCTTACCTATCAGCTCTCTGAGCTTACCAAAATCTGCCTTCCTGAAATCCATTGTCTCTATTTTGCTGTTCTCCCTTCTACCCTTCCTTAGAATTGTGAACTCTATGATTTCATGATCACTTTCACCCAGGCTGCCTTCTACTTTCAAATTCTCAACGAGTTCCTCCCTATTTGTTAAAATCAAGTCTAGAACAGCTTCCCCCCAGTAGCTTTTTCAACCTTCTGAAATAAAAAGTTGTCTCCAATGCAGTCCAAGAATTTGTTGGATAGTCTGTGCCCCGCTGTGTTATTTTCCCAACATATATCCGGATAGTTGAAGTCCCCCATCACCACCAAATCTTGGGCTTTGGATGATTTTGTTAGTTGCTTCATCCACCTCTTCCACCTGGTTAGGTGGCCTGTAGTAGACTCCTAGCATGACATCTCCCTTGTTTTTTACCCCTTTTAGCCTAACCCAGAGACACTCAACACTTCCGTCTCCTATGTCCATCTCTACCTCAGTCCAAGTGTGTACATTTTTAATATATAAGGCAACACCTTCTCCCTTTTTCCCCTGTCTATCCTTCCTGAGCAAGCTGTACCCATCCACACCAACATTCCAATCATGTGTATTATCCCACCAAGTTTCAGTGATGCCAACAATGTCATAGTTGTATTTATTTATTAGCACTTCCAGTTCTTCCTGCTTATTCCCCATACTTCTCGCATTTGTATATAGGCATCTAAGATACTGGTTAGGTGTGCGTGCTCGCCATGTGCACCGGTGCCGGAAGTTTTTCCCTTAGCAGTATCCGTAGTGGGGGAACACCGCTGCGACCCCTGGAGTGGCGCCGACATATCGCGCCATAAAAGGGGCTGTGTGCTCCCCCCACCCTCAGTTCTTTCTTGCCGCCAGTGAAGGTAGTTGGAACTTTGTGCTCCAGCTATGCTGCAGCATTCTAGCCTTAGTGGCCACATGGCAGCACGCACCACAGTGGTGCAACATGCCAGGCTCCGGATGAGGCCCCTCCAACTCTGGTTGGCCTCCCGCTACTCCCAGGCCAGAGATGGCCTGGACAAGGTTGTTACGGTGCCGCCAACGGTGGTTGCCGACCTCCAATGGTGGACCCTCCCAAGCAACATGCTCCGGACGGTATCCACTTCTGAGAGCCCTCTCCCTCAATAGATCTAGTGTCGGATGCCTTGGCCCTGGGGTGGGGAGCCCACGTGGGGGACTTCAGGACCCAGGGTATGTGGTCACCTGAGGAACTGTCCCTGCACATAAATGTCAGGGAACTCAGGGCACTGCGTCTGGCGTGCGTGGCTTTCCGCCAGCGCTTGCAAGGGGAAGTGGTCAGAGTCCTCACGGACAATACCACCGTAATGTATTACATCAACAGGCAAGGGGGCACGTGCTCCAAGGCCTTATGCCAGGAAGCCCAGCTCCTGTGGGAGTTCTGTATAGCCCACAACATCCTCCTCCGAATGTTCCACCGACCCGGCAAGAGCAACACGCTTGCAGATCGCCTGAGCAGGGTGTTCTCACAACAACACGAGTGGTCCCTGCACAGGGAGGTGGCAGAATGGATTTTCCTTCAGTCGGGTACTCCCCAGATAGACCTATTCGCCACCACCCAGAACCGCCTGTGTCCCAGGTTCTGCTCCAGGGTGATAGAAGGCGATGGGGCCATGACGGATGCGTTCCTGCTCAATTGGTCAGGGCCCCTGATGTACGCCTTCCCGCCCTTCCCCCTCATAGGCAGAGTCTTACAGAAGGTGAAGTCAGATGGGGCGAGAATGATCCTGATAGCCCTGGATTGGGCCCATCAACATTGGTACGGGACCTTACTGCAACTCTTGGTGGCCCCCCCTCGCAGGCTACCACTCCGCCCGGACCTCCTCTCCCAGGAGGGAGGTCGTCTCCTCCATCCCAACCTGGCCCCGCTCCACCTGATAGCATGGCTGCTCCGTGGCTAGATGCGGCGGAGGGGAGGTGTACCGAGGCTGTTAGACGGGTCCTGCTTGAAAGCAGAAAGACGTCCACGCAGAGGGCCTACCTGGCTAAGTGGTATTGGTTCTCCTCATGGGCGAGGGAGAGAGGTTTCTCCCCCGCATCCGCTCCGCTCCAGCTGGTCCTGGACTACCTCCTGTCCCTTAGAACCCAAGGGCTGGCTCCCTCCTCGATCAGGGTGCACCTGGCGGTCATTTCGGCCTTCCACCCTCCAGTGGCGGGACAGTCAGTGTTCTCTCACCACATGACTTCCAGGTTTTTAAAGGGTTTGGACAGAGCGTTCCCTTATGCTAGACCCCCAGTTTCTCCTTGGGACCTGAACCTGGTGCTGCCACGCCTCACAGGCCCTCCCTTTGAGCCCTTGGCCACTTGCTCCTGGTCCCACCTATCTGAGAAAGTGGCGTTTTTGGTGGCTATCACCTCAGCCCGTAGGGTTTTGGAGCTTAGGGCGCTGACCTCGGATCCCCCGTACACTGCCTTCCATAAGGGGAAGGTCCAGCTTTGCCTGAACCCGGCCTTCCTGACAAAGATGGTCTCGGCGTTTCATATGGACCAGGACATTTTCCTGCCAGTCTTGTGTCCTAAGCCCCATTCATCCAATGAGGAACGACGCCTACACGTAGAGCACTGGCCTTTTACTTAGATCGAACAAGGCCATTCCGGAAATCCCCTCAGCTTTTCGTTGCTACAGCTGAGCGCATGGGGGGCAATTGGTTTCCACCCAGCAGATCTCCTGCTGGATCACCTCGTGCATTTGCACCTGTTCCGACCTGGCAGGGGTTCCCCCGCCTCCTATTGTTCGACGAGAGCCCAGGCCTCGTCTGCGGCCTATGTGGCTCATGTCCCTATTCAGGACATCTGCAGGGCTGCTACGTGGTCCTCTGTCCATACTTTTGCGTCGCACTATGCGATCGTCTCCCAAGCAAGGGACGACGCCGGATTTGGTAGGGCGGTGCTCTGCTCAGGTAACCCTTAACCTTTATCATTTACAACTTCTACCCACCTCTGTCAGGTATAGCTTGGCATCACCTACTGTGGAATACACAGGAGCAGTCACTCGAAGAAGAAAGGACAGTTACCTGTTCCGTAACTGGCGTTTTTCGAGATGTGTTGCTCCTGCCTATTCCACATCCCACCCTCCTTCCCCTCTGTCGGAGTTGTCTGCCAAGAAGGAACTGAGGGTGGGGGGCCATTGGCTCCACTCCAGGGGTCGCAGCGGTGCTCCCCCACTACGGATGCTGCTAAGGGAAAAACTTCCGGCACTGGTGTACGGGGCGAGCACGCACACCTACTGTGGAATAGACAGGAGCAACACATCTCGAGAATGCCAGTTACGGAACAGGTAACTGTCCTTTTTACTGGAGTGGTTTCTTGATGTCCCACCACCAGTCATTTAGGAGACCAAAGCATGACTTTTCAGTGATGCTTGCCAGTCAGTTATAAATGAAACACCTTCAACTGGCTATTGAGGATCTGCTTGAGCTTCTGCTGCTAGTTAAGAGCAGCAGTCAAAAGATAACACTTGATTTTGTAAAATAAATTAAATTAATGGAGATATCCCATCTCCGAGAACTGGAAGGGACCTTGAAAGGTCATCGACTCCAGCCCCTTGCCTTCACTAGCAGGACCAAGTACTGATTTTGCCCCACATCCCTAAATGGACCCCTCAAGGATTGAGCTCACAACCCTGGGTTTAGCAGGCCAGTGCTCAAACCACTGAGCTATCCCTCTCATCTTGTAGTGGGAGAATATAGTAACAGGGCCCCCACATGAACTGCTGTAACCCTGTAAAGCCTAGAGATGACTGAAAGGCCATGAGGAGCTCAACAGCCAAGAATGAGAAGTAAAAGTTTTTTTTCCCCAAGGAATACAGTATATGATCTCTTGACATGAAGGCACCTGGAAAAGTAAATAGCAGTGACATCACATTCTGGTATAAAGCCAATTCCCATACTCGGCCCAGAGAGCTCTGCAGATGTTTTCCAGTCAGAGCAATGTAATAATATTCCCCTCATCTGTCAGGCAAACCCTTGAACAAAGTAGACAGAACATGCACTGAAGATACAAATTGAGATGAATGTAAACTCCTTAAAGAAAGAAACATACAGTTGTTTTGTTCTTTGAATAAATAACAAGTTGCTACATAAAATGATCAGTGTCACAAACCTCAACATTTTAAAACATATTTTAAACTTTAAAAGCCTTAAAAGGCAATTGCCTTATTTTCTTTCATTCTTATTTTGCGGGGGGAGGGGGGGAATTCTTTCCTTGTCCATATGTATTTCATTCATAGTACATGTGCCCCAGGTGTCAAGTTTGAATTCGTTTAGCCAGCAGTGTCTGGTGGAGCTGTGCCTCTGTCCTGGTGTCCCAACCCAAGGACATAAGGGTGTGGAGTGGGCCCAACTATCCCTAAGTTCCATTTAGCTGCTTATGAATGCAAGTAGATCAGGAGGTGGCAGCACACTGCCTCTCATGAATCTGTAACCCTAGGCAGATGCCCAAAAATCTGCCCTTCGTTAGGCACCTGCCTAGTTCATCTATAGCTAAAGCAGCTCCCATCCAGAAGAGACTTCTTGGGAGTCACCAAAAATGAACAGTTGTAAAGTAACTACATTAATGTTGGAAGGGAAATAGTGTGAAGTGTGCTTTAATTGGGGCTATCATATCTCTGTGAGAGATGTGTTCTGTATCTTAAAAAATAGAGACAATAAAGAACACTAAGGAAGGAGTGAATAAGGAGAATGGAGAAAATAGAGAGGGGAAGTGGAGGAGCATTTAGGGGTTCTGTGTAAATCCTCTGCTTGTAACTCAAATGATCAGATGGTAATCTATCCCTAAAGGTGAAGATTATCGTAAATGGAGAACATACCTTTTTTGGATTACAAGAGAAACAGTCCGAGTGTTCATGGGGAGAGTATAGGACTTTAGGGGTTCAGCAAAAGCACAGTTGTTTGGGGTCTGATTTATATGCTATTCTGGTATTTTTGGATTTAAAGAAAAGGGAATGCAGGAAAGAGGGAGAGGGAACTGGGGAGGTGGAGGGAAATTATTACAAGAAATACAAAAGTTTACAGCCAAAAGCCAAGCCATATTCAGGCATGCAAATGCAACATAATTAGAAACAAGACAGACATGGCCACACAAGGCTTCATGCCACCATCAAACAGCTAAAGAATCAGAGTTTCAAGTTTTTCAGCAAAGTGAAATATTTATCAATGGTTCTTCCTTTTAAAGTAACATCTTTGAATGTCAAAGGACTAAATAATGACACTAAAAGGAAAAAAAGACCTTGCAGAACTTTAAAAGAAAATAAAACCCACAAAACACACTCAGGTTATTTTATTTCAAGAAACTCATTTTCTCAGGAGGGGTAAATTATTACCATGAAAGGTAATTGGTTTTCAGCAGACTTTCTTTTTGCTTCAGCCAAAGAAAAGAAAGGAGTGAGCATCATATTTTCTAAACCTGAACTTTTTCAGATTAAAGATCAATTTAAGGATAAGGAGGGACGTTTCGTCTTATTGAAGGGCACAATTGCTGGGTTATTAATAACGGGGGGAAGTTATACTTAAAGGAGACTTCAATTGCACACCAATTCCTCACAGAGGCAGACCTGTTTAAAAAAAAAAAAAAAAAAAACAAGGATATAAGAAGCAGGTGCAGCATTAATTTCTCTGTGCTAACAATTCAGTCTCTCAACTGGAGAGAAATGCACCTAAGGGAAAGAGATCACACATTTTATTCACACCTTCCTCAGTTATATACTAGAATAGATTTTATTTTAGTCTCTGAATCCTTAATGAACCAGACAAGAGCTGCAGAACATTCATGCACTGCTGGGAATATTCTTTGATAGCTGGGATGAATCCCAAAAATCACTTTTTTGGAAAATGAACTGCTTGCTTCTCCAAGACAAAGATCAGGTTGCAGCAATGAGAGAGGACATTATTCGGTACTTAAAAATAAATGCATAGATTCCAAGACCAGTAGAGACCATTATGATCATCTCATCTGACATCTTGTATAACACAGGCCACAGAACTTCCCCAAAATAATTCCTAGGGCACATATTTTAGAAAAAATCCAATCTGGATTTAAAAATTGTCAGTGATGGAGAACTCACTATGACCCTTGGTAAATTATTCCAATGATTAATTACTCTGTTAAAAATTTACATTTTATTTCCAGTCTGAATATGTCTAGCTTCAAATTCCAGCTATTGGATCATGTTCTACCTTTCTCTGCTAGATTGACGAGCCCATTATTAAATATTTGTTCCCCGTGTAAATACTTACAGACTGTAATCAAGTCACCCCTTAACCTTCTTGTTAAGCTAAATACAGTGAGCCCCTTGAATCTATCATTATAAGTCAGGGGTGGGCAAACTTTTTGGTCCGAGGGCCACATCGGGGTTGCAAAACTGTATGGAGGTCTCCGGGTAGGGAAGTCTGTGCCTCCCCAAACACCCTATCTGCCCCGTCCTGCCCCGATTGCCCCCCTCAGAATCCCCGACCCATCCACACACACCCCGCTCCTTGTCCCTTGACTGCTCCCTCCTGGGACCCCCACCCCCTAGCCAGCCCCCCTGCTCCCAGTCCCCTGACTGCCCCGACCCCTATCCACACACCCACCTCCGGACAGGCCTCCTGGGATTCCAACACCTATCCAACCCCAGCCCCTGTTCCCCGTCCCCTGACGGCCCCCACTCAGAACCTCTGCCCCATCCAACTGCCCCCTGCTCCCTGTCCCCCGGAACCTCCCTGTCCCCTTACCATGCCGGAGCCAGCCATGCCACCGTGCTGCCCAATGCTGAGGCTGGGGGGGGGGGAGGAGATGCTAGCCTCCCTGGCCGGGAGCTTAGGAGCCGGGCAGGATGGTCCCATGGCCCGGATGTGGCCAGCGGGCCATAGTTTGCCCACATCTGCTATAAGTCAGTGGTCCCCACGCTGTGGGATGGGGATGTGGAGGAACGTTCGGGGGGGTGCAGCTGGGTCCGGGGAGGAAGTACCACCCAGGCTCTGGCCACAGCCCTACCCCCGGCTGAGGCCCTGGCTTCGGCTCCCAGCCCTGCTCCAAGCTGCAGATCTGGCCCCAGCTCCTGGGGGCACATGAACAGATTACATTACAGGTAAGTGGGAGCATGACATAAAAAGTTTGGGGACCACAGCTATAAGGCACGTTCTCTAGTCATTCTCACGGCTCTTCTCTGAACCCTCTCCAATTTATCAACATCCTTCTTGAATTGTGGGCACCACAACAGGACACAGTATTCCAGCAGCAGTCGCACCACGGCCAAATACAGAGATAAAATAACCTGTATACTCATACTTGAGATTCCCATTTATTCATCACAGGATCGCATTAGCATTTTTGGCCACAGCATCACACTGGAAGCTCATGTCAAGCTGATTACCTGCCACCACTTCACATCTTTTTTCAAATAACTGCTTTCCATGAGTGTCCCCCATCCTGTAAGTAGGGTCTACATTATTTGTTCCTAGATGCATACATTTACATTTAGCTGCATTAAAATGTATATTGTTTGCTTGTGCCCAGCTTATCAAGCAATCCAGATCACTCTAAATCAGTGACCTGTCCTCTTCATTATTTACCACTCCCCCAATTTTTGTATCAACTCCAAAATTTATCTGTGATGATTTTGTTGTCTTCTAGGTCATTGATAAAAATGTTAAATAGTGCAGGCCCAAGAATCCATTCCTGTAGGACTCCACAGGAAACACATCCACTCAATGATAATTCCCCATCACTATTACATTTTGAGACCTATCAATCATTTTTTAATCCTTTTAATGTGTGTCATGTTAATTTTATATTATTCAAATTTTTAAATCAAAATGTTGTGAGCTACCAAGTCAAATGCTGTACAGAAGTCTAAGTATATTACATCAACACTATTACCTTTATCAACCAAATTTGTAATCTCTTAAAAAAAAAAAAAAAAGATATCAGGTTAGTTTGACAGGATTTATTTTCCATAAACCCATGTTGATTTGCATTAATTACATTGCCCTTCTTTAGTTCTTTACTAGTTGAGTCCTTTATCATTTACTGCATTATCTTGACTGGGATCAAAATCAAGCTGACAGGCCTATAATTACCGATGTTAGCCCTTTTATCTTTTTTAAAAATTGGCACAACACTAGCTTTCTTCCAGTCTTCTGGAACTTCCCTATTGCTCCAAGACTTGTGGAAAATCAGCATTAATTGTGCAGCATTAATGTAGCAGCTCTTTCAAAACTCTTAGATGCAAGTTATCTGGAGCTGCTGATTTAAAAATGTCTAACTTTAGTAGCTTCTCTAACACCCTCCAGAGATACTAGTGGAATTAAAGACTTTTATCACCATATGATGAGACTGTATCATTGTTGTTTGTTTTTTTTGCCAATTACAGAACAGAACATATTTATTTAACACTTCTACCTTTTCTGCATTATTATTGATAATTCTACCATTTCCATGGTAGACTGGAAGCTGCGAACAGAGGAGAAGCAAACAGAGGGAGTTTGCCTGGAAACAGTCTGAGAGAAGCTACGGTGAGTGCTGCATTAGGGGGGGCTGTGTTGTGAGCTGGTGGGGTGAATATCCGAGTGTCTGTCTGCTGTGACCATTTGTTTGACTGGTGCTAGTTGCAGAGACTGTTTGACCATTTGTGTGTTTGTTTGAAAAGTGTGAATTGGGAGTGATTTGTTCCAGGTGGGCCTTGAATGGTTGAGCTGGGGCAACTGCTTCGAGCCAGCAGCTTTATAAAAAAGTAGCCAGTTGCGAACCGAGTGAGCTGAGAATAGAGAAGAAGCAAACAGGGATTTTGCCCGGGAGTTCGTCTGGGAGGAGTTCCCACAGAGCTTTTGCCTTTCAGGCTTCTGTGAGCAGTAAATACAACATGTGAAGAGGCTCTTAGAAGGAAGACAATATGGATAGTGAGAGATCGATCAGCTGTTGTGACCGGCACAGGATGTGCCATGTTTGTCTTTCTCCCAGAGGATAGAAAAGTGACTTTATACGAAGTGCAAGCTGGTCTCCATATTGGAGGAGAAGGTTAAAGGACTAGAAACCCAAGTATCAGCCCTGTGTTGTATCAGAGAAAATTAAGACTTTCTGGTACTGCAGGCACAGCATGCTGAAGAATCAGAGAGGGCAGTGCAGAATGGGGAAGAAAAATGGCAGCATGTGACCTCCAGAAGAAGAAAGAGGAGAAGCCATGTACCCCCAATGCGGATAGAGGTAAGAAACCGTTTTCAGGCGCTCTGGACAGCTACTACAGCGGAGGATGGTTTGGAAGAGTCATCTGTGGGAAGGGATCAGGAGACCCTGTCGACTGGAAGACAGGGGATGCACTGACCTACGGATGAGGGGGTTCCACGATCACCACTCCCAAGAAGAGGAGACGGGTAGTGATGTTTGGGGACTCCCTCCTAAGGGGGAAGGAGTCATCCATCTGCTGCCCAGACCAGGAAACTTGAGAATTCAGAGCTAGAATTCAGGATGTGACAGAGTGTCTGCCAAGACTGATCAAGCCCTCGGACCGCTACCCCTTCCTACTTCTCCATGTGGGCACCAATGATACTGCCAAGAATGACCTTGAGCGGGTCACTGCAGACTATGTGGCTCTGGGAAGAAGGATGAAGGAGTTTGAGGTGCAAGCCATGTTGTTCTTTGAGTGCTTGTTCATGTCCATTCCAACCGCGTGCACACCAGCCGGAAGATTTTTCCCTTAGCAGTGTCCGTAGGGTCGGACATAGGAGTCGTGCCTTCATGGTGCCCAATATAGCACCCTGCCAACCCTCCACCCCCTCCGTTCCTTCTTACCGCTGGTGACAGCAAGCTGGAACATCTCTCGCTCTTGCTGCGAGCGCTTTGGCAGTGTCCTCTGTAGTTTCTGTACAATAGTGTAAATAGTTAGTTACTTAGAAATAGTTTATAGTAGTTTAACGTTGTTTGGGGGGTTCTCCCCCCGCAACGTCTTCCCCACCTCTGGGGTATGTCCAGGTCCCTACAGATTAAACTCTGTGAGGACTGTGGCAAGTTTATGCCCAAGAGTGACCCACACTCTTCCTGTCTGTGGTGCCTCGGGGAGAGCCACCAAAAGGACAAGTGCAGGATCTGCAAAGGTTTCTGACCTAGGACCCTTAGAAACCAGGAGCAGAGACATAAGATCCTGCTGATGGAAGCGGCACTATGACCACATTCCGAACCCGGGTCTGCAGAACCCGTGCCGAGTACTTCATCAGTCCGCAGTGCTCTGGTGCTGAACAAGGACCCTATGGCCCCTTGGCACTGCCATGGCTCTAGCCATAAAAAGCCGTCTTCGGTGCGTCTTCAGTCCCTGGTGTTGCTAAAGAAGAAAAGGCCGGAGAGGGGTAGGTCCCTCCCGCCAAAGTCTAAAGGGCCTGTGGAGTCCACGAGCACCTCGGGAGAGGCCACCTCACAGCTCTCTAGGGTTTCGTCGACTCCTGCTCCGGCTGCGGTTCAGTCGAGTCCGAACCCCACACAGTCCCCAGATCGTCAAGGTGACCACCTCCAGCTCCCATCTACGCCGGAGGCATTTGAGGCGGCTAGGGACCTGATGCGCCTCCCTCAAAGGAGGGATAAGTCACCAGTGACTGCGCGGCCCCACTTCCAGTCGAGGGCCAAAACAGCGCTGATGGCGCACTGATCCCCATCCCTGGCACACCTCTCCCCGGCACGGCCCACTTATGCAGGGGAACCGCACCAATCCCCGGCCTCTCAGCCCCACTCTCTGGCAGCCCAGGGCACAGCTCCTCTGTCGTTGTCCTATTCGGAGACCTCGGAGTCGGACTCATATCACTCCAGTAGGAGCAGGAGCAGGAGGTCCAAATCCCGCTGTAGCCATCAGCCCTACCCAGCACCGTGGCCTCAGCAGTGGCAGCCATCATCTCAATGTCCCTGTTGGACACCCTGGGCATAACACCAGAGCCAAGGACATGTCTAGGACCTGAGGTCCCAGTCGGCATCAGTGTCATCAGCATTCTTCGTCCCCCCACAAGCAACGCCGGCACGGCCAGCAGCGGCACCGCCGACCGAAGCACTGGCACCATTGTTACACACCACAGCTCCGGCACCGACCCTCCATCAGCGGCACCGCCGATGGCTTCGGCTGCGACTCCACCAGCATCAACAAGATCGGCACCACCGGATCTAGCAGCTTCAGCATCAACTGCAGCACTGATATTTCCACCTCCAGCGGCCCCGGCCCCAGCCCAGCACCCCACGGAATACCACATGCCAAGAGATCCACGGGATGCCGAAGGAAGTGAGCAAGGTCCGCTGCCGGGCCTCTCCTCCTCATCCTCACCGGATGAAGCGGTCGCGGGGATGTCAGTGGCCCCAGCTCTGGAGAATAATAGGGTACGCCAGCAGCTCTTACACCGTGCTGCCTAAAACCTGGGCATACAGGGAGTTGGTGGTGGAGGAATTGGACCCAGTTGTGGACATCCTCATGCCCTCTGGTGCATCACGGGTCGCCCTACTGGTGATAAAGACCATAGTCGAAACGACTAAGACCCTGTGGCGGACCCCTGCTTCTCTGGCCCCTATGGCCAAGAAAATGAAAGGCGGTACTTTGTCCCTTCTAAGGGGTATGAACACTTATATACCCCCCCACCCCCCCCAACTCACTAGTAGTTGATGCAGCCAATCAACGAGAGCACCTGGGCTTCCAGGGTCCCTCCCCTAAAAATAGGGAGGCGAAAAAAACTCGACCTGTTCAGCAGGAAGGTCTATTCGACGGGGGGGGACTATAACTCCGCATCGCAAACCAGCAGGCCATCATGAGCAGATACGTACACAACACCTGCGCTGCGATGGCCAAGTTTTCAGAGCTTCTGCTGCAGGACTCTAGCACTGAGTTCTCCGCATTAGTGGAAGAGGGGAAGCTGGTCTCCCGAGCTTCCCTACAGGTGGCATTGGACGCAGGAGATGCAGCCTCAAGTACATTGGCCACGGGGGTTGTAATGTGAAGGGGAACCTGGATGCAGATGGATCTGGTCTCCCCCATGAGGTCCAGCAAATGATCCAAGACCTCCCCTTCGAGGGCTCAACCCTATTTTCCGAAAAAACGGATAAGAGACTTCATACTCTGACGGACTCTAGGGCCACCTTAAGATCTTTGGGGCTCCACACACCAGCAACCCAGTGTAGGCATTTCAGACCACAGCCTCCCTCCAGGTTCTACCAGCCCCAGAACCGCCAGGATGCCCCTCACAGGTGGAATAGGAGCAGTAGATGGAGGCAGCACCCCTCCTTGGGGCAGAGCTCTGGCCAGTCCAAGCTTCGGCCAGCTCCAGACCCCCCTTTTGAAGGTGCGGTCGAGGACGGCTCACCAGTTCAAGATCTGCATCCATCCCCTCTTGCCCTCTCGTCCCGTCTATCCCCTTTCTACCGTGCTTGGTCCCGTATCACCTCGGACCATTGGGTGCTCCGCATGGTAGAGCTGTTCTCAGAGGTACCAGATGACAGAACAAGGAGTAATGGTCTCAAGTTGCAGTGGGGGAGGTTTAAGTTGGATATCAGGAAAAACTTTCTCACTAGGAGGGTCGTGAAGTACTGGAATGGGTTACCTAAGGAGGTGGTGGAATCTCCTTCCTTAGACGTTTTTAAGGTCAGGCTTGACAAAACCCTGGCTGGGATGATTTAGTTGGGGATCGGTCCTGCTTTGAGCAGGGTGTTGGACTAGATGACCTCCTGAGGTCCCTTCCAACCCTGATATTCTATGGTTCTATGATATTCCATCCAATTCTGTGCCCTTCCACCCTTCCACCCCCCTTCCCCATCCCTCTTCAGGAACCCCTTTCACGAGCAACTTCTAATTCAGGAAGTGAACTCCCTCCTCTCGGTAGGGACAGTGGAAGAGGTTCTTCAGGACCAAAGTGCCAAGGGCTTCTACTCCCGGTATTTCCTAATACTGAAAGCCCAGGGTGGCCTCAGACCCATCCTGGACCTGCGGGAGCTCAACAAGTTTATCAAGAAACTCAGGTTCCGCATAGTCTCCTTGACCTCCATTATCCCCTTGTGGGATCCAGGAGACTGGTATGCCGCCCTCGACTTGAAGGACGCGTATTTCCACTTAGCAATATTTCCACCTCACAGACATTACCTCAGATTTGTGGTGAACAGCAGCCACTATCAGTTTACTGTCCTCCCTTTTGGCCTGTCAGCAGCACCTCGAATTTTCACCAAATGCATGGCAGTCCTGTTGCGGCGTTCCTGCGCAAGCGCCAGATACAGGTTTTCCCATACTTCAACGACTGGCTGATCAAAGGCCACTCCAGATCCCAAGTGGAGGAGCAGGTTGGCTTCATAGAAATCATAGAATATCAGGGTTGGAAGGGACTTCAGGAGGTCATCTAGTCCAACCCCCTGTTCAAAGCAGGACCAATCCCCAGACAGATTTTTGACCCAGATGCCTAAATGACCCCCTCAAGGATTGAACTCACAACCCTGGGTTTAGCAGGCCAATGCTCAAACCACTGAGCTATCCCTCCCCCCAAAAGAAGGACCGTCTTAAGACCTTCCTTGAACTAGGTCTCCTTCTCAACGAGGCCAAATCCACACTGTCTCCAGTACAGAGGCTAGAGTTTATAGGTGCTGTACTGGACTTGACTCAAGCCAGGGCGTACCTCCCGGAAGCCAGGTTTCGGTCTCTGGGGACATCATACGGGGCCTCAGACAGTTCCCTACAACCACAGCAAGGAACTGCCTGAAACTGCTGGGGCACATGGCTGTGTGTACCTACATAGTTCAGCATGCCAGACTCAGATTTCGCCCACTCCAGTCATGGCTAGCGTTGGTTTATCAACCGGCTCAAGACGCTCTGGATGGCATTGTAACTCTGCCTCACCCCATATTAGATTCCCTCCTGTGGTGGCTCGACCCACAGGTAGTTTGTGTGGGAGTACACCTCTACCTCGATATAACGCTGTCCTCGGGAGCCAAAAAATCTTACCGAGTTACAGGTGAAACCGCGTTATATCGAACTTGCTTTAATCCGTCAGAGTGCAGAGCCCGCCCCCACCCTGGAGCACTGCTTTACCACGTTATATCAGAATTCGTGTTATATCGGGTCGCGTTATATCGGGGTAGAGGTGTACCTTTCGCCAGCCCGCAGCCATCCCTCTCATTAGTGACAGATGCCTCGGATCTGGGTTGATGAGCACATTTGGGAGACCTGAGGACTCAGGGCCTCTGGTCTCAGGTGGACCTCGCTCAGCGTATCAGTGTCAGAGAACTGAGAGTGGTGCACCTGGCATGCCAGGTTTTCAGAGCCCACATCAGGCAGATGTGTATCAGTCCTCATGGACAACACCACTGCAATGTTTTATATCAACAAATGGAGGTGCACACTCCTCTCCCCTGTGCCAGGAAGCCATGCTGTGGGACTTCTGTGTAGAGCACTCGATACACCTGCAGGCATCATACCTCCCCTGTAGAGGCAAAAATCTTGAGGCCATCTTGATCCTCTTAAGGACAACTAGGTGTCCATGTTTGTGAGCCTTCTTGTTCCTTCCCCACCCCAGTTTGGCACCCTTTTCTGCTTTAGGCGGGAAAAGGGAACTGTCAATCACATAATCTGCCCAGTAACTAGAAGTCTATATAAGGTAGTGTTCAGATCAGATCGGGGCTGCCCGTCTGAGTGGCAGAATGCAGAACAGACAATTAAGGGTAGGCCATTCACCTCACATGGGTTATTTTTGTTAGGGAATTTCTCTCTTACACACACTCATTCCATCTTCTGGGAGATTCGCACACTGCACGCACGACGACGCACGTAAAGGGCAGAGGGAGGGTAGAACTCAACAACTCACCTGAAAGAAGCTTGTCCAGCCCTGCTTCAAGATCCTGCTTTCATCGAGGGGATCCAGCGACCTACCGCGCTATGCCAGCCTTGAAAGAAGAGAGACATTGGTACCACAAGCTGCTGGAGATGGTACTGTAATCATTGTGTGCCTGTTTGTACAGTTACCTATTGATACAGCCTGTCTTGTTCGCTATTTGCCCTGTTATCACAGAGCAGAGACCAGCGGGTAGGCAGGCATGCCAGCGGCACAGGCCGTTGATTCCCGCAGCAGGCAGCCTGAGTGCTGATCACGAGGAGTGTAGTCGCATTCCACTTGGCTTCGGCCATCTTGATTGAGTGAGTGGCTGGATCTCTATCTGGCAGGGCCCAGGCAATGTGCCAGGGTCGGGGAAAGGCAGTAGGCCCATGGAGGGCTGGACTACCCCTTTGTGACTCCGAGATTATCTGACTCCCTTATAGCGGGAGGTGGAGGGGGGTGACAGCTTCTGACACTGTCCCAGGGGCTCACATACCCCGACGCACTCAAGGAGGGGCTTGGAGTGCAGAGTTGCTGCACCAAGCAGAGGTGACAGCAGTAAGCTGGAATAGGCTTTTAGGTCCTGGTAGCCGGAAAGACTCGGGTTGACCATGAGTATGTGGACCTTAGGAGCAACTGGCTGGGAAGCAGAACAAAATAAAAACTCCTTATGTGCAGGTGTCCATTATTTTGGGAAAGGCAAAAAACCCGTGGTCCGAAGGGTTGTTTAAAGGGCGGGAAGCATTTAATGTGCTATCCCGTAGATGGGAAGCTATGGCCAGGGCCGTCCTTAGCCATAGGCAGAACAGGCAACCGCCTAGGGCACCACGCTACCGGCGGGCACCGCTCTGCCCGGAGCCCGGACAGACGGGAAGCAGTGCAGCATTTAACAGCAGGGCTGCTGGGTCCTAGAGAGAGCCGAATGCAGCACAGTTTGAGGGAGGGGATTGGCTGCTGGGGTCTCTGGGAAGGGAAGGGGAGGGGTGGGGGAAGGAACTCACCTGTGAGTGTGACTGTTTCCCCCGGCGTGAGGTGAGGCAGGCTCGGCAGCTCTGGCACCCGTATCCTTTGTTGTCCCCAGGGCCGGCTCCAGGTTTTCTGCTGCCCCAAGCAGCAAAAAAAAAAAAAAAAAAAAAAAAGCCGCGGCAGCACGATTGCGCCATTCCACTCTTCGGTGGCAATTCGGTGGCAGGTCCTTCGCTCCAAGAGGGACTGAGGGACCCGCCACCGAATTACTGCGCTGCAGACCCAGACGTGCCGCTCCGATAGCGGATGGAGTGCCGCCCTTTGGTATTGGCAGCCTCAAGAACCTGCTTCTTTAGCTGGTGCCTGGAGCCGGCACTGTTTCCCACTTATTCTGTAGCTACATCTGTCATGCTTCCCCACTCCTTCACAATTCTGCAGTGCAATTTCCTTTGTTCCCCTTGCTTTTATCCATAATGGCTGTTCAGTAAAACCACTTTTCCCTGGCTGATGGAATTGATCTGCAAAGGGATTTATTAAATGCAGCATTTGTCAGAGCTGTTTTTTAAAAGATATTTAAACCTACTTGCTTTACGCTTTACTTAAAGGGAATATTTGTGCTTAGGCTTGTGCATCCAGTGTGCCTTCTTGGTGGCTAGTAAGAGGTAATAAGATCACAATTATTCCTTTGAGGTCATGGATTAGTCCAGTCCTATGCATCTACCAGGGGTGGGGGGAAGAGAAGAGATGGAGGGCAGGAAATAAGTCAGTTCAGCCTGCTTATGGAGCTACAGCAATAACTGCAGTTGTGTATCCAGTTGTGTATCCCCACTCTATCACTGAATTGTTTTCTTCCTAACCAGGAGTCAGATTCTATTCTATTCATGTTCTTAAAACAATGCCCATCCCTGACTTATGTGAGCCCTGGGGCCTTGACAATTTGTCCCTTATATGGACTAACCTCATTCCTTGGATTTAAGCAAGTTATGTTAAATGATCACATTAATGTACATTTTGATAAAACAGCCAAAGTTTTATGGGTGGGGTAAAACATAGGAGTACTGTTAACTTTCTATAGCACTTTATGCTCTAAAAGAAGTTGGTGCCTAATTTCCCTTAGGCTACCACTTTTTCACAGAGGCTTACAAACATGCTTTATTTGGTTATGTTGACTGAACTGTAAAATCCAGCTTCAGCCCTTTGGCCCCCACACCACCAGTCAGCTGACTCCTGGGACAAGGGACCAGGCTGGATCAGAGGTGCTGGAACAATTTTTATAGTGGGGTGCTGAGAGTCAGTGAACCAATCTGTAAACATAGATGGAAACCACTTCAAGCCAGGGGGTGCGCACTTCAGCACCATGGGCTGGAATGGTGGTGGTGGAGGGTCTGGCTGGAGTCAGGGGACAAAGAGACTTGGCTGGGGCGGCGCATGACTACCATGATGGGGTGAGAGGCTGAAGATCCTCACTGGAGTGAGAGAAGATAGGAGCCCAAATGATTGGACAACAGTATACGATTCACATAAAATAGAATAAAAAATAATACATTTATAAAAAGTGCAAAATAAATTTAAAATAGTAATAATGAATAAAATACAAAAATATTAACAGACTTTAAAAAAGTAAAATAATAAAAACTGAAAAATAAAAGAATTGTAAAATACATAAAAACCATAAAAGGGGAAATAAAATTAAAAGAAACTTAATATATATATATAAACAACAATAAAATAAAAAAGGAAATACAAGTAAAATATATTAAAAAGGTAAAAATATAACTATTAAGAAAAAACACACACACAAAAAGAAAGAAAAAAGAAGTACAATTGTAAAAACCGAGGGCGAGAGTCCATGGGGCTTGTGCTCCTATATCATAAGGTGAGGAGCTCTGATGTGTGCCCCCGTGTCCTCCTCTCTGTCCCCCGTGTGGACAGGGCTAGACAGCAGTCTCACTCCGGCCATGCAGCCACCCCAGCCTGGGAGTGAGGGGCGGCGCCCTCCCGGGCTTCCAGACCCACAGACAAAGCCCGGGGGGAACCACTCCCATTTATACTTGCTGGACACAAGGCTCTTGCTCATGTTGTACAGGAGGCTAAGCGACCCCCCGTTATACACTGAGCAATGAGGGCTCCCTCCGTGTGGGGCAGAGGTGAGACCCTGCACTCCAGGGACGAGGTAGCTGGTGGACAGACCCCGCCGGAGCGGGGAATGTCGGCAGGCGCCACTCTGCCTTGGACGGAGTCATCTCCACTTGAGCAAGCGAGACTCCCCGCAACCGCCAGGCACCTCTTCCGTCAGTGGACAGTGACCCTGACTCCGAGAGAGACCCCCGGGAGAGCGAGAGAGAGACGGGGTGTCCCTCGGCTAGGCCCCCTGGGGCGAGATTCAGCCCAGCTGCAGCGGGGTACACAAGGTACTAGGTGGAGAGGGGAAGGAGAGAGAGAGCCAGGCTGGAGGCCTCCGGGCTCTGCTCCCCTCTCTGCACCAGCCTGAGTCCCCCCACTCAGGGCTTTTCCCAGCGTGTACCCAGCTCACCCAACCTTGTGTCATGGGTCCGGGCCAAGCCTTCGGAATGAGGGGAGAGAAAAGGGCAACGCTGCCTCTGCCTGGGCTGTGCAGGGAATCACCCCGCCCTTCTGGAACTACCTCTGGGGACCCAGCTGGGATTGTAGCTCATTGAGACTTCCAGAGCCTGGCCCCATTGCGGTCACTCCATGAGGTAGAACAGAAACACCTGCCTTTAAAATTCAACTGTATCTAGGGTGACCCCACCTGTATTTCAAGTTCCGTAATAGAGGACACTGCTACGGGGGGGGAGGGAGGGAGCTCGAGGGGGATTTTGGGGTGCTGGAGGGGTGTGTGTGTACTGGGAGATGGTATTTGGGAGGTGCTGGACAGAGTATTTGGGGTGTGCAAGAGCAGGGGTGCCTCTCGGGACCGGGGGACCTCCCGCAGGCATGCTGCCGAAGGCAGCTTGACTGCTGCCCTTAGGGCGACCAGCAGACAGCACCCCAGGCAGGCACTTGCTGTGCTGGTGCCTGGAGCTGCCCCTGGTTGTCCCCCATAACGTCCATTCTTCTCCCCCCCACACCCCACAGAGCACTCCCCTTTTCTCCCCCCCCCCCCAAGGAGCACCCTTCTCTCTCTCTCTCCTCCCCTCCGGCAGGGCTGGATTAGGTGAGGTGTTGGGGGGGAGGGGGAGGCTAGCTGGCTGCCTGCTGAGGAATGAAAGTGAAAGTAACTCACTTCCTCGGCAGCCAGCCAGGATTGGAATGGTCACACGTGGCTAGGCTGGGGATAGCCAGATAGCATATGTGAAAAATCAGGACGGGGGGTTGGGATAGCGTGAGCAGATGTCCCACTTTTATAGGGACAGTCCCAATTCTTGGGTCTTTTTCTTATATAGGCTCCTATTACCCCCTCCACCCCCTGGCCTGATTTTTCACACTTGCTGTCTGGTCACACTAGGTGTGGGTAATTGGTGCCTATATAAGACAAAGCCCCAAATATTGGGACTGGCCCTATAAAATCAGGACATCTGGATCTGGTCACCCTAGCTGGGGAGCGCGTCTCTCCCCCGGGCTGGCAGCGATCCATCTCATCCGGGGGGAGCTGCGCAGGGCAGGATGAGCTGCTGTGGCTCCATGGGTGCCCCGTCCCTGAGATCAGATGGTGTGCTAACTTCACCATGGTCTGTTGGGCTGGCGGTGGTGCCCATTGGTGTGTGATCGGAACTGAGGGTTTGCTGCTGCTGTTGCCACTCTGCACCCCAAGAGGTGGATTTTGGGGTCCTGCAGTTTTCCACCTATCTCCTCCTCTACTGCAGCTGTTGGACCAGCAGGCTGGGGGGTGAGCCAAGCATGAAAGCAGTACTGTGTTGCCATTTAGATTGTCATTTAACAACTGTGTTTGCCAAAAATGCTTGCTAACAATCCCTGAATTCAATTTCAATATATTTTTTTTAAATCAATATCTTAGCCAAAAACAGAAAATTAAGTTGTTGACAATTATTTGTGACAAGTTTGGTTTGGGGCAGGGAGTGGGCCAATTTTCATCAGAGAAACAAAAAATGTTGACTGACTTTCCTATAGCCCTGTTACTGCTAAATAGAGCCTCCAACAACTGTAATATGCTCATCCCCTTACTAGTGTATAGAGCAGGGGTCGGCAACCTACGGCACACATGCCAAAGGTGGCACACAAGCTGATTTTTGATGGCACACGGCAGCGGGCTGAGCGGCTCAGCCCACCGCCGCTCTGGGGTTCCGGCTGCTGCCCCATTGCCAGCCGGGGTCCCAGCCGCCGGCCCCACTCAGCGCCTGCTGCTGGCCTGGGGACCCCCAAGGAACCCCAGGCTGGCAATGGGCTGAGCAGGCCGGCGGCTGAGACCTCCTCTGAGCCACTCAACCTGCTGCTGGCCTGGGGTTCCATTCACTCAGCCAGCAGCGGACTGAGCGGGGCCAGTGGGGGGCTGAGTGGGGCCGGCGGCAGGCTGAGTGCTGCCGGCACCCCAGACTGGCAACGGACTGAGCCACTCAGCCCCCCTGCAGGTCCCGCTCAGCCCGCCAGCGGCCCGCTCAGCCTGCTGCCGGCTGAGTGAATGGAACCCCAGGCCGGCAGTGGGTTGAGTAGAGCCAGTAGCTGGACCCCAGACCGGCAGTGGGCTGAGCGGGGCTGGTGGCTGGAACCCCAGACAAGGATACCAGGCGAAGATCACACTAAATTGATAAGATCTGCATTTTAATTTGATTTTAAATTA
Source organism: Trachemys scripta elegans (assembly GCF_013100865.1). Classification (NCBI taxonomy): domain Eukaryota; kingdom Metazoa; phylum Chordata; order Testudines; family Emydidae; genus Trachemys; species Trachemys scripta. Next base: position 72,296,804 of record NC_048306.1, on the reverse strand, counting down.
AGCTTCTTAAATATTTTAAAAACCTTATTTACTTTAAATACAACAATAGTTTATTTATATAATATAGACATAGAGAGAGACCTTCTACAAATGTTAAAATGTATTACTGGCATGGGAAACCTTAAATTACAGTGAACTTGGCACACCACTTCTGAAAGGTTGCCGACCCCTGGTATAGTGTGACCATATGTTGTACTAAGATTCTCTTGCTTTTTTTCCCAGTGAGTCAGTATAGCTTTTGCCAGCCCAGAGGTTGGGCAGCCAATGTCTTACATTTTCACAATGTTTTGTCCAACTTTCATAAAGTAAATACATGGTTAATACAAGTTAAAAAGGCCAGGGACACTTCCTTGTGAAGAATCTGTGTAGCAGATCATGCTAGAGCTGTGAAAATGTCAGTTTTTGATGGAACTTTAGAGGCAGTGATTTATCATGTATTTCTGGCAGTGCCCAAAATGTGCTGCTATTGCTAATGTCTTTCCAAACAAAAATGAGGCACAATAGGACTTCTGTAACATTTCTGTGCTACCTTAATCTAGATGAGATGATTCTGTGCTGACTTCATTTTGGTCACTTTGTGCTTTACCTAGGAGTAAAACTAGGGGTTATATTTCCCCACTGCTTGGAAACCCAGCTTATTAAACTTGATAATGCCATTGATCTATTTACAGTAGAAGGTTGATATAGAGTTGTAACTAACATTAAGACTGATGCCCACTATACATTTAAAACTAAAAAGTGGCTTTGTAAAAATGACATGGGTTTCCAACTCTATTGTGTCTCAGTCAGGGCGGAGCGCCTTGTGAGGTGTCTTCACACTAGCTCAAGGTCACAGCGCAAGAACCTAGAGAGCCTCCTGAAGCACGGTGATAGTTTTGATTTAAATGGACTTGAACTGTACGAAGAATTGAGGACACTGTCACCAATGTTGCCACATGCAAAATCGGTGATGGACATTGTACAGTTTATTCATACCAGCAAACTTGTTGACATATATCCTAATGTGTACATTGCCACTCGTATTCTACCGACAATTCCTGTAACAGTAGCATCAGGAGAACGGAGTTTCTCAAAACTAAAGCTCATTAAAAACTATCTCCGTTCTACAATGAGTCAGGAATGCTTGACTGGTCTTGCTATTCCCGCAATCGAACAAGACATCACTTTGTCTTTGTCATACAATGACATTATTACTGCTTTTGCAGCCAAAAAAAGCCAGAAAGATTGCTTTTAATTAAAAACAAATCCTTGTTTAAATACCTCTTCATATAAATTTCCAATAAAATGTTGACAAATTAAAAAAAATGATATTATTTGCATCATTCTGTCAAATCAGAATTTTTTCTATAGCGCTACTTCTTTAGTGCTAGTCCATCAGCATTACAGTGTGCTTAATTAAGTTAAACTGGGTTTAATAACATGCATGTGGCAAGTTTTCCAATACTGTAAGCTTATGTTTGTGTTGTTAAGAGCAAGTCAGGCACAGGGGCACCAGTTTAATAATCCCGCCTAGGGCACCATAAATGCTAAGGACGGCCCTGCTAAGCACCCACTGGCAGCTCCCCCTCAGCTCCTTCCCCTACCCCCAGCCTGCCCTGATCAGCTGTTCAGAAGGCTGGGCGAGAAGAAATGGAGCACGGGTGAGAAGAGGCGGGGCGCAGGTGCGGCCCTGGGGAAAGGGGTGGAGAGTGGCCTGCCTAAACACACCTGGCTCATTAGTAGTCGGCCTCTCTGCTCTGGGGGTTTAGTTCATTTATGTATTAAAGTACCAGCAGTGGCTCTGCTGAGTCTTCGTCCAGCCGGCTGGGTTGGGTCCAAAACGGGCGGGATCCAGCGTTTACCATTGCCTCTAGCAGACAGCTGGAGCTCCCCCGAGCTCTGCTTAATCCCTGCCCCGTTCGTTCCTGCCCCCGGCCCCTCCCTCCTCAACCGGCCGGGCCACCCATAGGCCCGCCCATGGCGTCGGGACGCCGCGGGTCTGTGGTCAGTGCGTTCCCGCGCCGCGCCCAACCGCCGCCGCCGCCTTGTGGGGGGATGCCGCGCTGCAAGGAAGGGCTGGCGAGCGCTGCTGCCGCCTCCGCCTCGTATGTGGTGGGGGTCGATGTGGGCAGCACGACGGTGCGCTGCCACGTCTACGACAAGAGGGCCGCAGTCAGAGGCTCCAGCAGCAAGAAGGTGAATGAGGGAAAGTGGCGGGGGGGCAGGAGGCGGCTGCTGTGGGTAGGGAGGAAGCTCAGCTCCACCCACTAGCACATGTTATGGGGACCTTGTTCCTCTTCCCCTTCCGGGCACACTGTAACCCGCGCTCCCTCTCCCCCGGCAGCTCCTCCGAGATGGGGCTTTGCTGTCACCCCGCCCTTAGCCCCGCCGTGCATGGGCCAGTCCCCGCCCCTCCACGGACAGACTCTGCCTACCCCGGGGAGAGGGGCTCGTCTTCTTGCAAGCTCTGTCTTTATAAGAGATACATGGAGTAATAGGTAGTTTAATATATGTGTTTCATATGCATGTGGTTTGTTATGTGAAGTGCAAAAGGTAACCTCCATCACTTCTCAGTCACAGTGGGAGGGGTCACTGTACGGGGAGCTGCTCCCCCATCTGCCCAACCCCCATGGACCCAGACCCCCCCCCATACCTGCCCCACACACACCCAGAGCCCACTGACTGAGCTGCCCTGCACCTGAAACCCCACCCCACCAAATGTCACCCCCTGCACCCAGGCCCTCCTGCCAAGCCTTCCCCTTCCCCCTTGCATCTAGATCCCCACCGAGCCTCTCCCCCCTGCATCTGGACCCCCCCCACCATCCTGTACCCAGACCACCCCTTGCACTCGAACCCACCCCCGATGAGTCCCCCCTGCACCCGGACCCCCACCCCACTGAGCCCCAACCAGCTGCACCCGGACCTCCACTCTACCAGTGTGCCCCAGCCACCTTCACCTGGACTACCCATGCAGAGTCCCATTCCCCTTGCATCGGAACCCCGCAATGAGCTCCTGTCCATCCAGTTCCTCCACTGAGCCACCCTCACCCAGATTGCCACACACCTGGATCACCCCACACTAATTGGTGTGACCGGTTTGATCACAGAAACCCACTTGGGAACTGCCACCTGATGTGCCAAGACTACTTCTGCCCCTGCTTTCCCTGCCAGCTCGGGACCCCAGCACCCTGTCTTGCTAAGCCAGACATGCCTGTCTGCACCAACAAAGACCCAGGGTCTGAATTACTTGCCCCAAAGCTGCAGACTTAACTGAAAGCAGCTTAAGGAAGTGTTCTTGTCTTTAACACTCAGATGCCCAACTCCCAATGGGGTCTAAACCCAAATAAATCTGTTTTATTGTGTATAAAGCTTATACAGGGTAAACTCATAAATGGTTTGCCCTCTATAACACTGATAGAGATGCACTGCTGTTTCCTCCCCCCCAGGTATTGATACATACTCTGGGTTAATTAATAAGTAAAAAGTGATTTTATTAAATACAGAAAGTAGGATTTAAGTGATTCCAAGTAGTAACAGACAGAACAAAGTGAATTACCAAGCAAAATAAAATAAAACACGCAAGTCTATGTCTAGTACACTAATACAACTGAATACAGAAAATCTCACCCTTAGAGATGCTTCAATAAGTTTTTTTCCACAAACTGGACACCTTCCTAGTCTGGGCACAGTCCTTTCCCCTGGTACAGCCTTTGTTCCAGCTCAGGTGGTAGCTAGGGGATTCCTCATGATGGCTGCCTCCCCCTTTGTTCTGTTCCATCCACTTATATATAAGGTGGGAATCCTTTGTCCCTTTGGGTTCCCACCCCGCCTCTCAATGGAAAAGCACCAGGTTAAAAATGGATTCCAGTTCAGGTGATGTGATCACATGTCACTGTAAGACTTCATGCCCACTTGCCAGCAAACAGGTATACAGGAAGACTTACAGGTAAAACAGAGCCATCTGCAGTCAATTGTCCTGGTTAATGGGAGTCATTAAGATTCCAAACCACCTTTAATGGCCCACACTTTGCATAATTACAATAGGCCCTCAGAGTTATATTTCATATTTCTAGTTTCAGATACAAGAGTGGTACATTTATAAAAAAAGGATAATCACACTCAGTTGATTATAAGCTTTGTAATAATACCTTACAAGAGACCTTTTGCATGAAGTATATTCCAGTTACATTAGCATATTTTCATAAAATCGTATAGAGTGCAACGTCAACTTGGATCCTGCCGGGCTGAGCCTGCTTGCCCCGCACCTGGATTGGGGGCCAGAGCTGGGCATGTGTGCGAGACTCTGTCCATCTCACTTGCTATCTTGGTGTGCATAGTATGGAGGGGCAGGACCTGGGGTGTTTCTGGGGCAGGCCTGGCCCTTGCAGTGTGTCAGGGTCAGGTGCAGCCTCACCACCGAGTACATGTCCCAGGGCGGGGAGAGGGCCACGTTACAGGGTGATCTCCCACCTCCATGCAGTCAGTGGCCTGTGCTCCCCACTGCCATGCTGGAGCCTCCACATTTAAAATATGCAGAATTTTGCAGAATTTTTAATTTTTTGGTGTAGAATTCCTTCAGAAGTAATTAGTTGAAGATTGAGTATAGCAAATCCTGGACTGCAAACTAATGTAATTTTCATCTTTGATATACTCTCTGGGTAATTGTCACATCAAAATGTGAGCAGCCAGAAAATGGCTGTAGCCGTGTTAGTTCTGGAGCAAGAGTGGACAAGGGTATCCTACTATATTGTGCCAGCGAATATACTGAAATACATTAATTTTGATGATGAAAAGGTCCTTTCTTTGGAAGATGGAAGAGAGAAGTATGCACTTGTTGTAGGGAGATTATTAGGGGTTAGGAGCACTGGTTTGTGGTCTCAATTCTGAAGATTATTTTTTTAACTCATCTTGGGCAAGTTATCTAGTATCTTTCTCCCTCAGTTTAACTCTCTACATTACGAGTATAATAATGCCTATCACAGTTGTGTTGTGAAGCATAATGTTGGCAAAGTGCTTTGACATCCTTTAATGAAAGGTGCTACATAACTGCAAAGTAGCATAATTAAATTATACTCTGAATTAGTGGCTACTGTTTAATATTTTCTTCAGAGTAGAGTTTGAGTGCAGATATGTCATGATGATAAACATGACTGGGGTGCAGTATAAGTATTTAAATAGAATATTATATTGGTCACAGGAGCGGCTCAAAATCAGCATTAGACATAAAAACTGCCTATTGTTTCCTTTGAACATTCCTATACTTTGGATGCAAGAATCTCTTAGCCTTTTATATTTTTAATTTATTCTACCAATAATATACTGATAGAATTAGTGGTAAGGTGAACTTCAAATGTGTTAAGTTCCAAAGAAACAGAAGAGATAATTTTATCTGTCCTTGATTTGAAAAATGTATATTACGTTAGCTTTTTTGTTAGACTGGTTAGTATTAAAATTTTGTATAGACATTGGATTTGCTATATAATGTTCAGTTTAACTCTTGATAGAGTTTTTTGTAGTTTTCTTTAATACAAAATTGGCTAATACCCACTAAAAATAACTTTTGTTAGTCCTTAGAGAGAACTCTGCAGTACAGCTCAAGTGCTGAGCTGGTAGCTATATTCTAATGCAGTTAAAACATCTGTGACCCATCATACATGAAGTAACAGTTGGGTGGTAATTCAGTTAAACAGTTAGCATAAAAGCACTTTCATGTGTTTTGCAGTTGAAAATGGTGTGCTAAAGTTTGTTTTTAATTTTCCATGGTTATAATTCAGCAGCACTCTAGTGGGTTGTCAGTTCCTGTTTTAAGGCCACATCTATGCTACAAAAAGCCTGTTTTTTGTATGTTTTTATTTTTTTTAAAAGCTGGTTTAAGAAAACAGTGTAGATGAGTGCACCAGTCATTATAGGTTGGTCACAACTATCTTCAGATGTTTTTTAAAAAAATATTTGAGACTACTCTTGATGGTGCTGAATGAAGCAATTTTTGAAAATGTCTGTTTTTAGTGCAGACTGGGACTGACTCACAAATAAGTTTATCTACTTTTCCTAATTTTACATGGGAGTTGTAAAGTAACAACATAATTATGGGTTTCAGAGTAGCAGCTGTGTTAGTCTGTATCCGCAAAAAGAACAGGAGTACTTGTGGCACCTTAGAGACTAACAAATTTATTAGAGCATAAGCTTTCGTGGACTACAGCCCACTTCTTCGGATGCATATAGAGTGAAACATATATTGAGGAGATGTGTATATACACACATACAGAGAGCATGAACAGGTGGGAGTTGTCTTACCAACTCTGAGAGGCCAATTAAGTAAGAGAAAAAAACTTTTGAAGTGATAATCAAGATAGCCCAGTACAGACAGTTTGATAAGAAGTGTGAGAATACTTACAAGGGGAGATAGATTCAATGTTTGTAATGGCTCAGCCATTCCCAGTCCTTATTCAATCCTGAGTTGATTGTATCTAGTTTGCATATCAATTCCAGCTCAGCAGTCTCTCGTTGGAGTCTGTTTTTGAAGTTTTTCTGTTGTAAGATAGCCACCCGCAGGTCTGTCATTGAATGGCCAGACAGGTTAAAAGAAGAACAGGAGTACTTGTGGCACCATAGAGACTAACAAATTTATTAGAGCATAAGCTTTCGTGGACTACAACCCACTTCTTCGGATGCATATAGAATGTGGGCTGTAGTCCACGAAAGCTTATGCTCTAATAAATTTGTTAGTCTCTAAGGTGCCACAAGTACTCCTGTTCTTCTTTTTGCGGATACAGACTAACACGGCTGTTACTCTGAGACAGGTTAAAGTGTCCTCCCACTGGTTTTTGAGTATTATGATTCCTGATGTCAGATTTGTGTCCATTAATTCTTTTGCGTAGAGACTGTCTGGTTTGGCCAATGTACATGGCAGAGGGGCATTGCTGGCACATGATGACATATATCACATTGGTAGATGTGCAGGTGAACGAGCCCCTGATGGTATGGCTGATGTGATTAGGTCCTATGATGATGTCACTTGAATAGATATGTGGACAGAGTTGGCATCGGGCTTTGTTACAAGGATAGGTTCCTGGGTCAGTGTTTTTGTTCAGTGATGTGTGGTTGCTGGTGAGTATTTGCTTTAGGTTGGGGGGGTTGTCTGTAAGCGAGACAGACCTGTATGTGTGTGTATATATATCTCCTCAATATATGTTCCACTCTATATGCATCCGAAGAAGTGGGCTGTAGTCCACGAAAGCTTATGCTCTAATAAATTTGTTAGTCTCTAAGGTGCCACAAGTACTCCTGTTCTTTTAACATAATTATGATAAAATAAATGAGCAGATGTTTAGAAATAAAAAATCCCTTTTAATGTGTGGCTTTAAAAAAAATTATTAAACTTGCAAGAAATGTAAACTTTTGATTTAAGACTGTACTTAAAGACTACAATTAAAGTCCTTTTTATACCTTCCTCCTCAGTTTTCTGAGCAGAATTTCCTTCCTGCTGGAGTGCAACAAAAGCTAATTCTTTCTGCTTTGAAAACATTAACACAGTTGGGACAGGATTTTCTCCTGACTAGCAAGAAACCTAAATGAGCCTACTTGTTCCACTTCAGTGAGCAAGAAGGCCAGTTAAAGCTTTGGGGATGAAGCCTTCTGTATTATGGGCTTATTAAAGGGAACATTTTAAATGTAAAGGGGTGAGATCCATCTCTGATATTCCTCCAGTGTGCCAGTGGAATTACAGTAGGGATGTATACTGGTCCCTATTGTATATACTGCAGGAGCCTTGACACTCATAGTATTGTTATTGTTCATAGTAATACTATACTTCTTGCAAACAGGTAGAAACACTTCATCCTCATCTTGGCTGGGTTGAACTAAATCCTGAAGTTCTGTGGACTCAGTTCATGGATGTAATAAAAGAGGCAGTACAAGGTAATCATTCATGAAACCACAGAATAGTAGCTGATGTTAACTAAAACCATTTAATCTATGTTATTTTTGTACTTATGCAACATGTCATCTCTAGAAAACACATTAATATTGCTGAATAGGAAACTAAAAAATACCTTAAGAACTGTCTAACGACCTAATCCTGTAAATCCTTATGCATCTAAATAACTTAATACATGAAAATTTTCACATTAGCATGTGTTTACAGGATTGGGGCTTATTTATTTATTTTAATGAAGCTTTCAGTAATAACTTACCAGAGAGCAACAAAAATCTCAAATTAGGACTAATTTTGGTTCACTGTGTATAGTTCTTCAGTTTAAATGGGATTTCTTAACGTATCCTTTGGGCGAAATTCAGCCTTTGGACATCTTGCATGCAAGTCCCTTTGAAATCAACCAAAGCTCCCTTTAGGGTATGTGAAGATCAAATTTAGTCCTTAAACATTTGTATAATTTCTGAAACACTAATTTTGAACTTAAAATAAAAAATCTTTGTTATTACACAAAAGGTGTCATAACAAAATTAGTAAGTCACTCAGCGAATATAAAATTCTACAATTTTTTTTAAATGTAAAGGGACATTGTCAACTTAAAAATCATATATAGTGAACAAAGACACTTCTTACATTACTAATACCTATATTAAAATCCAGTTTGCATGTTGCTAGTCATGCTTTTTGTTCACTTTCTGTATTTTGATTTTTTTTCTCAGCATAAATAATGAAAATCAGTGAAGTCAGCTGCATATTCTGGTTATTAAAGTTGCAGTGTTTGGGTTTAAACTCTGAGGAAAAGTTTGTTTTCACTGGAATTTAGAAAGAAATATCTCCACAATTACCTTATTTCTAGAAGATTTTATAAAAGCATTCATTTACAAAATATAATTTTTAGACCACATTTACTGTGTTTGCTTTTAATTCTAGAAATATTCATTTAAAGAGGCCTGGCTTCTTGAGTTTGAATGATTATATGAAGTCCCTTTCAGTAGCTCAGAGATCACAAATTATTTTTTTCTTAGATTTGTGAGCTCCATGGGGCAGGGATACTTTGTCTGTATGAGTGCTTCCACAAACTAATAATATCAAGAAGACCTACATTATCAGGGTGAAGCCTCTCCATTGTCCATGCAACACAAAAGTGATTTTGTTTATTTATAGCACTTTATTGCCTTTCATCTAGCCTATGTTATGCTCCCAAAGGTATCTAGAACATCCCTATTGAAAGTCTCATTACTTCTGCCATGGGGGCACAGTAGTTGTCTTCCCCTCTTGATGCTTCCTGAATAGGCCTACAGGGATTGCCTAATAAAAATATAGGCAATGAAAGGGCCAATGTGCAGACGTTGCTTTTGTAAAATCCAGGATTATGTGTCCAACTATTTTGGAACAAATTGGTCTAGCTCTGCTGATCTGTGCTGTGTACTTGGTTATTTCAGCAGTTATGTCACTTGTTTAGCTGTCCAGTGAGTAAAAATCAGTATTTATTACATTTGTTGAATAATTTTCTAACTTTCCATAAGGTGTATATTTATGTTGTGTTATAATATTAGCATAAAAGTGCTTTTTCAACTTTTAAAATATATTTTTACTTTTAGCTGCAGGACTACAAATGAATCAAATTGCTGGTCTTGGCATCTCAACACAGAGAGGAACTTTCATTACGTGGAACAAGTATGTACAGTGTGTGCAGGTTAAAATGAAAGCACATTGCAAAAGTGTATTGGTTTGCCCTATAAATTTAAGCACTTTAGGGTTTTTTTTATTTGTTCTGTAAAGAGCTTACAATCTAACTTTACATGAGCACGGAGAGTGATGATAACCTATAGTAGAAAGGGAGGTGAGGTGAGGGAAGGACAAAAGTTACAGCAATAAAATCATGCAATTACTCAGTTTAGGCATACACAGCTTGATGTTTCAGATGTTTGTGTAGTGCATATACTCTGATTCAGTTTCTGTAGGCAGTGATCCTGACTGTTACCCAGTTCTTCCAGAGAGTTAGAGCACAGAGTATGTGAAAGAACTATGGATGCATCTAGTATGTCATGAAGAGCCAAGTGAATAAGGTGTGACCTTCTTTAATTGTGGAGAACAGAACAGGAAAAATCACACTTCAGAAATTGTTCGGTGAGGGGGTGTCACGGAGTATTGGGGGACTCAGGGCCCTGCACCCCCGGCTTCCTGCGATTCACCATGACTCTCAGCCAGCCAGTAAAGCAGAAGGTTTATTTGGATGACAGGAATACAGTCCAAGACAGGTCTTGCAGGCACAGACAACAGGGCCCCCCTCAGTTAGGTCCAGCTTGGGGTCCCAGGGCATCCCAGCCCACCCCCCTTTGGGGGGTCAGAGCCATCTCTGCCTCCCAGCCATCTCTCCAGCCCGCTTCCAGCACTCTGCCTTCAGCGACCCCTCCCACAGCCTTTGTTCAGTTTCCCGGGCCAAGGTGTCACCTGGCCTCCAACCCCTTCCTGGGTTCTCATGTTACACGCTCAGGTATTTGCCTTCGGGCAGTCCACCATCCTCCAATGCAGACTATCCTAGCCACACTCCCCTGTCAGCATTCACAGACCACAGTAAGAACAGTCCCAGTTCGTCACAGGGGGTAACTCCTTAACAAAAACAAAAACATAACAAAAAAACTATTGCTGCACAATCCAGGCATAGATATCGCTATTGGAGATGTTAGGGGTAAAAGTTGAGACACTGAGTCACAAGTGCATCCAATTTAGGTTTAATCATTTCAGACAGAATGATTGTCACTTTATAAAAAAAAGAACAAGGAGTACTTGTGGCACCTTAGAGACTAACAAATTTACTTGAGCATAAGCTTTCAGAGGCATGTATCTGATGAAGTGGGCTTCAGCTCACGAAAGCTTATGCTCAAATAAATTTGTTAGTCTCTAAGGTGCCAAAAGTACCCCTCGTTCTTTTTGCTGATACAGACTAACACGGTTACCACTCTGAAACCTGTCACTTTATAGTGTCTGGACATACATTTATGCCTGACAAATAACAACAGATGAGACAGAATTGGTAGATGGGCCCAAATGACCACATTTTGGGGCCCCGGGAAGTTCTTCCACCTTCCACGATAGTCCTCGCCTTCTCTGATCTTAATCTGGTCCTTCAGTCCCATTCTTCAGTTTCTACTCCAGTGTTTCTCCAGTTTGAGACCATGTTCTTTTATACAGTTCTGCATTACAGATGACTTAATCTTTATCCAATCGGCTTTTAAGATATCAACCTTTTTGATTTTAGGTAACCCATACATTACTGTTACTAGCTTTGCCCGTTACTTTGGGGTATGCTCATTTATTAGGGTTACTCTTCTGGGATAGGGGGTGTTCTGTACATCTATCAATGTATTGCATGTGTCACTTGTGTTCTCGTACGGAGCTCTGCTTCTCCCTGCTGCAAGTTCCCTCCCAATGGAGCTATCCTGCAGGACCTAGGTTCCCCAGGGCTGGGTTCTTCCAGCCCCAGAATCAGACGCACACACTCACACACACACACACACACAGAGCGTGTCTGAGAAGACTGGATTAATCAGCACTCTCAAGCTAACCCCTAATATGTCCATGGACTCAGTAGGCTGGGTTGAGCAGCACTTCCAAGCTGTCACCCTCATATGCCATGGGCAACGCACCGGAATAGAGCATGCCTGAGCAGGCTGGGTCGAGCAGCACTTCCAAGCTGCCACCCTTATATGTCCCAGGTTCAGTAGGTCTCTGTTCCCACTTTCACGTTACAATTGTTATAGTAGTAACCCACTTGATGAGCAAACCCCACAGGATTTTTGGGCGCTGCAGGGATCTTTTAGCTTAGGTACGAGGAGCGTTGCTGCAGAGTGAATGAGGAAACCAAAAAATCCCATGAAGGCGGGCAGGCTGGGGGAGAGAAGCAATCAGCTTAATCATGAAAGTTATTTATTGCCAGGTAATAAACATAGGGGAGCTAAACAAACAAAACAGTTATAATATTAAATCCAACTTAAATTTGATTATAAAAGTCAGCTTTACAAAACTATAACTGATCACACAAGTCAGGGTCAGAAGGCTATACCTAGAGAGAGAGAATGAGCTGGGTTCTCACCACTCCATGAAGCTTGAATCGATTGGGGGTCCCAGGTGGTGGTGGTAGTTGAGGGTCCGGAGTGCTGGAGACAAGCAGAGCCCCCAGCATGATCAGTCAGGAGAAGATGAAGTCCCAATGGAACTGATGCAGGTTTTGGATCCAGGCATCAGAACACTTACTTGAGCATGGGTAGGAGTTTTTGTAGAGAAACAGTGGTTCAAGGGAGAACACTAGATTTGTTTATATGTAAACAAGGAAATATACCAAAGTTGTTGTGTTCAGACCATGGGAGCTATCATTCCTGACTTTGGGTGGTGTTCCTTGGAGGGAGCTCACAATGCAGTTAGGGGGCTTCACTATTTTGGATACCAATAAAGGATTTATTACTAGAATTGGTCTGATAACTACTGAGCTGGGTGTGTGCCTGTGTGTTTTTATTAACATCTGGAGCAGAGATCCCCATCTTGCAGTGCTTCCCACACAGTTCTTAGATACACATGCTTTACCAACATAGATTAAAACAGACCCCTTTTTCTGGAATAGTGAGACTTATTCCCAGGTTGTGGGAAGAAGCATTCATCATGTTCCTCCAATGTTTGGTCTTCACAGATATAGCCCAAAACTTCTTTTCTCCTACACCCCTTTACATTTACTGTGTTTCACACATTCTTTCTGCCAGGCCCAAGTGTTAGGATCTCTGGAGTACATTACTGAGTTATCATTAATCTGTAGTCCCAGTGGGACTACTGGGTGGAGTACTCTAATTTCTTTGTCTGCCACAGTTATTAGGAATAACTGCAAGCTTTGCTGATGGTGATTGTACGAAGCATTAACTAGTCTCCCCCGGGGCCGGAGGACTAATTCTTCCTCCGTTACATGGGGCTGAATCAAGTTGATTGCCTCCATGAGAATTTGTCCTGCTATGGCTTGCCGAATCATTCCCATGATTATGTTCTGGGTGAGAGCGTGAGCTTGCTCACACGCTGAGACATTATTCTGGAGGGACTGTACACCAGACATTAACTCTTCATCTTTTTCTATGAGTCTTTCTCACCCAATAAATACCTGGCTTATTAACTGCTGTTCCTCACTTAACTGTTTCAAAGATACTGTTAATGGGGTTCCCATCTTTCCTATATTTTTGGTGGCATATGATAGTTCATTATCCAGAACTTCTATGTTTGTGGCATCAACTAAAGAGATTCCTGTTTCTACAGGTGCAATCCAATCACTTAATTCCCTTTTTACTCTATTTACATGGTGAGTCCCATGCCACATTCTTACCCATTCATCCCAACCCTTATGGCTAGTTCCAATCAAGGGAGTGCATACAGGTGTTATGTGAGAGATATTCATGCCTTTTAACTGGATTTGAACTTCCTTCAGAGAAGTCTGAGGTTGAAGAACCAAATGTTTTTGTTGATCCAATTTTAACACATGGGGTCCTGAAATTGGGGCTCTTAAATGTGGAGGGGAGTGAGGTTTGTAATCAGAGGGTCAAAATTTAAAGCTGTTTTTTGTTGTTGGCCCAATTCCATTCTGTACAATCCGGGATCATGGAATCCCTCCGAAATGGCAATGTGCCCATAGAATTTAAACCAAATTGTTGGCACGAGCTTGTCACAATGTGTGCCCTTTAATGGAACTACCCAGTCTGGGGAAACCTTGCTGAATCAAGTCATGTCCAGCTAAAGTCCAATTCAGAGGTTCGCAGTTTACGAGGAACCATGTGATATTCTTGCCTGCTGGCGTGATCAGAGATGGCTGCAGTTCATCTCCGGGTAATGGAGGTGTCTGGGTTCCAACGACAATGATGACACGTAGGGGAATGGTTGCTTCCAAGCAGCAAAGGAAACCATGACTATCCTGCACCTTCCACCACCTGGGAGGCTATCATTGGTTGCGTTTGATGGTGTACATCCCTTTCAAGACCACAACGACTTACAGAAGAATGGAACAGAGTCTGGTGTGGTCTTAGTTTCATAAAAATACTTGAGTGACTCTCCGGTGGCACTCTGCATACAATTGGGAACGCTTTCCCAGGGGCAACCCGAGGAGTTGCCGGCAGCGTAGAACTGGTAGCGATGCTGCAGGGCCAGGGGGTTGCTTCCATTGCCATAGAGTCCATGCATGTGGCACAGCAATTTTATTTCCTGGGTTCCAGCTGGCAAGCACCTCCAGAGGTTCAGAGGGATCACAGGTTCAGCATAGAGCCTGGACAGCATCAGACTCCAGACACTTATGAACAGCAGAGAGCTGGTGCAACGGTGGGACGTCATGGCTCATGTTTGGGACCTGCGAGGGGGCAGAGAAGAGAGAACAAACTCCCACACTCCCCCTGTATATACTGGGAGAGTCTGGGACCAATATTGCAGGGTGAACATGAAGCAGTGACCTACATGAGGGTGGCCATAATAAGTCGAGGGCTTCTCTGGCCTTTTCCTGCTTCAACATTGGGGTATCCACTGACAAGCCCACCCAACACTTATTTTCCAATGGCCCCAAGCCATTCCTCCTTGCTAACCAACAAGGGTGGCTGGCAGGATGGAGAAGACGGTTATGCTATTCCTTATGGGTTAGGTGGTTTATCCTTCCACTCTTCGAGCTGTGAGTAATGAAACCATTTCCACCAGGGTTTCCCATTTTTTCCATTCAGGATTTCTACCTGATAAACACTGGGGCTGGCTCGATTCACAATAAAGCAGGGGCCATCCCATGTGTGTGTTAAAGAGTGCTCCTTTGCTGAAAACTTTCTGTACGTTACTGGTTGGCCTAATTGTTACCTGCACAAAAATTCTCTGTTACTTACACACTCTAGGGGCACCCACTTTTACCCAGTTCCTAGGGCTCAAGACATAACCCTCTTAATTTAGGCACTTCCACCCTTTCCCAGTTCATAGGGCTCCAGGTGAAAGGCACCTAACTTTACTCTTCCATGGGCTCCGGGCAAAAACCTTTTCTATGTGGAGTCAGAGAAAACACACTTTCCCTGTTTGTAGGGCTCCAGGCGAAAGGCATCTAACTTTACTCCTCCGTGGGCTCTGGGATCTACTCCTCCGTGGGCTCTGAGCAAACACCCTTTCTCTGTGGACTCAGGGCTTAATCTTTTGCGGGTTAGTTTGACATCTGTAGTATGCAAGGTCTTGGAAAAAAATTTGAAGGAGAAAGTAGTTAAGGACATTGAGGTCAATGGTAATTGGGACAAAATAAAACATGGTTTTATAAAAGGTAGATCATGCCAAACCAACCTGATCTCCTTCTTTGAGAAGGTAACATTTTTTTTAGACAAAGGAAATGCAGTGGATCTAATTTACCTCGATTTCAGTAAGGCATTTGATATGGTTCCACATGGGGAATTATTAGCTAAATTGGAAAAGATGGGGATCAATATGAAAATTGAAAGGTGGATAAGGAACTGGTTAAAGGGGAGACTACAATGGTGAACTGTCAGGCTGAAAGGAGGTTACTAGTGGACTTCCTCAGGGATCGGTTTTGAGACCAATCTTATTTAATCTTTTTATTACTGACCTTGGCACAAAAAGTGGGAATGTGCTAATAAAGTTTGCGGATGACACAAAGCTGGGAGGTATTGCCAATACAGAGAGGGACCGGGATACCCTACAGGAAGATCTGGATGACCTCGTAAACTGGAGTAATGGTAATAGGATGAAATATAATAGTGAAAAGTGCAAGGTCATGCATTTAGGGATTAATAACAAGAATTTTTATTATAAACTGGGAACACATCACTTGAAAGTAACAGAGGAGGAGAAGGACCTGGGAGTATTGGTTGATCACCGGATGATTATGAGCCGCCAATGTATTATGGCTGTGAAAAAAGCTAATGCGGTCTTGGGATGCATCAGGCGAGGTATTTCCAGTAGAGATAAGGAGGTGTTAGTACCGTTATACAAGGCACTGGTGAGACCTCATCTGGAATATTGTGTGCAGTTGTGGTCTCCCGTGTTTAAGAAGGATGAATTCAAACTGGAACAGATACAGAGAAGGGCTACTAGGATGATCCGAGGAATGGAAAACTTGTCTTGTGAAAGGAGACTCAAAGAGCTTGGCTTGTTTAGCCTAACCAAAAGAAAGCTGAGGGGAGATATGATTGCTATCTATAAATATATCAGAGGGATAAATACGAGGGAGGAAGAGGAATTATTTAAGCTCAGTACCAATGTGGACACAAGAACAAATGGATATAAACTGGCCATCAGGAAGTTTAGACTCGAAATTAAACGAAGGTTTCTAACCATCAGAGGAGTGAAGTTGTGGAATAGCCTTCCAAGGAGAGCAGTGGAGGCAAAAGACATATCTGGCTTCATGACTAAGCTTGATAAATTTATGGAAGGAATGCTATGATGGGATAGCCTAATTTTGGCAATTAATTGATTTTTTACTATTAGCAGTAGATATGCCCAATGGCCTGTGATGGGACATTAGATAGGGTGGCATCTGAGTTACTACAGAGAATTCTTTCTTGGGTGTCTGGTTGGTGAGTCTTGCCCACATGCTCAGGGTTTAGCTGATCACCATATTTGGGGTCAGGAAGGAATTTTCCTCCAGGGCAGATTGGCAGAGGCCCTGGGGGACCGATTTTTCGCCTTCTCACTTGCTGGAGGATTCTCTGCACCTTGAAGTTTTTAAACCACAAGTTGAGGACTTCAATAGCTCAGACATAGGTCGGGGGTTTGTTACAGGAGTGGGTGGGTGAGATTCTGTGGCCTGTGTTGTGCAGGAGGTCAGACTAGAATATCATAATGGTCCCTTCTGACCTTAAGGTCTATGAGTTCTCTGTGGTTCTTGCCTTGGAATCTCTGTTCTCCATTCTGTATGCTAATGGAGATGCCTCCTTGTCCCATCTTCGATGCAAATGAGGCTAGGGGAGTTTCCTTAATCTTATCATCCTTATCCCTGGGGTTTACGTGTGTCTCTCCCTGCCTTTTCATTGCTTTTTGTAAGTCTTTCTTTTGATCGATTTTGGTTCAAGCAGAAGCTGGCGGGAGAGGGGGGAGATCTTTTGTGAGTCAGACAGACTGGGTACTGCGCCCTGGTTCTCCAAGAACACAGAGCTGCTAGGTAACAGTTATGTATGCACAAGCTTCAGTTACCCAACTTCTGTATTTTCCAGCTGGTTTTGCAATTTCTGGGTGTGACATACCCACGGTACAATCCTGACTCATGCGTAGGTGTGTCACCCCGGCCCTCTAACCTGGGATGCCCTTTGCAATGCTTTGTTGCTGTAGCCTCCCGTTTGGATTGCTCACAAACAGCCTCCAGCATACAAGACACTCTTAGCTATGTCTGTGTGTGCTGCAGCCAGCTAGCCACACCTTGGCTCTTACCAGCCTTAATTATATTGCAGGGTGATTCCAAAACAACCTTGGTCCTAGATTTCCCCCCAGAAATGTTTGTCCTGTACTGCCCTGCCTTCTCCTGGACAATACAAATGTATATAAAGTTAGTTAATGCTTTAATAGAAATAATATACACATAACTTTCCACCACAAATGGAGTTTCCCAGACACTTCAATTTAAACATACTGGATTAGATAAAACAATAAAATAAGTTTTTATTAATTACAAAGAGAGAGATTTTAAGTGAGACATAAAAGTCAGAAATGGTTACAAGAAAAAAAGAAATGCAGTTGGTCCCTAACTTAACAAACTATTAAATTGAAAGTTTTTTTCACCATATACTCTCAGCAGTCTTATTGACCGCATTTCTTAGGTCAGGACTCCTTCTCCAGTTCAATTGCTGCTTCCTTTTGTCCCTTCTGGTGCAGTGAATCGACGGACAGAGAGAGAGAAAAGACAGGTGCCTTGGGTCTTTGTCTCCCTTTTTATAGTGTCAGTCCCTCCCTTGGAAACCATTTCTAGCTGAGATTCAGGAGACCGAGTCTGTAGGAAAGAATGTTCCCTGCTGCTTTCCTTCACCTATTGGAGCTTCTTTTGTTTCCCTTCCTGCTTGATAATTCTGCTTACTGTTTAAATGCAAATTAAGCAGAGCACACATTCCTTTGTTTGAGACAGATCTGTTAGCCAACTTCTGCTGTAGTTTGGAACGTGTATTATTAACATTATATAGGGAAATATAACTTCATATACAATGTTGTCACACACATTTTATCAGGACAATATTGACCAAAAATTGAGTTTTCAGATGATGCCTCACAAGGCATACTTGTACAAAGATGATTACAATGATGTGTAGGGTGTGGACACAGCAGTACATTCTGTCACAGTGGTTCATGTAGTTTTGTGTCTTCCCCAGAAAGGGAGGGTTTATTTATCATTACACATTTGTGTCTCATATTTACATCTTCCAGCATGTTACCTTTGTTCTGTCAGTAATAACATTTTAAGGAAATGAGCAATTCTATGTAAAAGAAGAATTGGCAAAACCACACTTATTCCAGCAAAACCTTAGCCTAAGTAGTACCTCATCTGTACTCATTCACTATACATAATTACAAATCATTAAAAATATTGCTATCAAAGGTCTCAATATTACCATTAACAATTCTTTTTATACTTCAATGTTATAAGTCAGTATATGTTGTTTTGTGCTACTCTTAATCTTTTAGAAAGGGGGAGAGATATTACCTACTTGTAAAATGCTTGGTGTCAAATGATTGCTTGAATCACAGATTGAGAGAAGGGATTACACAATGGCCATAGTGGGTCAGACCAATGGTCCATCTAGCTCAGTATCCTGTTTTCTGACAGTGGCCAGTGGCAGATGCTTCAGAGGGAATGAACAGAATGGGACAATTATCAAATGATCCATTTTCTGTTGTCCAGTCCCAGAGCATGGGGTTGCATCCCTGACCATCTTGGCTAATATCCATTGATGGACATGCCTTTCATGAACTTATGTAAATCTTTTTTTAACCCAGTTACTTTTTTGGCCTTCACAGAATTCCCTGGCAATAGGTTCCACAGGGTGACTGTGCACTGTCTGAAGAAGTACTTCCTTATGTTTGTTTAAAACCTGCTGCCTATTAATTTAATCAGGTGACCCCTGATTCATGTGTTATATGAAGGGGCAAATAACATTTCCTTATTCACATTCGCCACACAATTCAGGATTTTATAGACTCCTTTCATATCCCGCCTTGTCCTTTCTTTTCTAAGCTAAACAGTCCAGTCCTTGTAATCTCTTTTCATATGGAAGCTGTTCCATGCCCGTGATCATTTTTGTTTCCCTTCTTTATATCATTTCCATTCTAATACTGTATATCTTTTTTGAGATGGGGTGACCAGACCAGCACACAGTATTCATATACTGCGTGGGCATATCATGGATTTACATAGTGGCATTATGCTATTTTCTATCTTATTATCTACTCCTTTCATGATGGTTCCTAACATTGTTAGCTTTTTTAACTGCCATTACACATTGAACAGATGTTTTCAGAAAACTATTCATGATTCAGTTCCTATACCTCTTTGGCTAAAATATCTGTTTGCCTATAACAGAATAAAAAATACTCTTGGCCTTCGGAATTACAGTAATCATCACAGCATTGCTTTAAGCTCTTCTTTGAGTAGAGGCAGCCATGTATTCCACTTAAGTGTGTATGCACCAGCCATCAGAGCTGAAGAATTTTGCCTAGCAGTACAGTAGAACCTCAAAGATACAAACACCAGAGTTATGGACTGACTGGTCAACCGGACACCATGTGTAACTGGAAGTAAGCAATCAGGCAGCAGCAGAGACAAAAAAAAAAGCAAGTACTGTACTATGCCTATATTGCATCGTAAAGGTAGGCACATCTGGGCCCCATGTCCCTACCTCCATGTGTGGGGCAGCCACTTACAGCTAGGAGATAAAGACACTGAGCTTCGCAGGCACAGCTATGAGCCCCCGCTGCCAGCCTAAGGCAGCATGAGCAAACAGAGCAGGAGCAGCGCTGGGGTCTGCGCACTGCTTTCCTCTAAGCTGCATGTGCTGTTTTCACTCCCTTCCCTCTCTTTGGCCGGGAATGGGACAAGGTTGCAAGCTCAGTCTGAGTCCGGGAAAGAAGCTGCTGCAGCCCAAGCTGCTGATGCTGCAAGGAAGCTGCTGGCACTGGGATCGGAGCTGCTGCTCTTGCAGCCAAAGCCTGGCCTGGAGCGTGAGCTGCCTGAGCTGCTGGTGGCACGCTTTGCTCTGGAGGAGCAGCTCAGTTTTAAAGGGCCACAGCCTGCACTGCGCACTCGCTGATGCCAAGGTGCTCCAGGGTGCCTCACTCATCATCCTTCCAGCCAGGGGCTAGAACCAGCTGCCTGTCCCCTAGCCCACTTGTGGGACAGCCTCTTACAGGTAGGAGGTAAAGACGAACATTTCAGAGTTATGAACAACCTCCATTCCCGAGGTGCCTGTAACTCTGAGGGTCTACTTTATCTGTAAAGGGGCGGCACTTGCACCTCATGGCCATAGCCCCTCCCCTGGTTATATGAGGTGGTGCTGGCCCAACTCCCCTAAATTTCTTCTTTCCACCTGTGGCTGGTGTCTGAGCTCTGTGTGGTTCTTAACCTCACAATTCCTCTATCCCTTTTAGTGACTTATCCTAGTTGTATACAGTTAGTACCATAGTGCTACTGTTTCTCAGATTTAGTCAAGTTTTTCCCTGGTGATGTGTCACAACCCAGTGTTCCCCTCCCTTGGGGGGTCCCTTGGGGAGGCAGATCAGCATTGTATGTTGCTAACACTGTTGCAAGCATTGCAAGGCATTTTGGGAAGGGTTAAAGGTGTTAGTGTGGAGTGGAAGATTCCTTTGCAGGTTGCGAGAGGTCGAAGGGGGAGGAAAGGAGAAGAGAACGGGTTAACTCAACGCCTCAGTTCTCAGCTCAGTCCGAAGATAAGATGTGGGCTCCAGTCCAAGGTTGTGGCTCTCGAAGGTGGTGGTGAAGGCTAGCGAGGGGAAAAACAACCGTCTCACATCCCTGAAGCCAGTGTGTTTTGGGAACACTGAGGAGGCCACAGAAAGCTGGTTTGAACTGGTACAAAGAGCATGGGGGACACAGGTCCCTGAATGAAATGCCCCCAAAAGACCCCAGGACTTAAAACCCTCCTGAGAGCCAAAGCAAATCGGAGATCAACAGTGGATCCCGGGCAACCTGTGCACAGGACAGAACTCCCATCCACCTCTTCCCCCCTTCTTCGTACGTTACACCCAGGGTAGAGCATGTGTGAGCATGAAAGTGGGTTAGGGCTTGGGGCACTAACACTTTCTTCCTTCTCCTGAGTTACATGGGGAATCCCCAGCACTCTCCACTGTTATTTTATTATTTTATTAATAAAGCTTTAAAATTTAGTCACTTGGTGTGCTCCTCCATCTCCTCCACTAACGATCCTGCGGCCTCAACCTTATCACCTGATGCCTCAAGCAGGTTGGGAACATAAATCTGTCACAGATGTCCTTACAAGGATTCAAATGTTGCCTGTTGTGTGGGGGAGTGATTCTAAATAATGACCCCTACATGAGGTGCTTGCTTTGCTCAGGCGAACCCCACATCAAGGAGCAGTGTTTGATTTGCAAATCATTCACAAAATGGACTTCAGTGGCAAGAGATCTTTGCCTAAAACAGCACCTTCTCAAACAGGCCATGCGGCCTGCTTCAGCACTGAGGCCCACATCAGATCTGAGGTCGCTTTTGGGTTCACAGAGTGCTTCTGTTTTGCGCTCTGGAGCTGACATTTCTCTGAAGAGATGAAGTCCCAAGCTCTCCCTTGGTCCAGGATTTTGCCAGAGCTATGACATTTACTGCCCCACTGTCTGGACAGGCTGCTGAAACCTTGGATCCATCAGCACCTCATCCTGACATTCCCATGCTGCAGACTGTTGAAGTGAGGCTGGTGGTGAGCTTAGCACCAGGGACCTTCTCAGCACCAGGAAGCACCTACTGCAAAGGGATTGGAGAAACACTACTTTGTAGTGGTGCAGGGATTTGAGGGTTTTTACTCCCACCTGGCCCCTAATTCCCTGGTTGTAACTGCAGTTAATGACAGGGCTCAGCAGGGTAGGTTTAAGTCCACTGTTAAGGACAGGGACTTGAACAAGATGGATTTAAAGGGTAGACAAATCTGTACCTCCTCTTGACTACAAATGCAGATTGCCAACCAGTGGGCATGCTGTCCAAGCATGACTTAGTAAATTTGTCAGCCATGTCTACATTTGCCAGCTGCCTGAAACCTCCAGGGAGGAATTTTGGGAGTTTTACAGAGGGCTGCTTGTTTGCTAAGATGTCACTACAGTCCCTGCTAGACATCACAAATGCCTTGGCAGTGACCAAGGAAAGGTGTCCTAGCGGGAAAGTTCAGGCATTACTCCCAATATACAGCAGGCAATAGAGGATTTTTCCTTCAATGGACAGCTGCTTTTTTTTTGGACAAAACTGACATAACTCTGTGCTCTTTTAAAGATTTTAGGGCAACCCTGCCGTCCTTGGGGGCGTCTATACACATCTGAGGTGCCATTACGGCAAACAACAGTAACACATAACAATGTCCCTTTGGACAGTATCTTCCCTTGAGACAGTAGGAAAATCATATAAAGGAGCATAGATCCCAGAGGTGGAGGCATTCAGGTCCTGGGTTTGGCCAGTCCACACACCCTCCCCGGCACCCTCCAAGTGCTCATTTTGACTTGTTGGTCCAGAGCAGATGTGCAGTCATGACTTCTATTACCTCGTCCCCTCCCCCAGTTCAGGGAGGGGATAGCTTGTTTTCTCAATGTTTGGGACTCTGTTACTACTGACAGCTGGGTCCAAAGCACTGTCGGATCGGGCTATACTGTCCATTTCCTCTTCACACCTCCTCCCCACTCCCCTCACTATTCTTCAGGGGCCTCTCTCACGAGATACTGTTCCTCTTCTGGCTTTGGAAGCTGTGGAGGAGATTCCTTTGGAGTACTGGGGTCAAGGTTTTTATTTCCGATAGTTTTTGGTTACCAGATACAAAGGAGAGGTAAGATCTATTCTGAACCTCCACAGTCTCAACAAATATATCAGACACACGAGGTTCCGAAGGGTTACCCTATCATCTGTCCTCCCCACGTTGACTCAGAATGACAGTTTTTCTGCACTGGACCTTCAGGATGCTTATTTCCATGTGGCAATTCTCTCTATCCACAGACAACTTCTCATCATGGCAAACCATCATTTTCAGTACATGGTCCTTCCTTTTGTCTGGCTTCTGCCCCCTGGGTTTTTACCAAATGTATGGTCATGATGATGATGTATCTCAGGAAGAAGGGAATCCATATGTTCCCATATCTGGATGACGGCTACTGAGTGGCAGGTCCAGAGAAGAAGTCATGTCTCTCATATGCATTACACTGTTCTTACTTGACTATCTAGGTCAAGTAAGGACCATTTGTGGTATTTTGTAACATTACAAAAATTAATCAGGTATCATGTTCTGAGCATTAATTGATAACACAAGACTATCAATCAAGAGTCACAATTTAATTTGTGAGGGCTGAATGTTTGGCATGCCTGTGTTCAAAGTATAATTTAAAAGAGAAAAAACATTTTCTTAATTATATATCTACATAATTGCTCTAGGTTTATCATATTTAGTATCCTTGTGTTCGTGGGAGAAAGGGCTTTTGAGTGATACCCACTCAACCCTTTTCTGACAGTATTATTTATTATCAAAATTTCCATCAACCAGAGGACCTGGAGCTGAGAACTGGGGAGGAGGGGCAGTGAATCCCCCTGCCATGCCCCAAAGGGTGACAACATTGAAATGATGATTCTGTAGATTTTTATGAATCAAATGACACTTTTTATCACTAACTTGCCATTAGAATGAGATTTTTATTACATTATGCGCCCAAACTTATATGTGTTAAAGCCTCCTATTTTCCTTTGTTACATTGCTCACATCAGGGAAATGGAAAAAATAATTACATTTATTTCCTGTTTTTGTTTTCCTGATGATAAAACACCTCACTTTCTCCAGGCTGAAGGCCAGATATTGGAGGCTTGCTATAATGTGGGTGCAATTAAAGTGGATAAAAACTAATTTTTAAATTAAAAAACATCACGACGTTTTTATTTAGATGTTGCTAGTTTTTTACTCTCTTCCCATAGTCTTAAATTGCTGAACTGGATGTTTAGTACTGTTTCTTTAATTAGTTTCCTAATTGTTAGTAGAATTTCAGATTTTACATACAAACTTATTGTAGTAGGACGTTTAACTTAAAATGCTCATCTGTGTTGAAAAAGACAAATCCAGAGCCTCATTAACATCCTTACTGTGAGAACAACACAAACTGAAACACAAAGTTGATAAGCAAATAGCTCATACTGTATATACAACCAAAACCACCTTCTGATATATTGAACTTCCACAAGTTAAAAAGTGCAAATACTTTGACCAGACTGTTCTCTACCAGTTTGAAGCCAATAAGTCATATGCTCCTAAGTCACTTAGGTGCTTTTGAAAAAATCATCTGTAGCTGTCTAAATGTAGGCTTATGAGCCTAACTTCAGGCTCCTGTTTTTGAAAATTGTTACCCGTGTATTAAAAAGTTCACAATAACAGTGTGTGACAGGGTCCCTGGGGTGAACCTGGACTGCGGGACTGCTGAGCTCTCCAAACCCACCAACTTGGGTTGCCTCTCACACTGTGATACTGATGTGAAGCTACAAACCACTGACGGGTATTGCACTTACACAGCCATCCACAGTCAGGGACACACCCAACTGAGTTACATGAATGATCTCCTAGCCTCATGAACCACCAGTAGAGAGGCTCCAGCAAATTCCCTCCAGTTCCACAGTCTTGCAGCCCAGATCTGTACCATTTTGTATTGGTCAGCAGCCTGACCAGTGTAAGTTCAGTATTTAGTTCACCACTTCTTCATAGGAAAGTGGAAATGCACTAGCCTTTGTAACCTGAGTAGATTTCCCAAAGCACTTTAGTTTATTAACTACAGAAAAATAGACTGTAAGTGATAATAAGTGGTAGGCATAAAGGTCAGAGAGAGTTCTTTTAAGACAATAAAAAGTAAATACACGTTCTAAATCCTAAACTTTTAGTCTAGGAAAGAGTTGAATTGAACAGTTTTTCTCACCCTGACATGTTACAAGCAGGTTTACAGTTCCTCAATACACAGACTGAACACCCTTCCAGCCTGGGACCAAACTCCTTCAGTAGAAAGTCTCTTGTGCTCCAGACATTCTTCCAGGTGTACAGTTGGGCAGGGAGAGAGGCCAAGGGATGATGTCATCGTTTCTCTTTTTATACATTCTCCTAACTGCTTAAAAGATCCCTGCTGTGATGTAGGGTTCTGGCATCCCTATTGGTCAGGCAGTCTCCATTGTCTACATGCTCTCTCTGAGAAGTCTCTGGGATGGCCGTTGGGAAAGTGGATTCCCTTTTAATCGGCCATCAGATTATGGCTTTATCAAACTAATTTTAAACTTTTTGCTTTTGCAACTTTAGATTATTTTTTTAACTAGCTAAATTACGAATGCTGATTTTTTTTTTTTTAAAGCATCTACTGGTAGGGTCTTTTATTTGCAGTTTACAAGACTGCTATAAGCAAAAAAAACAAACAAACAGAATACTGAGAATTAATGTCCTGATTCTTGCAAACATTTAAACAGTACAAAGAAGGGAGGGAGTACTTGTGGCACCTTAGAGACTAACAAATTTATTTGAGCATAAGCTTTCGTGGTTTACAGCCCACTTCATCGGATGCATAGAATGGAACACCCAGAAAGAAGATATTTATACATTCTCTGTATGTATAAATATCTTCTTTCTGGGTGTTCCATTCTATGCATCCGATGAAGATATTTATACATACAGAGAATGTATAAATATCTTCTTTCTGTGTGTTCCATTCTATGCATCCGATGAAGTGGGCTGTAGCCCACGAAAGCTTATGCTCAAATAAATTTGTTAGTCTCTAAGGTGCCACAAGTACTCCTGTTCTTTTTGCGGATACAGACTAACACGGCTGCTACTCTGAAACCTGTCATTTAAACAGTACATAATTTTACTCACCTGAATAGTTCTACAATAAAAGCTGTGTTATCTGGCCCTGTACCGAGCAGAAAGCTCTATAAACTGGCATTTCTAATCTTCATAGAAAGTCCGGTTTATAGTCCGTTTAGCGTGGGGCCGGCAGGTTCCCTACCGGGCTCCATGTGGCTCCCTGGAAGTGGCGACATGTCCCTGCTGCTGCTAGGCGGAGGAATGTCCACGAGGGGTTCGGAGTTCAGGAGGAGGTGTGGGTCTGGGGGTTGGGGCGCAGGAGGGGGTGTTGGTCTGGGAGGGAGTTTGGGTGCAAGAGGGGGGTTGGGGTGTAGGAGGGATTTCACGGTGCTGGATCCAGGGGCACTCACCTCGGGAGACCTGTCCCTGCTGTTCTGCAAGTGGCGACCTGTCCCTGCTGTTTCTAGGCGGAGGCAAGGCTAGGCAGCTCTGATTTTAATCAATGAATTAAAAAAAATCAGATGATTTAAATTGACTTGATTTAAAGTGCTCTGTGCTGGGTACAACTTCATTGGTGATTTTAATTTTGACCAAAGAATTTGAGCCTCATACATACTCTTATTTTGCTTTCTGGAATCCTGTGTTTCATAGCTGTATTGTCTCATTGTTTCTTGTACTCCCCCATCTGTCCATCTATATTTGTTGTCTCGTCTCATACTTAGGTCTAGTCTACACTAGGAAATTAGGTTGGTATAACTATGTCACTTGGGTGTGAAAAATCCACACTCCAGTATAACTACATCACTCAGCTCTAACCCCATTGACCTAGCTACTGCCTTTTGGGGAGGTGGATTACCTATGCCGTCAGGCGAACCCCACCCATTGGTGTAGATAACATCTTCACTGAAGCTCTACAGTGGTGCAGCTGCTGCAGCATTTTAAGTGTAGACAAGCTCTTGGATTGTAAACTCTTTGGGGAAAGGACTGTCTCTTTTTTTTATTTATTATTATTCTGTGTTTGCACAGCACTTAGCAATGGGATTCTGGTCCTGGTGCTTCTAGGCACTATGATAATACAGATAATAAGTTGAACCCGATTTTTATAATCTGACTTCATTTTTGGAAGAAGGTGTAAATTCAATAGAGTCTTGTATTTTCTTAAATCTGTGAGGGAGAAGTTCTAAATGTTACTTAATCAGCTTGTTTTGTTCATTATTATGGTGCATCATCATGATCAGATGCTGTGGATTTTTATTTTAAGCTAGAGCAGTTTGTTACTCATCTATTTTTATTGTGTCTGGTCTGTCCTTTTCTTCACTCTTTGTTCCATTTTCTCACTTTTTGCACCCATGGTACTCAGAGTTGACCTGCATTTGACAGATTTTTACATGTCAAATCTCCAACATGGCTTTCAAGTACAGTTAGCGTATATGGTGGGCAGGGGGAGAAATTATGGAAATCATAGAATCATCAAAATGGAGGGCTGGAAGGGGCTTCAAAGTCATGAAGCTCAGCCTCCTGTGCTGAGGCAGGATCAAGTAAACCTAGACCGTCCCTGCCAAGTGTTTGCCCAACCTGTTCTGAAAAACCTCCAATGATGGGGATTCCACTACCTCCCTTGGAAGCCTGTTCCAGAGCTTAACTGTCCTTATAGTTGGGAACTTTTTCCTAATATCTAATCTAAATCGCCCTTCTTTCAGGTTAAGCCCATTACTACTTGTCCTACCTTCAGGGATGTGGAGAACAATTGATCATGGTCCTCTTTATAATAGCCCTTCACATATGTGAAAACTGTTGTCAGGTCCCCCCTCAGTCGTTTTGTCTCAAGACTAAACATGTCCAGGTTTTTTAATCTTTCCTCATAGGTCATGTTTTCTAAAACTTTTATCATTTTTGTTGCTCTCCTCTGGAATCTCTCCAGTTTGTCCACATCTTTCCTAAAGCATGGCTCTCAGAACTGGACACAGTACTCCAACTGAGGGCTCATCAGTGCTGAGTAGAACGGGACAGTTATCTCCCATGTCTTACATATGCCACTCCTGTTAACACACTCCAGAATGATATTAGCCTTCTTCACAACTACATCACAGTTGACTCTCGTTCAGTTCAATATTCAAATCCCCAGACTCTCCAGCTCCTGCCTCAGAGCAGTCAGCATAAGCCACATCCTGCTCTGTTTGTACAGATACAATTTATAGCAATTCAAAACAGTTTTATGGCTGCTTAACTTTTGATTTGTTCTTGATTATGCTTTACAAAAGTGTGATGGTGGTGGTGGTGTTTTCTTTTTCCAGAGCTACAGTTCTGGCTAAGAACTTCACTCATCACCATGGTGTCTAAGTGCCTGTTAATTTCTCAAACCCACCAGAAATTTATGTAGTTATTTTAGGAATTATTGCTAACAAACATTCTCTTTCTTCAAACACTTTAATATAATTTTGTTTTTCAGCAATATATTTGCTTTAACTTCAAATTGAAAAGTTCAAATCCTATTTTCTTACTGATTTTCAGGAAGACAGGAAAACCATTTCATAATTTCATAAGCTGGCAAGACCTAAGAGCTGCTGAACTCGTAAATTCCTGGAACAGGTGTCTCATAATGAAGGTAAGGCTACTCATTGAGTATGCTGCTTAGATACTGCTTTTGTTTTCATTTACCCAAATTAGGTGTGATAAATATTGCAAGTGCCCCAATACATAATTTCAATAAATGACATTACATGTAGTTTACAATTTTAAACAAAAAATAATGTTAGCATACAAAATGACAGGACACAAAAGCAAAGAAATTAAACACTGACACTCTGTATCTACCTATAAATCTAGTAAATGTGTATAACTTTGAATCTCCTTGTTTTATTAATATGTCACATGTTAACATTGCTAGCAAATTATTATTTTGGCTCTGAATTTAATTTTGTTGGTATGGTTTTTGAGATTTTTGTACTTAGAATATTCGTTCTTTATTCTGATTATGGGTTGTAAATTTGGAGCATATGGGTTCTTAAAAACAAAGATGATTAGTCCCTACTTTATGTGGAAAAATTGAAGTCAACCTTACCTGTAAAGCTACTACTGGCACCTTCATAATAAGATGTAAAATTCCTTGGTTTGCCAGAGATCTGCTTTGTAATACTGGGCAATTCATTTAACCTCTGTGTTTCAATATCGGTCTGTAAAATACAACTAAGACAATCCTTCCCCTAAGTTTTTTTGAAGCTATATTTAAGTTTATGAAGTGCCCAGATAATACATAAATATCTTCTACAAGAATTTGCTGGATATCTGAATTCATTTTTGCCCAGGAGATATTCTGTCAGTGTATGATGGATTTGTGTGCATTATCCTTAAATGTTATTTGACCAAAGGATTAAAAGAGATAAGACCAAATGTTCGGTCAAAAACATTTAAATAACTTCTATTCTTTTGGAATAGGTAATCCGTGTTATTGCTACAATACTTCACTTTTTTACTCGGAACGATCGATATGTGACTGCTAGTTCTTTGACTTTCACAACACATCATGTCTCTTTGAGGCTGTCCTGGGTTTTACAAAACATAACCGAGGTAAGAAAGTTGTTGGGGGGGAAAAAGTAATAATCTTGGTACATAATAGCAATAGTGACTTTCCTTGATTGTTATCTGCTTGGTTTTTGCTTTCTTTATTTCCTTCTCTCAAAGGGAATGGAAAGAGAGAATGTTGTCTATTATGTAGCGCTCAAACATATCTACTTGGAACAAACTAATGTTGGCTAATGATCTATGTATCTTTTTACAAACTTTCCCATGAGCCTGCAAACACATGTTCATGTGTGTAATTACTCACATGAGTAGTATGTCCTACAAAACATAATCATATTGCTAGTTTGGTAATTTTTGATTTATTAATCTTAATACTATACAACATAATTTTTATTGTAATTTATTTTAAAGTGAATTGCACTTTATTGTGTAACAATGTGGTATATTTGTATTTTATCTTCGACAATGTTACATTTCCAGTCTGCCTTATCCCAACACTTACAGATTTATAGAAATCAGTAACATAGTGGTCAACAAAAAGGATCTCCACTTACTTAGTAATTACTTATGTAATTTTAAAGGCTTGACTAATGGTGTATAGTGTCAGTTCCAGATATGTAAAATTAAACATTTCTGTGAATTATATTGTGTTAGCATCAAACCTTCTAAAGAACAATGAGCTCACTGTGTCTCCTGTTTTCATTCCTTGACTTGGCTTTTTCCTTTTCTTTCTCTTTACTTAATTTATCAGTGTGTTTACTTTCAGATTTTCTTTAAAAAGAGAAATGGGGGGTGTCCTTTGTTTTTTGCTTTTGTTTTACAATGAATAAGGAAGACTTTAAAAGTTATTATTATTTTTAATCTATTACCCTGTTTGTCCTAACATAAAAATATCAGGAATGTAAAATATGGTCTTCCCTGGATTTGTTGGTGGACTTGTTGGCTCTTTCAGATAAGGACTTATTGAAAGAGTTGGAGGGTGCTGAGTCTTCAGTTAAAGACCTATTTTCTCCCAAGAATTCCCTAGTAATTGGTATTTAAAAAAGCAAAAAAAACAAAAAACCCCAAAGCTCTGACTTAAAAAATCATTTCCCTTTTCAATAAGTTCACTAAATTCAATAAGTTGGTCATTCTGCAAGTTCTCTGGTTGTCCTTTGAGTCTTTCAAGAAAAATAGGATAAGCAAAATCTGAATTTCTAGTTTTAAAGAAGAAAGTAGGGAAATAATAATTTTCAGGCTTTCTTTATATAACATAAAGAAGCAAAAATGGACAGCCCTATTTGCTTTCCTTTGGCAAGGGCATCTTTTTAGGAATTCTTATTTTTCTTTTAGCATTTCTTTTTCGTATCTACAAAACACTTTTTTATCACTTCTTCATATCTCCTCTTCCACTGCCTTCATTTCCGAACTCCACTAAAAGTCACCTCAAAGTCTCCAGGTTTACCCTATTAGGGCTCTTATGTGCCACTGCTAAAAAAGGCTGAGCAACTAATCTCCCTTTGGCAGTGACAAAGCATGCAAAACTGTATGTGCACAGGAGCAAAAACTGCCATTTAGGGGCTGGCCGTATCTACCCTACAAAGTTTGGTCCATGCAAGTTACATCAAAATAAAGCCGCCACAGTTAGCATATCGCTTGTGCACATGCGTAGTTGGCTCCTTGTGTCGGCGCTGTGCATACTTATCAGGAGAGTTTGTGTTGATGCACAGTGGGTGCATCATGGGTAGGTATCTCCTTGCGCAACCTGCCATTGTCCAGTGCTGTCTTTTGGAAAGTTTTGGCACTGCATGGTGAGGTAGAATTGAGTTGCACAGGAGTGATTGGGAGCAAGGAGTCCAACTTCTCAGTGTGCAACTATCTCCATCCCATAATATTCACACCTTTTTAAAAAATCCCACAAAACTGCATGGCCCTCCTCACTGTCTGTCATTTTTGACTGAAACATGGAGCCTACACAGCTCTGCGCTATTGTCATAAGTGTTGCAAACACAGGATGCACTATCCTCTATTTGCAGAGCCATAAGAAAAACTGAATCAGTGTGGTCAGATTGCTATGTGACACAGTGAGAACCAATTCAAGGTTACTGGTGGCGTTCATAGATCAGCTGCAGATGGTGGTGCACCATTTCTGGGCCCAAGAAATGAGCACTCATTGGTGGGATCACATCGTAATGCAGACTTGGGATGGTGAGCAGTGACTGCAGAACTTTCGGATGCGCAAGGTCACGTTCTTGGATCTGTGCGCCAAGCTTACCCTAGCTCTCCAGCACAGGTACACCAAAATAAGAGCTGCACTGACTGGAGAAGTGGAGCTGCACTGACAATGGCAATTGCGCTGTGGAAAGTTGCAATGCTGGATTGCTACCGATGATCGGGAAATCATTTTAGAGTTGGGAAATCACTGTGTGGGGGTGTTGTCATGCAAGCGTGCAGGGCTATTACTCGTCTCCTGCTACACATGACTGTGACCCTATGCAATGTACAGGACATAGTGGAAGGATTGCGGTAATGGTGTTCCTGAACTGCAATGGAGCAATGATGGCAGTCATATCCCTATTTCAGCACCAGACCACATTGCCACAGAGTACATCAACATAAAGGGCTACATTCCTATAGTTATGCAAATTCTGGTGAATCACCAGGGATGCTTCACCAACATCAGTGTTGGCTGGTCAGGGAAGATGCATGATGTTTGCATCTTTAAGAACACAGGACTGTTCAGAAAGCTACAAGTAGGGACTTTCTTTCCCAACTGGCGGATTACCATTAGGAATGTTGAAATGACAGTAGGGATCCTGGGGGACTGAGCTACTCCTTGCTCCCTTGGCTCATGAAGCTGTACACTGACCACCTAGGCAGCATCAAGGAAAGATTCAACTACAGACTCAGCAGATGCAGATGCAGAATGACAGTTGAATGCACTTTTGGTACACTGAAGGGACGCTGGCGTTGTTTACTCACAAGATTGGGTCTCAGTGAAAAAAAAAATCTCAATAATTATACCCGCCTATTGTGTCCTGCATCATATTTGTGGAAAAAAAGGGGGAAAGTTACTGCCAGGACGCAGGGCGAAGGTAGAGCGACTGTCTGCCGAATTTGAACAGCCAGTCACAAGGGCTATTAGATGAGTTCAGCATAGAGCAATACAACTCAGGAAGGCTTTAAAAGAGCTCTTTAACAGTGAGCCACAGTAATGCTTTGTGGTGTACTGTGTTCTATCTGGCTATGCTCTTTTGGGGCCTGTTCGGAATTGTGTGGTGCGTGATGTACATCTGTGAACATAACACTATCAAAGCACCTATTAATTTTGTGGTGTTTGTCACTGATCCTATGAGTTGTGTCACACTCTGCAGTACCAAGTCAGTGGGTGCTTTCAGAACTGCTAGGCACTCTGCAGGGTATGTTGTGAATTAATAAAGATTAATTATTTTATAACTAATATAATATTCAGTAACAGTGCAAAAGCAGTGCAAAGAAAAATCTGTGCAATTTAAAAGCTATTAATATAATTTTTAATGTATTTGAACAGAACTTAACAAGGGGAAAGAACATTCATATCCATTTTATCTACATACTGTCCTATGAATGCCACAGTTGTTGTATATGTGAAGCTATGGTTGTCCTTAATGTTCCGCCTGGATGGAGTGGTAGGGGTAGGGATGTGGCCTCTGAAGCCAAGTGGAATGCTGAAGGTAGTTGTAGTGAAGTGCTATAATGGAGTTCTCCATGGACTGCAAAGGGAAGTGAGCCTGGGATTGTTGAACCTATATGTTCCCAAAAGTCTGCAGCATCTCTGTTTGCTGCTAGAGAGCCCCATTATGTCCTGGTACATCTCTCTCTCCTTTTTCTACCTGGAATCCTGGACCTTTTTCCTGTCTGCTCTTTCCTTTTCCAGGCTGTCTACAGTGTTCACCCTCCAGGTGATGCTCATGGTCTGATGCAGCACTGGCTTACAGGATCTCATTGAACATGTCATCCTGAGTCCTCCTCTTCCTCTTCCTTATCTGGCCCAGGCTTTCTGTGAGTGTGGAGGGGGAACCATTCAAAGCTGAAACGGCAGCAGCTGCAGATAAAACACTGAGGTATAGTCAGTATAGCCACATCAGAAACTAAAAGTTAAGATTCAGAACTCCCTTCCCTTGCTCCCCTACAGTTTTAAACAAGACATGCTTATTGTCTTCTGCTTCCAAATGCTTGTGCACGGCCCTGCTCTCGGCACCAGTCCTGGTGAGTATGACTCACATGGGGTGAGGAAAATGAGGAGGGACTTGCTCAGTTGCATGAAACTACGAGTACAGGGCAATGGCACTGAATACTGACACCATTTTCCACAAGTGGTGGTGATTTTAGCTGATATTTCACTCCAGTCCTGAGGGTGACAAAGGCAGAGAAAACACAGCTGCTAATGATGTCCTGAAGCCATCAGGGGCCCATATGCTGCCACCCAGTGTGCTGCAATGGTACCTGCTGAAGTTCTCACTGACTGGCATGGGAACACATTCTATTGCAAGGAAGAAATACGGCTGCCATCCCTAGAAACCTTCGTCAGAGGAGTACCTCCATGAAAATTTCATTGAGTTCTCTCAGGAGGATTCAAGGGACATCTCTGATGTGCATAAACAAACTGCTCCACATGACCTAACTCTATAGCAGAATTAAAAGCAAATAACAATGCTACCTTTTTTATTCATACTGCTACCTCTTCTTGTATGAGTAAATTAATGAAAAGCCAATAGCTATGTCCTGTTAAGTTGGGGGCGAAATCACTATAAGGGGAAATATATTTACACAATTACCCGAGGATCCTTCTCATGCATCAGGCTCGACTGCTGGGCCTGACTAGACTGTGGTGGAGTCTCAAACAGCTCCTGGCTTGCAGCATAGCTGAAGTCCCCCAGCACCCTGCCTCCCAGTCACATGTCCCCCGTCCTCCTCCTTTTTCCTCCTCTAACACCTCTTCATCCTCGCTGTTCATGGCAGGGGCTTGTGACCTGGGCTCCTTAGAGATATCCATGGTGGTCTGCTAGGTAGTAGCGAGGTCTCCGCCAAGTTTGGCAGGCAGCTTTTTGTAAAAGTGACAGGTCCGCAGCTCTGAACTGGATTGACTGTTGGCCTCCTTGGGCTTCTGGTATGCGTAATGAAGTTCCTATACTTTCACTCGGCAATGCTGCTGATCCCTGTCATACTCCTCCTCCAGCATCCCCAGTGCAGTCTATTTGCAGATGTTCACATTTATACAGCTGGTCCATAGCTGTTCTTGTACAGCTTAGTCTCCCCACAGACCCAGGAGATGCAATATCTCCTGTCTACACAAAGCTGGAGTGTATCTGGAGCATGTAGCTGGTGGTCAGTTGGTACGTTGCACACAACAATGGGGAATTGCTAGGTATGCTTGTCAAGCTGGACAATCAGGAAAAGGCATTTCAAAAATTCTCGGGGCTTTGAAAAGCAAGGGGGCCTTCTGGTCTCTGTGACCCCTGGGCTGTGAAATTCACAGTTGTGACCAGAGCGGTCAGTGTCAAGCATTGTGGGACAGCTGCTGGAAGACTGTTCGGGTCGATATAAGTAACACAATGTCTACACTAGCATTGTGTCGACCTTAGTACATCGACCATGGCTAAATGCCACTCAGGGAGGTAGTGTTACTATGTTACTCTAACAGGATACTTATGTTGCTGGGAGACAAATTTAAGTGTACACGCGCACACAACTAGGTTGATGCAAGGCAGCTTATGTTAACCTAACTTTGTAGTGTAGACCAGGCAGCCGGGGGATAGAGGTTGGTCTGCTGTGCTGGAGAGGAGAAATGGTTCTGTAAAGTGCCTGGCACTAGAGCTTCCTGTGATTAATACCCCTTTCCCAGAGGAAATATTGTCAATTAGAGAATTATTTTCTGAGGACATGCATATTATTGTCCCCCAATTAAATATTTGGAAACAGGGAAGGGGGAGAGAGAGAAAAAATGTACCCCTTTCTTCACATCCACACTGAACACACTTTTTTTTGTTTGTTTGTTTTCAGGTACAACAAGCAGCCAATGAAAATAACTGCTGCTTTGGAACAGTTGACACGTGGCTGTTATATAAACTCACCAAAGGTGAGTTTGCAAGCTCTGGTTAAACAAAACATATTTCAAATCTGAGCAGATGTTGAATGCATTCCCCTAATATTATTCCCAACTGCCACATTAGGTGTGACGGATTGGGGCTACATATGAATACTGAATGTTGGTCTGGTTATTGGGATATTTGCTGTATGAATATATTGGTTTAACTCAGTATGGGGCTGGCCCAAAAAATAGAAAAAAAAGAAAAGAGGGGCTCAAGGGAGCCACCTCTCAGCAAACACTTGAGATGTTGAGGTACATTGCCAAAACTATTAGCTTTGATGGGAGGAAAAGCCCCATGAAAAAAAAAGGAACAAAACAGTAACCAGAGTTTAAAATAGGATACCCTCTCAAGAAAAGGATACGGTAGTTGTTTGGGGGATCTAGTCAGAGACACAGGGTTGAACAGGCAGTTTTTGAAGATATTAGGCTTGCCTAGATTACCATCAGAAGATAGTAAGACTTCAGGTAAGATAGATATGCTTGTAGACTGTTTTATTTAAAAATACATTTAATCTGAAAGCTTTGTTCCTATTGCGCATGTAAACAATACTTTTGTTTTAAGATCTGATCACTGCAGTCTGATCACTGTATACCAGTGGTCACAGACTCCATAAGGGAAGAACCGCAGGTGCCTGAGCTCAGTCAGACCTGCAGGGTAAGAATGGTGGATACGCAGGCCACTGTAGCCCAGGGTCAAGTCCAAAAATAGGAGAATTGCAAAAGTCCATCCCAGGATAGGAGGTTTGACATGTCAGGGGATGCAGAGAGACCACAAAGGGGAAGGAGGTGCAGCTAGCCTGTCACAACCCACGAGCCTTGAATCCAGGTCCACAGAAGCCACCAGATTTCAACTCTCCACTTGACAGTCTGCTGACAACTGCTGACCAGGACCCATAAAGCCTAGCTCCAGTTTGAAGCTCTGCCTCTGATGTATTATTGGTGAAGTCCCAAAGCAGCCAGTTGGCCTGCTGGCCCTACTTAAGACAGGAACAGGAAGCCGTCTGAACAACTGGGATCTATCCTGCTCTGTACTGTGTGCCTTCTGCTTCCTGCTCCTGCTCCTGCTCCGCTGGCTTGACTTCCTGGTATCCTGACTTGTCTTGGTTCATGACCTCTGACATGTGGTTCTGCTCTCCAGTTTGTCTCCTGCCTTTGACTCAGCCTGACTTTGGTTACCGACCTGTGGTTTTCGTCTCCAATTTGTCTTCTGCTTCTGATGCTGATTCTCAACTCTTGACTGTGGACTCCAGCTCTGATCACTAGGTCTGGCTGTCCATGACCTAGCCTTGACATAGCCCTGTAATCATGATATATGGTAATTAATATGGTAATAGATGGAATATCTAGGATTGGGCGTTTGATCCAAAAATACCTGGTCAATTGACTGATCAAATATTGTCAGAAATGGTCAGATATTTTAAAGCACTAATTTATTAGAACAGTAACAAAAAAGAGTAAGACTTTATAGTCCCCAGTAGGCATAGTCTTAGACTGTTACAAAAAACAAGTTAATTAACTCAGTTATTTTAACTCAGAAAAACATAAAACGCGATGAAATGAAGTTCTAAAAAAGGAAAGAATAATAATTACTTATTTTAATAATGTTAAGTTAGCATTTAAATGTAAACATTCAAGACTGAACAGTTACAAAAGAAGAGAAAACCAAAATTAAAGAAACACATAGCCATTAAAAATATTTTTTAAATGAATTTATGTTAAACTGGCAGCAGGCAAACTCTCCAAGCAGCTTAATGGTTGTGCATCTAGTCTCTTTGTTTTGGGGGAGGAGGTTTAATGACCATGTACCTTCTTCTCTCTCTGCCTTCTGAGTTAATTTCAGTAGGTTTGTCTAGTCAGTTTAGGTTGGAAGCTCTTCAGGGTAGGGACCGTGTATTTTAACTTGTTTAATGTGATTTGTAAACTGCCATGTACATTGATGGCTTGGTATACAATTTTTATATATATATATATATATATATAGTTTGAGCTTCTTGATTGTCTGGAATCTTCTAGATCAACTTTCAGTTAATTCATCTTTTTTCCAACCGGTGATATTAACATGTAGTAAAGTGAGTGATCAAGACATTTAGATAGGCTTACTAACTGATGAAACAACACGATGCAGTCAAAAAGGTAGGCTACTACGTGCGTCAGGGTATTGTTGCTGGAATATTTGATAATATATGACTTTTGTTAGATAATAGGCAGTCAATTAACATCATTTGATCAGTCTGTTGACTGGCTTGCCAAGCCTAGGAATGTGTCATTCCATTTCTGGGCAACTGCATGCAGAAAAAATAAGGCCATTATCAGGACACTTCAGAAGATTGAGATAGAATCCCTCCCTTTACAGCATGGTGGAATTAAAATGTCTTTGGGTGTGCAGACTAGTGAATTTGGGCTGAATAGAGGCCATCAGACTCTTTATAGTACATATATTTGCTTCAAATAACTCTCTCTGAATATTTAGGCATTTAAAAATTTATTTGTTCCTTTGTTGCTAGGTTCTGTGTATGCTACAGATTATTCAAATGCCAGTTCAACAGGGGTTTTTGAGCCCTTTCAGGTATGAATCTATTAACATAATCTTGTAGATTGTTCTTTGAGACTGGTTAACTTTTTTAATTCTCTCTATTATTTCAGATGTGTTGGAGTTCTGTTTTGAGCAAATTATTTTCAATACCGATGTCTATATATCCTCCAGTAGAGGACACAAAGTACGTATGCAGGAAGAATCTTAAACAAAAATGTAACATCTAATAATTAAATTAATTATTGTTGAAAAAAGATCACAAAAATCTCTGCAGACATTTAAAAAGTAATGTGTTAAGTGAAGCCAAAAATAATTTAAATTGTAAATATTTGTAGTTGCACATATTTGTCTGATTTGTAGATCCAAATTGGTATTTTATACTGGAAAAAGGTAAAACAACTTCATGATTTCTGTAAATTAAAAAAAAATGAGTAACATTGAATGATGTGTATGTTGAGGACTTATTTTAAATTTTATTTTTTAATTTCTCAAAATTGTCAATTCAGTGCACTGACTTTTTAAACATTTATTTAAGTCACAGCTTTGGTTCAGTTGATGCTGAAATATTTGGGGTACCTATTCCAATAGTGGCTTTGGTGAGTGAAAATCTTTAATGATTTTTTATTGTACTTGAGTGAGTAGCGTTATTTTATGTAAATATACTCTTGTCTGTCTGACTTTATAATTGTTAGTTTATCGTTGTTTGTGTCCTGTGTTTCCTGAGATTCCATGACTGCAGAATTGGTTGTTAAATTTTGCTCCAAAATCTTTGCTTTCATTTAGAACAAAGGAAAAGTTTCTAACCCTTACGGTGTGAAGCAAGCCATGCAGAGCGGGAACGTAACTTTGTTGTTAAGCATTGAACTAGGACTTACAACACGGTGGTATTCTAGGCCAATTATTTAGGGCCTGATCCTGCAATGGGTTCTACTCAGCATAACTCCATTGGGATTCCACATGGGTGCAAAAGGGTCTGTGCTAATGGATTCCCTTGCAGCAGTTGGGGCTTTAATTTCTCTGTGCCTTAGTTCTCCATATGTAAAGTACGGATAATACTTTACTACCTCCATAGGGCTGATGAAATCCATTACTGTTTGTGAGGTAACAAATACTGTAGAAAACCTATACGTAAATAAAATATGAGCTGAATGTAAAAATGACATCCAACAACTGCTCCATTCATCTCAATGGAATGTAAACGCTGAAACCAGTTTAAATGTCAGCTTTTATAACTGTTTCACTGATTAGCTGGAGATTTCCTTCTAAAAGTAATTTGCTTATCTGTCATTGTTGGAGACAGTTGTGGATATAGTAGGAGCAATAAGGGTAGTAGCTGGGTGGGGTCAGAGGTTGGGGTCAGAGAAGTAGGAATTAAAGACCCCAAAGCTTCAACTGTGTCCCTACCCACAAAGGGGAACACAAACTACCACCTCTACCTTCCAGATTTCTGAAAGCCCCTACTGTCCCGTTTGCCGGGTGCCAAAACATCGAACCTTCCCTTGAATGCTTCTATAACCCGTTTGTTATTAATGTTGTGTATTTAAAAAAAGAAGAAAAAAATGGAGTGGCATATTGAAAATTGGGGACTGTATAAAATAAATTCAAGAACATTGAGATTTTGATTGAATTTAATATTAAAATGACTTAGGATATAATGTACTGATGGCATTATTCATCTTCACATTTAATTTATTTTAAAACCACCATTTTTGAACTTTTACTTGAAGTTGTTGCAGAATTTTCAGTTTGCTAAATGATTTAGGTCCAGTAGGCTGCTTAGTAAGTGGAGCATTGGTTCTGGTGGAATCATCTTGTATAAAATTTCGATTTAAATGAGAAAACTGAAGTCTGAGATAGGGTATGTCTACACTATGAAATTAGGTCGATTTTATGTTGATTTTTAGAAATCCATTTTATACAGTCAGTTGCGTATGTCCACACAAAGCGCATTAAGTCAGTGGAGTGCGTCCTCGCTACCGTGGCTAGCATCGACTTACGGAGCTGTGCACTGTGGGTAGCTATCCCACAGTTCCCGCAGTCTCCGCCGCCCATTGGAATTCTGGGTTAAGCTCCCAATGCCTGATGGGGCAAAAACATTGTCGCAGGTGGTTTTGGGTACATGTCATCAGTCGCCCCTCCCTCCGTGAAAGAAACGTCAGACAATCGCTTCGTGCCTTTTCCCCTTGCAGAGGCCATACCACGGCAATTATGGAGCCCACTCAGCTCAGCTCACTGTCACTGCTGCTGTTGTGTCCTTGGTGCTGCTGTCAGCAGATGGTGCAGTAGGACTGCTAACCGTCGTCATCCACCACTTCCGCTGTAACTCTGCTCTCCTGCTCTTGTAAATGAGCTCAGTCTCAATAGCAAATTTCTACAAATTGTCAGAAATCTGCGCGGTGCTAACCATCGTCATCCACCGCTTCCGCTGCAACTCTGCTCTCCTGCAGACTCCATACCACTGCAAGCATGGAGTCCGCTCCTCACCGTCACCGCTGCTATTGTGAGCATTGTAAACACCTCGCGCATTATCCTGGAGTATATGCAGAACCAAGCTAAGAGACGCCAGCACGAGGAGGATCTTGATAAGGACATGGACACAGGCGTTCCTGAAAGCACGGGCTCTGGCAATCGGGACATCATGGTGGCACTGGGGCTGGTTGATACAGTGGAACGCCAATTCTGGGCCGGGCAAACAAGCACAGACTAGTGGGACCGCATAGTGTGCAGGAATGGGATGATTCACAGTGGCTGCGAAACTTTGGCATGCGTAAGGCCACTTTCCTGGAACTCTGTGAGTTGCTTTCCCCCCATCCTGAAGCACAGGAATACCAAGATGAGAGCTGCCCTGACAGTTGAGAAGTGAGCGGCGATAGCCCTGTGGAAGCTTGCAACATCTGACTGCTACTGGTCAGCCGGGAATCAATTTGGAGTGAGTAAATCTACTGTGGCATCAGCTGTGATCCAAGTAGCCAATGCAATCGTTGACGTTCTGTTATCAAGAGTAGTGACTCTGGGAAATGTGCAGGTCATAGTGGATGGCTTTGCTGCAATGGGGTTCCCTAACTGTGGTGGGGCGATAAAGGGAGCTCAGAGCCCGCCCTTCAGAGGGTCAGGCGGCGACCCGGAAGTATAAAGGCTCGCCCTCAGAGCTCAGTAAGGCCCGAGCCGCCGGAGAGGCCAGATGCCTCCAGCCTAGCTTGTGACTGGGAAAACTCTGCGGCGTAAGGCAGCCGCCAGGACTGGCCAGGCCTGCCCTGCGCCCGCTACCCGGAGGAGTTGCCAGGCCTGCCCTGCGCCCGCTACCCGGAGGAGTTGCCGGGCCTGCCCTGCGCCCGCTACCCGGAGGAGTTGTCGGGCCTGCCCTGCGCCCGCTACCCAGAAGAATGAATGGTGCTGGACCCCCTCAGAGGACAACACCCTGACCCAGGTACTGCCCTTGGGGGAGTCTGGAAGTAGCCTGGAGGCAGCCAACCCTAGTCTGGCTGCAGCACTGCCAGAGCCCATGTCAGTGTGTTGCGGCCAGGATCCCCACTGACAGCAGCAGATCTTCTGCCGCTGCTAGGGCCCCAGGCTGGGACACAGTGGAGTGGGAGTGTTGCCGGCCCAGAGGGCCCGAGGGGGCAACAGGGGGTTCATTGGCCGGTGTGCGTCGCACCAATAGACGCACCCGGGTGGAGAAGCAAACCAAGTTTATTCGAGATCTCGAAAAGGCACTCAGGAGACCAGCATGTCTCAAAACAGAAGCGCAACAAATACAAGCAAGTTTCCCATTTTATATTCCAAGCTGTTTGTGTGAGCCTTTTGTTCTGTTTCCCCTCCACCCCTCCCTTCCCTACAGCAGTTATAGTAGGCACTACATTGTGGCGTGTTAGCAAAGTTCCCGTCCGCATGTTTATCTTTGGCCTTGCGGGCCTAAACGCAGTAGACTTCCCCCTCCCTCTCTCCCCCTTCCTTATCACTACTGCTTTGGCTAGCTTGAGCGAAACTGCAGCTGTCTGCTAAAAAAGCTGACTGTTACATATTCTGCTTTTAGACTGTTAGCATTGAGGCTGGTTAAAGTTCACAAGATGGAATTACTTTGGCTCGCTTAGACCCAGAGCAGGGGGGTTTCATCGGCACTTATGGCCTTCCACCCTCCCGAGTTACCTGGTAGCTATGCCTAGTGACACCAACAATTCCCTCCTTTGAGAACACTCAACAAACCTTTGGCAGAGTTTTCTCATACTCTAAAGACAAAATGCGATTGAGCTCCATGCAATTGGGATCATCAATGAGAGGGTATAAAGGAACTTCTGGGGAATGGGAGGTACAAATCTTATGTATGAGCACTTTACAGCAAGCGAGCAAAAGAAAAAGAACAAAACATATCACAACACCTGTGAGCAGGAGGCGAACAATGCCTCCCCCTTGTCCCCCTAGACCAGGTAGCCAACCCCAAAGGGAATCGAAAATACTGGGTTCTCCTTCCTGGGCCTTCCACTCGAATGAGAATGGAGTCACCTGGCTGCAAGGAGTGGATCGGGGTATTCAGCAGAAGAGGCTGTGAATCTTTAGTGTATCTGTGAGGAGAAGAAAGAACAGCAGACAGACAGCACATGTACTGAGACAAGAAACCACACTCCATTTCCCACTCTCCTGCCAGAACCGGTGTACCGTTCAGAGGCCATGCCCTTCCAAACATAACTTCAAAGGGACTAAGCCCTAACCTGCCCTTGGGGAGAGCACAAATGCGGAGTAACACAAGGGGCAATGCATCAGGCTACCTAAGAGAGGCCTCCTGACAAACCTTTGAGAGGTGTCGCTTGAGTGTCTGATTTGTGCGTTCCACTACTCCACTGGCTTGTGGTCGCCATGGTGTGTGGAGCTTCCAGGGGATTTGCAGGGCACTTGATATCTTTTGAACAACTTGAGATGTGAAGTGTGTTCCGTTATCAGATTCCATCCACTGGGGGAGCCCGAAGCGGGGAATGATCTCCTTGACAAACTTAAGAGCCATCGTTTTGGCAGTGTTGTTATGACATGGGAAGGCTTCGGACCATCCACTGAATCGATCCACCAAGACGAGGAGGTACCTGTACCCTTGGGTCCGGGGAAACTCAGTAAAGTCTATTTGCCACACCAATCCTGGGCCTGGGGTAGGTTCCAGGGTGGCTGGCAACACTGCTACTCCTGGTCGAGGGTTATTCTTTTGGCAAATTAAACATTCAGCCTGTACCTGAGATGCTAGGGGTTTAAGTCCAGAGGTTAGAAAATATTTATTCATAAGCTGGGTAAGAGCCTCTCTGCCTGCGTGGGTGGCTTGATGCAGTTTTTGCAACACTGGTCAGCTCAGGCCCTTGGGCAGGAGGATTTTTCCCTCTATGGAATAAAGCCATCACTCCTTTTCCCGGAGACCGAGCCTGTCAGCCAGGTTTCTGTCATCATGGGAGTACTGAGGGGCTGCAAGCTCACCTACTGATGGAATGAGGGCATGCATTTGGGCATTCTCCTCTGTTGGTGATTTCAGGGTAGCGGCGCGTTTGGCTTCCCTGTCTGCTCTGGCATTGCTCTTGGTTACATCTTGATCTTCCTTTTGATGGGCTCTGCAATGCACCACCGCTACTGCTGAGGGGAGTTGTACCGCTTCTAAAAGCCGGAGAATTTGAGACCCATGCTTAACCGGGGAGACTTGGGCTGTCAGCATTCCTCTTTGCTTCCACAGACCAGAGTGAGCATGCAATACCCCAAAAGCATACTTTGAGTCAGTAAAGATATTAACCCGTTTGTCTTTTGCCAGCTCGAGTGCACGAGTCAGGGACACTAGTTCAGCAAGCTGGACAGATGTCCCAGCAGGTAAACTCTCAGCTTCCACGGTATCATGGAGAGTCACAACAGCATAACCCGCCCTCCTTTGCCCATCTACAACAGCACTACTGCCATCGGTATACCATTCGAAGTCAGCATTTGGGAGTGGTTGATCTTTTAAATCTGGGTGGCTGGAGTATTGGGCATCTATGATTTCCAGACAGTCATGTTCCTGCTTTTCTGTTTCTGGTAGCAGGGTAGCTGGATTAAGGGAGGGACAGGTTTGCAG
This sequence comes from Trachemys scripta elegans, assembly GCF_013100865.1. NCBI lineage: Eukaryota > Metazoa > Chordata > Testudines > Emydidae > Trachemys > Trachemys scripta. Next base: position 72,252,638 of record NC_048306.1, on the reverse strand, counting down.
GGTAACTTCAGGGTTCTCTAACAGTTTCGCCTGGTACCGAGCAACCCGAGCCTGGGTGAGCCAGAGACCACCCTTAATGTCCAGCAGGGCTTGGACCATATGGGGAATATACACTTGTACAGTTCCTCCCAGTGTCAGTTTTTCAGCTTCCCCAAGCACTAGGGTAGTGGCTGCGACTGCCTGCAAGCATGCCGGCCATCCCTAGGCAACTTGATCCAGTTGTTTAGAGAAATATGCCATGGGACGTTTCCAGGTGCCTAATAACTGAGTAAGTACTCCCAGGGCTACCCCTTTCCTTTCATGCACATACAGTTGGAACGGCTTAGAGAGATCCGGCAGACCCAGGGCTGGGGCTTCCATCAACTTCCTTTTCAAGATTTTAAATGCCCTGTCCACTTCTGGGGACCAGTGAAAGGGGTCATGATCTGCTCCCTTAACACATTCATACAGAGGTTTAGCCCACAGTCCATACTCTGGGATCAATATTCTGCAAAAGCCTGCCATGCCCAGAAATGCCCTGAGCCGTTTACGGTTGCTGGGGATAGGAACTTGGCAGATAGCCTCCTTCCTTTCGTTTGAGAGCTGCCGTTCTCTCTGCCTTATGTGAAAACCTAAATACTGTACTTCTGAAAGAGCAATTTGAGCCTTGCTCCAAGCTACCCGGTATCCTCGGAGTCCAACAAAGTTCAGGAGGCTCACAGTGGCTTTGAGACAAGGGATTAGACCCACAGCAGCAATTAGCAAGTCCTCTACATATTGCAGGAGGAGGACTCTGTCCGAATTATTCCACTCCTCCAAGTCTCTGGCCAGAGCCTGGCCGAACAGAGTGGGGGAATTTTTAAATCCCTGGGCCAATACTGTCCAGCAAAGCTGCTTTTTAGCCCTCTGTTTGTCCTCCCACTCAAAGGAGAATATCTCCTGAGATTGGGTGTCGACTGGAATCGTGAAAAAAGAGTCTTTTAAATCTAGGACCGAGAAATGGGTATACTGCCCCCCTATAGAGGCCAGCAGTGTATACAGCTTTGGAACAAGGGGGTGCAGAGTCTTAACCCGCTCATTGACTGCCCTTAAGTCCTGTACCAGCCGATACGTGCCATTGGGCTTTTGCATGGGCAGAATGGGGGTGTTCCAAGCTGACTGGCATTCTCGTAGCATACTGTACTCTAGGAACCGATCTATAGTCTCTTGCAGTCCCTCTCTGGCTTCCCTCTTAATCGGATACTGTTTGATTCGCACTGGGCTTTTTCCTGGGAGAAGCTGAATATGAACAGGAGTTTGATGGGTTGCCTTCCCTGGGACCCCTGATGCCCAGACAAGGGGATACACCTGGTCCTCCCACTGGCTCCACTCTGGGGCTTGCATGGCTGAGGGTTCAACTGCAAGGGTCATTATCCAAGCATTCTCGGGAGGTAAGGTAAGGGTTATCTCATCTTGAGCGAAATGCAGGGTGGCGCCAAAGCAACAAAGAAGGTCCCGTCCTAGTAGGGGTGTTGGACAATCGGGGAGGTAAACCAGCTTGTGAGATAGTTTTGTTTCCCAAGCACATTCCGCTGGGGCATACACTGGGCACTTAGTTCCTTTCCTTGTGGCACCCACCACTGTGAGGGAGTCTGCCACTGGCAACTGAAGGGGTTGATTTACAGTGGTCTGTGCCGCTCCAGAGTCAACTAAAAAGTCTATTTCTGAATTTCCCATCCTCATTTTTACTCGGGGTTCCGGGAGCAGGATGGTCTGTCTCCCCTGACACCCCTATTCTTGATCCTCCGCTGCCATCATAGGGGTACCGTCCCTTTTGGGGCACTCATTTTTCCAATGTCCCTCCTTTCGGCATATGTCACACTGGTTGCGACCCAGGCGCCTTTCCTGGGAACCGGGGCGCCCACATCCACGGCCTCTCATTCCCCGGCCCCTTCCACCTTTTTGTGACCTTCCTCTGCCGCTGGCCTGCACTGCTGCTACCATCATTTTTACTTGCCTTTTTTCCTTCTCTCCCTCTCTAAGGGTATAAGCCCTATTTGCAGTCTCCAAAATCTGAGCCATAGACATTCCCATTAAATCCTCCTTTTTCTGCAGTTTCCTTTTAATATCAGGGGCCGCACGGCTGGTAAAGATACCCTTTATAATTGCCTCAGTTGCCTGATCGTCTGGGTCTGCGCAAGTACTCTGCCAGATGGTGTCCCGAATGCGCTGTAGGAAAGCCACCAGTCTCTCTTTTGATTCCTGGATTAGCTCATAAGGCTTTGCCCAATTGTTATGTCGGACAGCCGAGTGCCGGAGGCCATACAAAAGCAACTCCTTATAGGAGTTAAGCATTCTCAAATCCCCCTCCTCATTCGGATTCCACCGGGGGTCCGCTATGGGGATAGCAACCTCAGGCAGGGGCTTGCCTTCTCTATCCTCATTATGCCTTCTCTGTGCTTCCTCCTTAGCCTTAGCTATAACCTGATTCCGCTTCACCTCAGACAACAAGGTTCTCATAAGTATATTGCAGTCATCCCAGTCAGGTTTATGGCTAGCTAAACACCCTTCAAAGATTGAAATAAACCGATTTGGATGCGTTGAGAATTCCCCTGCTTCTACCATAAAGACAGCTAGGTGTACTGGGTTAAAAGGAACATAGGAGTACACTGGCACAATCTGGGCTGCGCGATCCTGCGTTCCCGGACGGGCTACCACATTCTCAGTAATCAACGGATACAATCCCACCGAGGGGGTACTCTCTGGAGCCTGTGGGGGTGTTGGAGCCAAAGGGGACACCGATTCTGCCATTACAACTGTGGGAGGGTCCTGGGGATTAGCAGCAGTTACTACTGAGTTTGTCGGAGTTAAATGGTACTTGTGCAAAATATCAGTCCTATTTCTTAACATCATAAATGTATATGCATAGAGATGTTCATTCCATTTACCTGTTCGCTGACAAAACAAAAGTAACTGAAGGATTGTGTTGTAATTAAGTGATCCTTCCGGTGGCCACCTTTCCTGGCACTCTAGCTGGTATTGAGGCCAGTCAACTGTACAGAACCTTTTTAGTTTACTCCTAAACATCGAATCTGACCCAAACAGGTCCCAATTTCCTAGAATGCATTCTAAGGGTGTACACTGTGCCCCGCCGGCTGTACTCTGTCCCTGCCCCATACTCTAGGGAGACACTGTGCGTCCCCAGGTCAAAACAGGTAAAAGTCCACACCACTGGACTGTTCCTACCTTATCCAAGGGACCGGTTCCTCACCGTCGCCCGCAACTGCTTCTCCACTGTCCGTGTGCATTGCACTGTTGTGCCCTCTGGAGTCGATCACACCACGTCTCCGCCGAGGCCCCTGATGAAGTCACCAATGCGCGCTGGGCGTCGGTCATTGTCTTAATCCATCGGCCTCCAGGAGGGATCTGGGCAAGGCTAAATTTCAGCCTCGAGCCCTATGTTGGGCGCCAAAACTGTTGCCGGCCCAGAGGCCCGAGGGGGCAACAGGGGGTTCGTTGCCCGGTGTGCGTCGCACCAATAGACGCACCAGGGTGCAAAAGCAAACCAAGTTTATTCGAGATCTCGAAAAGGCACTCAGTAGACCAGCATGTCTCAAATCAGAAGCGCAACAAATACAAGCAAGTTTCCCATTTTATATTCCAAGCTGTTTGTGTGAGCCTTTTGTTCTGTTTCCCCTCCACCTCTCCCTTCCCTACAGCAGTTACAGTAGGCACTACATTGTGGCGTGTTAGCAAAGTTCCCGTCCGCATGTTTATCTTTGGCCTTGCGGGCCTAAACGCAGTAGACTTCCCCCTCCCTCTCTCCCCCTTCCTTATCACTACTGCTTTGGCTAGCTTGAGCGAAACTGCAGCTGTCTGCTAAAAAAGCTGACTGTTACATATTCTGCTTTTAGGCTGTTAGCATTGAGGCTGGTTAAAGTTCACAAGATGGAATTACTTTGGCTCACTTAGACCCAGAGCAGGGGGGTTTCATCGGCACTTATGGCCTTCCACCCTCCCGAGTTACCTGGTAGCTATGTCTAGTGACACCAACAGGAGGGCCTGCGTCCCCCCTGCCACCCAACTGGTGGGTGGCAGTCTCCCCCTCTCCCAGGCCTGAGGAGGCTTGGGCCTATTGCTATTGTTTGTACTGCTACTGCTCAGCCCTGCTTGAAGACCTGAGCTCCTAACTCAGCATTGTTGCCCCGCCCTGACCTAGGGCCTGGGCTTACTATTAATTTGTACTGTTGTTGCTCAGCCCTGACTGCGGGCCTGAGCCCTGACCTATTGTTCCCCGTCCTGACCCAGGGCCTGGGCTCCCTACTGTTTATGCTGTTGTTGCTCAGCCCTGCCTGAGGGCCTGAGCTCTGACTTTGCATTGCCCTGATCTAGGGCCTGGGCTTGACACTATTTGTACTGTTGTTGCTCAGCCCTGCCTGAGGGTCTGAGCCTGTGACTCATTGTTCCCACCCTGACCCTGGCCTGGGCTTACCTTGTTTATTTCAGTTACCGCAAGGGCTGCCGAGGAAGACCCCTGCGGACAGACTAATTCCCCGAACAATAACTGTATGTAGTGAGCCGATGTGGGTCCCCGTCACCCCGGAGAGGGTCAAGCCCCGGTTAACCCTTGTACAGGGATGATCCCTTTTAGCCAAGTGCAAACAGCCCAGCATGAATGGGGTCCTTTTATTGCTCCCTTACAAAAATTCCCCTATTTCAACCAGGTGACCATGAACACTATTGCTTTTAAACCCTGTACTGTAGTTACAAATGTGCACTCACCAGAAGAGCCCTCTCCGGATTCAGGGTCGGGGATCCTGCCTTGGGAGGGTATTGGCTCCAGGGTGATGAAAAGTTCCTGGCTGCCGGGGAGAATGGATTCACCGCTTGCCTGCTGCGCATTCTTCTCTTCCTCCGTGTTCCGTGAGATTCCCCCCTTGCAGGTGTCCATGGACAGTTGTGGGATAGTGGTACGGTCCCCCCTTAGAATGGCATGCAGCTAGTTCATAGAAGCGACATGTGTGGGGCTCTGACCCGGAGCGACTGTTTGCCTCCTTTGTCTTTTGGTAGGCTTGCCTGAGCTCCTTAACTTTCACGCGGCACTGCTGTGTGTCCCTGGTGTAACTTCTGTCCAACATGCTCTCTGAGATTTTGGCAAATATATTTGCATTTCTTCTTTTGGATCGGAGTTCTGCCTGCACAGATTCTTCTCCTCATACAGCAATCAGATCCAGTGTCTCCCTTTCGGTCCATGGTGGAGCTCGTTTGCAATTCTGGGACTGTATGGCCGCCTGTGCTGCTGAGTTCACCACGCTGACCAAACAGGAAATGAAATTCAAAAGCTCCCAGGGCTTTTTCTGTGTACTTGGCTAGTGCATCGGAATTCCAAGTGCTGACCAGAGCGGTCACAATGGAGCACTCTGGGATAGCTCCCGGAGGCAAATATCATTGATTTGCGTCCACACTACCCCAAATTAGACCCAGCAAGGTTGATTTTAGCGCTACTCCCCTTGCCGGGGAGGAGTACAGAAGTCGGTTGTAAGAGCCCTTTAGGTCGACGGAACGGGGTTGGTTGTGTGGACACAGTCCTTTATAAATCGACCTAACGCAGCTAAATTTGACCTAACCCCGTAGTGTAGACCAGGCCATAGAAAAAAATGGAGACAGGAAGCAGTATTTCAAAAACTAGAGTGGTTGCTGTGGCATAAAATAATTGCAAGTTATCTAGACTAGCCTGGAATTCAGAGATTTCTCCACTGTATTAAAAATGTATATTCAAAAAGCTTTGTAACCAACCTAGCAATCCTCATGTTGTGGGTCTAATTTTCCCAGCAGGGGGAGATTGCTTGGAAGAGGATAAGTTGTTGTTTATAATTTATGTAGGATAAAGGATAATTATTTAGATATGCTGTGTAGAACAAGGAGCCTTGCCCATTAGTAGGGCCCTACCAAATTCACGGCCATGAAAAATGTATTATGGACCATGAAATCTGGTCTCCCCCTGTGAAATCTGGTCTTGTGTGTGCTTTTATCCTATACTATACAGATTTCACAGGGGAGACTAGCGTTTCTCAAATTGGGGGTTCATGGCCTGACAGGAAAATACAGTCGGGTTGCAAGTTTATTTTAGGGTGGTCGCGTTATTGCCATCCTTAAGTCTATGCTGCCTTCAGAGCTGGGTGGCTGGTGAGCAGCAGCTGTTGGCTGGGCACCCAGCTCTGAAAGCAGTATCCCAGCAGCAGCAGCGCAGAAGTAAGAGTGGCAATACCACACCATTCCACCCTTACTTCTGTGCTCTCCAGCTGCCCAGCTCTGAAGGCAGTGCCGCCACCAGCAGCAGCACAGAAGTAAGGGTAGCAGTACTGCAACCCTCCCCCCCCACACACACACAATAACCTTGTGATTCTGCCCCTCCCCCCAACTCCTTTTTGGGGGACCCCTACAATTACAACACTGTGAAATTTCAGATTTAAATAGCTGAAATAATGTAATTTACTATTTCTTAAACCCTGTGCCCGTGAAATTGACCAAAATGGACCATGAATTTGATAGGGCCTTACCCATTAGCTTCTCAGAAACAGTTTAGAACTAGCTTATTCTTTATACCAGTTCCTAACAGATATAGATGATAAGCAATATTCTATTTAAGTATACACTTACCCAGCGATGTGTACCAGCCATTGTCTGAGTATTACCTTATTCTGCGAGTAGTACTACTGAAATCAACAGTGTGAGCAAAGATGTTAGAATCTGGTTCATTATGATTAACATAAACAGAAGAAGAACCTTGAAAATCAAAAACAAAAAGGCCATGGATAAAAATTTTTGATTCTATTATTTGTTTCAGAAAGGGAAATGTGCATTCTAAAGTATGAATATGGTTATTCTAAAGTGTGAAATATATGTATTGGGAGATGAGGGAAATCTTGTGCTTCAAAAATTATCTACTGTTAGTAATTTGTATGTGTGTTTGCACTGTAGGTAGCTGACCAGCAGGCAGCCATGTTTGGAGAATGCTGCTTTCATCCAGGAGATGTTAAACTTACCATGGGAACAGGTATCTTTTGGGATGTTAACACTGGGAACCATATTCATACACCTAGCGCAGGTAAGTTTTGTCATTTAAAAATGTTTTATGGTTTTTGACCTGTTTTTTAAAGGTGACTGCAAAAGAGATAAAAGTAGGTTTTGTGTCCGTTTTTTGCTGCTTTTGCATATATAAATAAGGCGTTTTCTTCTTCGAGTAGTGTCCCTACGGGTGGTCCACTCTAGGTGTCCTTGCGCCCCCTGCACCTTCAGTTGGAGATTTCTCATAGCAGTGTCTGTTTAGCCCTCACATGCATGTTACTTAGTCTTGTGCCCCATGCTGTTGCTATATAGCACTGCATGGCTGATTATCCTCAGTTCCTTCTGAGCCTCCCCAGCTTGAGATGGAGCCTTAGCTAGTTGTCCAAGTTGAGTTTTGCCCCAACTGTGTTCTCTTAGCTTTTGTAGTTTCTTTATTATAGTAGTTAGTACTTAGTAATAGTTGTTGTATTAGTTGGTTTTTTGGCCATGGATATTCCCACTGCATCCCTTGTCTTGGGGAAACATATATTTCCCAAAAGTGCAGCTTCTCTCTGGCATTAAAATCTAGAGACAGAAAGAACAGGGAAATAAAATTTCAACTCCTTAAAATGGAGCGCTTGCGTCCAGCCTCTGATGCAGGCCAGGAGCGCCCCCCTATATACCAGTCTCTGAGTAAGTCAGCTGCCTCTTCTGTCTCTGAGCCACACTCCCCCAAGGGCATCTAAGGGGAAGATCAAGATTCCTCTCAAGTCTTCCAAAGACAGTACCCTGAGTTCTCCAGGTAGGGAGTATACCTCAAAGAAGTCTAAGTCATCAGCTCCCATTGGTCTCCAACATGGTACCCACAAGGCTGCTGGTTCCTCAGCTACCGAGAGCTCTGTTAAGCATATAGACCCTAAAATATCGGGCTCTGAGAGACAATCGGTACCCACAGGAGATCATGGCATCAAGAAGAGCTCTAAAGTGGTACTGAAAAAGACAGCTTGAGATCTGTCCGGATTCCCCCCCGGAGTGTTTGAAACCGTCAACTCCTTTGGCTACTGTTACTTTAGCTCATGCCCAGAATATGGTACTGACAGATCTCTGGACTCACCTGTCTGGTACATATGGTGGTACTTTGCACTTCTCCAGTACCAAGAGCCTCCAGTTCTTCGAGGAATGTCCCTGTGGGTGCTCCACTTTAGGTGTCTTGGCTCGGCCAACAGGAGCACTGTTACTACAAATCTCTGATTAGAAGCCCAGGGCGCCAAGACACCAAAAGTAGAGCACCCACAGGGTCAACCATCTCGAAGAACCTCAGTTACTGCACAAGGTGAGTAATCTTCTCTATCTCCAAACACCCATACAATACTGATGGTGGTACCTCAAGCTCCTTCTGCTGTCCCACCATTACCGAATAACTTAGAGGAGGAGGATTCTGACGAAGATTTTCCCTCAGCCTTCCAAATATCTATGCAAGGGTCTCCACTCCACCCCTATGAAGGTTCTGTTCCTGAGGAACCTGAACTCATTTGTGACAGACATCCACAGCCACCATTCTGCTGGGGCAAGCACTCATGGATTCCACCACCCATGCCATATGCACCTTCCCCTTGGACATATTGGGTGGCTTATGCAATCAATTCTCTGGGGCCTCAAAGTCTGCTGTTCATAGAGCTAGACAACCCTTCTCATCCTCCCTTTCCAGGAGACCAAAGCCTCAGGAAGAGACCTTTGAGGAGCAGGAGGCCAGGGCTGATCAGGTTTCTCTAACTGCAAACATCTCTTCATCCCCAGATGAAATTGTCATGCCACATACACCGTCCCTATCTGATAATTTTAAGCAGTTTTAGGATCTCATCAAGAAGGTTGAAGATTCTTTACAGATCCCCCTTGTGGAGATTAAAGAACTGCATGATAAGCTGCTCAATATTCTCCATACAGATTCCTTTGCCCACATTGCCCTGTCAGTCAACAAGGCACTCCTGGATCCTGAAAAGGTCATCTGGCATACTCTGGCCTGAATTCCTCCCACGTGCAGGAGGGCAGACAAAAAATATGATGATCTTTTTAAGGAGTCAGAATTTTTATTTTCTCACCCATCTCCTAACTCCTTGGAGGTTGAGGGGGTTAATAAACATGGAAAGCTGCACCATGCTAAATCTATGACTTTTTATAAAAATCATAAGCATCTCAACCTCCTTGGTAGAAAATCTTATTCTTTAATTACTTTACAGTTTAGAATCTCCAACTACGTCAGGCCTTAATGACGAAGTACAAATTATATCAAGCTGAACTCCTTAAGTGAACATCTGCCGACAACACAGAGAGCAGTTCCAGGCAATTATTGCAGAAGGCCAACTCCTTGCCAGGACATCTCTCTGGCTTCTTTTGATGCTGCTGATACTGCCACTCATTAGATTTCTACAGCAGTAGGTGTAAGGAGAGCTTCAGCTCTCAAGATTCCCAAAGGAGGTCCAGAGTAGGATAGAAGACCTCCCTTTTGATGGCACTAAGTTGTTTGCTGACAACACAGATGAATCTCTGCATACATTAAAAGATTCCAGGGCTATTTTACAATCTCTGGGAATCTACAAACCAGCCCAGAAGAGAGCATTCTGTAGGTTCCAGACAGCGCAGAGATCCCATCCCACCCAGTTCCAGAGCTCATAGAGGCTGTATGAACCTCATCCCAAGAGGCAGCAGTTCCAGAGGAGGAAACCACCCTCCTCCCAGCCTTCAGTTTCACAACCTGCCACATCAAAGCATCAATTTTGATAGGATGGTGGAGGTCCTGAGCTGCCATCCCCTTTTTTACCAGCTGCAATGTTTCCCCTGCCTTCCTCCCTTCGGCATCTGCCTTTACCACTTCCAGTAGGCTTGGAAGTCCATTGCTATGGACAAGTGGGTTTTGGAGATCATTTCCACAGCATACTGCATCCACTTCAATTCTCTTCCACTCACCAATCCCCTTCTCCATCTCTCTTCATGGACCCCTCCCAGGAGAATCTGCTATGACAGGAAATAGATTCCCTTCCACATCTGGATGCTATAGAACCAGTTTCCACACAGCACAGATGGAAAGGGTTTTATTTTAGGTATTTTCTGATTTCAAAAAAGAGCAGCAGTTGGAGACCCATCCTAGATTTAAGATTACTCAACCCCTTTGTGAATGCACAAAAATTCAAAATGGTGACGCTTATAATAATAATCCCATCTCTGGGATTGGGGGGGTTGGTTCTCGATCCTTGACCCTTCAAGACATGTATTTCCACATTGCGATCCACGCATGTTACAAACTTTATAATCCAGGACCATTTTCAGTACAGGGTGCTCCCTTTTGGCCTATCATCTGCCCCCGACAGTCTTTTCAAGGTCATGTCGATAGTAGCTATATACCATGACAGGAATGGAATTCTAGTGTTCCCTTTCCTAGGCCAGGTCTACACTATCCCCCTAATTCGAACTAAGGTACGCAACTTCAGCTACGTGAATAACGTAGCTGAAGTTCGAAGTACCTTAGTTCGAACTTACCTTGGTCCACACTCGGCAGGCAGGCTCCCCCGTCGACTCCGCGGTACTCCTCTCGCCGAGCTGGAGTACCGCAGTCGACGGCGAGCACTTCCGGGTTCGACTTATCGCGTCCAGACTAGACGCGATAAGTCGAACCCAGAAGTTCGATTGCTCGCCGCCGAACTACCGGGTAAGTGTAGCCAAGGCCTTAGATGATTGGTGTCTGAAAGGACACTTGTTGGAAGTGACTTTGCAGGCAACATATGAGGCCTTGGAGCTCTTCCTTAAGCTGGGCTTTCAACCGAATATTCAGAAGTCCACCTTGAGTCCTGTGCAAAAGCTGGAATTTATAGGGGCTTATCTCAGCTCACTAGTAGTGAGCGCCTTCCTCCCAATGCACAGGTTTATGTCCCTATCCAGTCTAGTCAATACGATTCAATTCAGCCCTCCAACCCCGGTCAGGAACTGTCTTTGGCTATATGGCAACTGGCACTTTTATTATAGATCATGTACGACTGCGCATGCAGTGCCTTCAAGGGTGACTCAGTACAGTTTATTCACCAGGAAGTTTAAACATGTTGCTTTCCATACCCACTTCTGTAAAGGAATCTCTCAATTGGTGGAAGATGTGTGCTGGTGTCCCCTTCAGCTGCCCTCCCACAATGGTTGTCATAACGATATATGCTTCCCTATTGGGATGGGGAGCTCATATAGACACCCACATAGCTCAGGGCAGGTGGAGGCCTCGAGAAACCACTCTTCACATCAACCTCCTGGAACTCAGAGCAGTCAGATACGCCTGTTTCCAATTTCTGCCACTAATCAGAGGCAAACACAAAGATCATGATGGACAACATGCCATACGTGTTTTATATAAACCAGCAAGGGGAAGCAAGAACACCTTTCCTCTGTGCCAAGGCTATAAACTTTGGAATTGGAGTATATGCAATCAGTTTGTCATCACGGCAACTTACCATCCAGGGGTTCAGAACGTGATCATGGACGTACTCAGCGGACACTTGTCTCAAGACCATGAGTGAGCAATAAATTCCACCATACTTCACCACATATTCTGACAATGGAGCACTCCTCAGACCTTTTGGTGATAAATAGGAAATGCACCTACTTTTGCCCCAGAGCAGGGCTGTGTCACTGCTCCTTGGGGTTGCCTTTGACTTCCAGTGGTTACTGGGTCTTCTCTATGCATTTCCCCCCAATTCCTCTGATATTCAAAGTTCTACTCAAAATAAAAAAGGACAGGGCCAGAGTTATTCTGATTGTTCCGACATGGCCCAGACAAACATGGTTTCCTTACCTGATGCAGCTGACTGTATTCTCACTGATCATTCTCCACCGCTCTCCATCTCCTCTTCCAGGAGAGTGGGAAGATTCTTCACCCCAGTCTCAGAATCCTTCACCTCAAAGTATGGCTGGTCAATGGTTCACGGGCATGGAAATGGCCTGTTGGTAGCAAGTAAAAAGAGCAGAAAACAGTCTACACACTGCACTTACTTACAAAAATGCACAAGATTTGCCTGCTGGTGTGAGCTTTGCATCGCTGCCAGACATACTGGACTACATTCTAGAACTAAAGAGCTTGGGGTTTTCGCTGAGTTCCATTAGAGTTCAATAGGCAGCCACCACAGTCATACATTCTCCAATAGAAGGTTACAGTAGAACCTCAGAGTTACGGACACCTCAGGAATGGAGGTTGTCCGTAACTCTGAATAAAACACAGCTCTGCCTCCAGCAGTTCACGCTCTGGGTCAGGTTCCAGAGGCAGCTAGGCAGCTTCCTTGCAGGCAGCTTCTTTTAGGGCAAGCTTGTTTCCGCCCCCAACTGGGGGGGGGGGAGGAAGAGGGTGTGCAGCATGGTGTGTGTGAAAGAGAGAGAAAACAGCACCTCCCGTCTCTGGCCGGGAGAGGCGGGATGTAAACAGCGCCCAGGGCTTACAGGAACTCAGCACAGACCCCAATGCTGCTCCTGCTCCAGCTGCCTTGGGCTGGCAGTGGGGCTCACAGCTTTTCCTGCAAATCTCAGTGTCTACAACTTCTAGCTGTAAGTGGGTGCCTCACGCGTGGGGGTAGGGGTAGGGATATGGTTGAGGTAGGGACAGGCAGCCCACATGTGCCTACCTTTTAAGATGCAGTACAGGCACACTACAGTATTTGTCCTTTTTTTTTGGTCTCTGCTGCTGCCTGATCGGTTACTTCCGGTTTCACATGGTGTCCGGTTGACCGGTCGGTCTGTAACTCTGGTGTTTGTATCTTTGAGGTTCTACAGTACTCTGTATTTGACCAACATCAGTGAGGTTCCTCAAAGGCCTAGGCAACTTTTTCTGCCTGTTAAACACCCTACCCCAGTTTGGGACCTCAATTTGGTTCTTAAATGCCTTACAAGACCACCTTTGAACCTATGGCTGCCTTCTCACTCCTCCATTTATTGATGAAAATGGCATTTCTGGTTGCCATCACATCGGCTCGGTGAAAGGGGGAAATAGAAGCTCTTATGGCAATGCCTCCTATTCATAATATTTTTCAGGACAGTTATCCATCACGCACAATGCTATATAGCAATGGCATGAGGCTGAGTAACACGTATGCATGGTCTGAATGGACACTGCTATGAGACATCTCCGCTCAAAAGCGCAAGGCGGCACAAGCACACTTAGAGTTGAGCACCCTTAGGGACACATCTCGAAGGACCACAGTTAGTTCATAGGGTGAGTAACCATTTCTTCAGTACAGAACATGTGAAGGGCTTTAATTAAAAAATCAGATCTTCTCTACCCTGGAATACCCTCTGGACATCTGATGAGCTAGTAAATTTGACATCACTGATACTAAGGAAATGACATTTGAGGTAGGATTTTCAAAGGCATCTGAGGGAGCTAGGGCCTAACTTCCATTGAATTTTAGTTGAATTTCAATAGGAGTGTCATGGGCTGTTTACCTCACACATGCTGTGAAAGGGTTAATATGGGCCAGAGAGGCCAGTTAACCTTCCTGCTTACACCTGAAGGGTGGGCCAAGACTAATTAGAAATAAAGTCCAGCTTGGGAAGAGGAGGGCTTGTTTCCATAAAACAATGAGTGAGCCCAGTTGGTGAAAGGAAACCCAGAGGAGAGGAGGTGGGGAATTCCCTCTCTCTGAGAAGCAGCCTGAAGGATAACTGAGAAGGAAAAGAGAAGAAGACCAAACAAGCTTCTCCAGGGATGAGTTGGTGGCCAAGTTGGAGCTTCCCTGAACACGGGGCCAGCCCCTGGATTGGGGAGTGGAATGAAGCACAGAAGGACAGTAGCCTAAAGCAGTGGAAGCATGCATGCTTTAAGGTGGCTGCCAACTGAGCCGAGCTGGGATGCAGGTTTGCTTTTTATATACATTACTTTAGGACTATGGTAAAGGACTCTGTGGCACCAGAAAGGACAGGACTCTGTCTGATCAGTGGGCTAGGACACCGTTATGGCCAGAGTGGGCCAAAGGACAGTGGAGGGAAACTAAGGCACAGCTACCAGAATGTGACATCTGTCCACAAGGGGTTGTGTTGAGTCTGCAACCAGCCACAGGCAGTTGTAACCTAACTTCCTCAGCTTCTTTGAAAATTCCAGATTAATTGTGATGGGATGTAATTTATAATCAAACTTTAAAGAAGAAAGCATAGGTATCGACTGGCATACAGGGAGAGTGTGGAAGGTAAAGCTGGTCTGTTTATGCGTTCACTCCCATCTCCTAAGAAACAGTTCAAGTGGATGGAATGGAATATGGAGTGCAGATGTAGTAATAACTTCACAGAAATATTTTCAAGAACAATCTACATGACTAATGGTTTATATATACTGTAAAACAAGCGTCTGGAGATACAGAGTACTTGAATCTGTGAGATCTTAAGATAATTTTTTGGAATCCATTGGTTAAATATATCAGATTCTTCACTCTTCCGTTTAAGAATAAATGTTGTACCCTACTGTTTTAATCTTGTTTCATGTATTAATCCTTTTGCATCCAAAGAAATATGCAGTGATTTGTTAATCTATAACAACAAGAGGTTGTTATACTACCTCAGAATACGGGTCCCCACATTTTTGAAGCTTCCCCTTCCAGCTCAACAAATGTTTTGCAGTCCACTTGTCCAACACTGCTAACAGTAACCACAGAGAGGTGAAATTAACCATAGCACCAGTTACTAAAAGCAAAATGATAAAGTCCAAAATTTTAACTACTTTCTCATTTTAGTTATAGATGTGTCAGTCTTGCTTCTGAAAGAAGCTGAATTAGGGGAATAGAGGCTTAAGACATTGCTGATCAAAGATGATTGAGTGTGCTTAATTTTTATTGTAACCACCAAAGAGAAGCCTGACTAGCAGAGATAAAATGATGAAAATGAGACTGATGAAGTTTCTAAACTAATTCTTGTATATTCCTCCTTCAGTGAAAGTCAGTTACAGAGGCTTGTCATAGAAGAGGTCTCTCAGTTTAACTTGCAGTGCTGAGTCAACAGCATATTGGATGAAGGGGTTGATGATCCCTGTTGTGAGTCATCAAGAAATATTTCCTAAACTGGGTTTGAAATTAATATCTCAGATGCTGATTTATGAATTTCTGGTGGTTCTCAACCTGCTAGTCCCTTCTCTTGATGAAGTCTGAAACAAAAAATAGTGACTCCCAAGTTTCCCCTTTGTATTCAGGAAGACCAGTTTCCAAATATTTTGATGAATGCTTCTACTTTGTTTATACAGTGCACGGACAGAACATTCATATTCTGTCCCCAGAGAGGAATTGTTAAGCTCAACTAAGCATCCAGAAATGTCAGCAAAATATGTTGTTTGCTATCTGCCATGAATTACTGAATCCATCAGCAAGGGGAGATTATCGATAATTCTGAACCCCTCCTCTTAATTTGAAAAGCTGAGTGGTGCTTTATTTCCTGAGAATTGCCTCACTTCAGTGTGAAATAGTTGCTGGTGAAAGAAGCATATCATTAGAGGACGAATGCAAAAAGTAGAAAATTCACTGGATGATCATTGATGACGTTCACTACTTAATGGCTTCATGAAAGATCTGGTGAAGATTTTCAGACACCTTCTTAACAGCAGGAGCTTGGCTATATGTGAAATAGTGAAATCATTAGGTGCAGAGTTTTGGATTTGTGTGATCAGGATGCAGTTGTCACCTGTTGTTGGATTGGCTGCATTTGTGCAGATTATATTCAGATTCATAGATTCTAGGACTGGAAGGGATTTTGAGAGGTCATCAAGTCCAGTCCCCTGCCCTCATGGCAGGACCAAATACTGTCTAGACCATCCCTGATAGACATTTATCTAACCTACTCTTAAATATCTCCAGAGATGAAGATTCCACAACCTCCCTAGGCAATTTATTCCAGTGTTTAACCACCCTGACAGGAACTTTTTCCTAATGTCCAACCTAAATCTCCCTTGCTGCAGTTTAAGCCCATTGCTCCTTGTTCTATCATTTGAGGCTAAGGTGAACAAGTTCTCTCCCTCCTCCTTATGACACCCTTTTAGATACCTGAAAACTGCTATCATGTCCCCTCTCAGTCTTCTCTTTTCCAAACTAAACAAACCCAATTCTTTCAGACTTCCTTCATAGGTCGTGTTCTCAAGACCTTTAATGATTCTTGTTGCTCTTCTCTGGACCCTCTCCAATTTCTCCACATCTTTCTTGAAATGCGGTGCCCAGAACTGGACACAATACCCCAGTTGAAGCCTAACCAGCTCAGAGTAGAGCGGAAGAATGACTTTTCGTGTCTTGCTCACAACACAGCTGTTAATGCATCCCAGAATCATGTTTCCTTTTTTTGCAACAGCATCACACTGTTGACTCATATGTAACTTGTGGTCCACTATAACCTCTAGATCCCTTTCTGCCGTACTCCTCCCTAGACAGTCTCTTCCCATTCTGTATGTGTGAAACTGATTGTTCTTCTTCGACTGATTGTTCACGTCCAGTACACATTAGGTGTACAGGCGCTGCGTGCACGGACGTCGGAAACTTTTTCCCTTAGCGGCTCCCGTCGGGCCGGCAGGGCCCCCTCCTTCCCGCCAGAGCGGCGCCCCGCTCCAGGGTATATATATCCCTGCCGACCCGACCCCTCCAGTTCCTTCTTACCGTCCGTGGCGGCGTTGGAACAACTCTGTCTCTCGTCTGAGAGTGTCCCTTAGCATAGTCATTAGTGTTATTTAGCAAACAGTTATCAGTTATTTAGTAGTAGTGTTGAGCTTAGTAGTTAACAGCTCATTAGGTACTTAAAGTTCCTGCTGTGGTTGCTTGGTCAACCCCGGCACCGGCCTTGGGCGGCGGGGCATGCCGCACGCCCAAGGCTTCAAGGCTTGTGCCACATGCCGCAAGCCTATGCCATTGAGCGACCCCCACGACTCGTGTCTCCGCTGCCTGGGGGAAGCTCACCAGAAAGAGCGCTGCAAGATCTGCAAGGCCTTTAAGCCCAGAACTAAGAAAGAAAGAGACTTTCGCCTTAAGCAGCTGCTCATGGAGACGGCGTTGCAGCCCTCCACTTCGGCGGCACCGTCTGCCTCCGTGCGGAGCGCCCTGGCATCGGTGCGGGAACCGGCACCGGCGGGTCACCCGAAGCCCACGGCACCGACCCAACGGGGGCATGTACGACACCGGTCGTCTTCGCCGGCAAAATCGAAGGGCCAACCCAAGGCCCGAGGACGCTCCCCGCATAAGAGGGTGGCGCCGGTGAAGACCTCGAGTGCGCCTAAGGCCGGTACGGCCCCGGCACAGACCCCGGTAGTGGCTCCGGCGCCGAAAGGCCCGTCGAGCCCCGGGATAGGCACATTGAGTGAGGATGAAGGGCTGGAGGAGCTCTTGGAACAGCCCTCCACTCCGGACACATTTGAGGCAGCTAAGGACCTCATTGCATTGTCCGTTGAGGCCCCTACACGTACTGAGGACGCTCCGCCGAAGCTGCCACACAGAGGCAAGCCGGCGATGGTGCGCCCATCACGGTCGCCGTCTCGGCACCGTTCAGGGAACCGGTCCCGGTCGAGCTCCGCCTCAGTGGACTCCCGGTTGCCCTCGGCGCAGAAAGCACCGCAGCAGTCGGGCTTCAACAAGCGGTCGGCACCGACTCAGCAACCAAGCACAAGTCAGAACCACGAGGCGTCGGCGGTACGTTACCCGAGGCCGACCAGCCGTGGTCGTTCCCGGTCCCGCGATCACCGGTACCGATCCAGGTCCAGGTCGGCGAGACGCTGCTCCAGGTCCTGGTCGCAGAGGTGCTACTCCCCAAACCCAGACCGGCACCATCCTACGGCTCCGCCGTGGCCTTCCAGGTCACCGTCCGTGGTCTCGGAGACTGACTTGGGCCGGTACGGCGGGTATGCCCATAGGGCGCAGGCTAGCAGGGACTACGAAGCCTATGGCCATTCCCAGTGGGGCCAACCGAGCCAATGGCCCTTCTGGACACCCTGGGCCTACCACCAGCAAGGGCCCCCATCGAGGACCTCGAGATCCGGGCCATCAGGGTACCGAACCCGCTCCCCGCGGTACCGCCCGCCATCGCATAAGGAGGCAACGGTCTCTAGATCGCCGGAGCGGGAGGGAGTGGACTCGGCACCGAGCACGGTACCGTCCCAGTCCCACATTGTGGGTCAGGCCCCAGAGGAGCAACCGGTCGATGCCGGTTTGCAGGAAGATGAGGATGGACAGAAGGCCCCGACCTCTTCCTCCTTGCCGTACGAGGCAGTAGCGTGCACGACGGTGTCCGTCCCTCCCCCGATTGACCATCGGGCGCACCAAGACCTGCTTTGTCGGGTAGCCCTCAATCTGGGCTTGCAAGCGGAGGAGACTGTAGAACAGGAGGACCCCATGGTCGATATCCTGAGCCCGGAGGGGCCCTCCAGAGTCGCTCTCCCGATTATACGGACAGTCCAGTCCAACTATAAGACGGTGTGGCAAACGCCGGCCTCCAGTGCACCGACTGCAAGAGGCGTGGAGAGGAAATACTTCGCCCCATCTAGAGGGTTTGACTTCCTCTTTTTACACCCGTCTCCTTGTTCGCTGGTGGTCTCGGCGGTCAACGAGCGAGACCGTCATGGCCAGCAAGCTCCTGCGCCCAAGGACAAGGAAGCTAAGCGATTAGACTTGTTCGGAAGGAAAGTCTATTCATCTGGGGGCCTTCAGCTGAGGATCGCTAATCAGCAGGCGATTCTAAACAGACACAATTTTAACTCTTGGGCATCAGTCTCCAAGTTTAAGGACTCCCTACCGCCTGACGCGCATCCTGAGTTCGCGGCCCTGGTGGACGAGGGGATGGCGGTGGCCAAGACCTCATTGCAGGCCTCCCTCGACTCAGCCGACGCAGCGGCTAGAACAATCGCGTCAGGGGTAGTGATGAGGCGTTCGGCATGGTTACAGGTTTCAGGCCTTCCGCCAGAGGTGCAGACCTCACTGCAGGACCTCCCGTTTGAAGGTTCGGGCTTGTTCTCCGACCAAACGGACGCCAGGCTACATAGCCTTAAGGACTCGCGAGCAACCCTTAAGTCGTTGGGTATGCATACCCCGGTGACACAGCGCAAGCCCTTTAAACCTCAGCCACCACAGAGGCAGTACCACCCTCGCCCTCGGCACGAACTGTACCGCCGTCGTGGCAGGGATAACAGGCGGAGACGTAACAATACGCCTAACCAGGGCCAAGGTCACGGCCAGGGCAAGCCGCAGCCAGGGAACAAACCAGGCTTTTGAAGCTACGCCCGAGGACAGCGTACCACATTCCACATTCCTAGCCACTTGCTCCCTCATGCACCTCTCGTGGAAGGTGGCGTTTCTCGTGGCCATCACATCGGCCAGGAGGGTATCGGAATTGAGGGCCCTCACTTCAGAACCCCCTTATACAGTTTTTCATAAGGATAAGGTGCAACTGAGGCCGCACCCCAAGTTCCTTCCGAAAGTGGTATCACAGTTTCACATGGGACAGGACATTTGTCTTCCGGTGTTCTTCCCTAAACCCCATACGGACCCTCACCACCGCAGCCTACATACCCTTGATGTTCAAAGGGCATTGGCATTCTACCTGGAACGGACCAGGTCGTTCCGCAGAACACCTCAGCTGTTCATTGCCATTGCGGAACGTATGAAAGGCTTGCCTATCTCGACACAGCGCTTGTCGGCATGGATTGTGCATTGTATACGCACGTGTTATGAGCTCGCCAATGTTCCGGCCCCAGAGATCCGGGCCCACTCGACTAGGGCCCAAGCGTCCTCAATGGCCTTCTTGGCGCAGGTCCCTATCCAGGAGATCTGTAAGGCGGCCACCTGGTCGTCCGTGCATACGTTCACAGCCCACTACGCGATCCATCATCAGACCAGAGAGGACACGATGGTCGGACGGGCTGTGCTACAGTCAGTTGTACCTTGACTCCTACCCACCTCCAATGGTAAGCTTGGGAATCACCTAATGTGTAATGGACGTGAACAATCACTCGAAGAAGAAAGAACGGTTACTTACCTTCTGTAACTGTTGTTCTTCGAGATGTGTTGTTCACGTCCATTACACTTCCCACCCTCCTTCCCCTCTGTCGGAGTCTCCGGCAAGAAGGAACCGGAGGGGTCGGGTCGGCAGGGATATATATACCCTGGAGCGGGGCGCCGCTCTGGCGGGAAGGAGGGGGCCCTGCCGGCCCGACAGGAGCCGCTAAGGGAAAAAGTTTCCGACGTCCGTGCACACGGCGCACGTACACCTAATGTGTAATGGACGTGAACAACACATCTCGAAGAACAACAGTTACAGAAGGTAAGTAACCGTTCTTTCCTTCCTAAATGGAGCACTTTGCATTTGTCTTTGTTAAACTTCATCCTGTTTAACTCAGACCATTTCTCAAATTCATCCAGATCATTTTGAATTATGACCCTATCCTCCAAAGCAGTTGCAATCCCTCCCAGTCTGGTATCATCTGCAAACTTAATAAGCGTACTTTCTATGCCAATATCTAAGTCGTTGATGAAGATATTGAACAGAGCCGGTCCCAAAACAGACCCCTGCGGGACCCCACTTGTTATACCTTTCCAGCAGGATTGGGAACCATTAGTAACTACTCTCTGAGTACGGTTATCCAGCCAGTTATGCACCCACCTTATAGTAGCCCTACCTAAGTTGTATTTGCCTAGTTTATTGATAAGAATATCATGCGAGACCATATCAAATGCCTTACTAAAGTCTAGGTATACCACATCCACCTGTTCTTCGTTATCCTATCAAAGAAAGCTATCAGATTGGTTTGACATGTTTTGTTCTTTACAAATCCATGCTGGCTATTCCCTATCACCTTACTACCTTCCAAGTGTTTTCAGATGATTTCCTTAATTACTTGCTCCATTATCTTCCCTGGCACAGAAGTTAAACTAACTGGTCTGTAGTTTCCTGGGTCGTTTTTATTTCCCTTTTTATAGATGGGCACTATATTTGCCCTTTTCCAGTCTTCTGGAATCTCTCCCGTCTCCCATGATTTCCCAAAGATAATAGCTAGAGGCTCAGATACCTCCTCTATTAGCTCCTTGAGTATTCTAGGATGCATTTTATCAGGCCCTGGTGACTTGCGGGCATCTAACTTTTCTAAGTGATTTTTAACTTGTTCTTTTTTTATTTTATCTTCTAAACCTACCCCCTTCCCATTAGCATTCACTATGTTAGGCATTCCTTCAGACTTCTCGGTGAAGACCGAAACAAAGCATCTCTGCCATTTCCAAGTTTCTTGTTACTGTTTCCCCCTTCTCACTGAGCAGTGGGCCTACCCTGTCCTTAGTCTTCCCCTTGCTTCTAATGTATTGATAAAAAGTTGTCTTCTTTCCCTTTATTCCTATAGCTAGTTTGAGCTCATTTTGTGCCTTTGCCTTTCTAATCTTGCCCCTGCATTCCTGTGTTGTTTGCCTATATTCATCCTTTGTAATCTGTCCTAGTTTCCATTTTTTATATGACTCCTTTTTATTTTTTAGATCATGCAAGATCTCGTGGTTAAGCCAAGGTGGTCTTTTGCCACATTTTCTATCTTTCCTACTCAGCGGAAGAGCTTGCTTTTGGGCCCTTAATAGTGTCCCTTTGAAAAACTGCCAACTCTCCTCAGTTGTTTACCCCCTCAGTCTTGATTCCCATGGGACCTTACCTGTCAGCTCTCTGAGCTTACCAAAATCAGCCTTCCTGAAATCCATTCTCTCTATTTTACTGTACTCCCTTCTACCCTTCCTTAGAATTGTGAACTCTATGATTTCATGATCACTTTCACCCAAGCTGCCTTCTACTTTCAAATTCTCAATGAGTTCCTCCCTATTTGTTAAAATCAAGTCTAGAACAGCTTCCCCCCCAGTAGCTTTTTCAACCTTCTGAAATAAAAAGTTGTCTGCAATGCAGTCCAAGAACTTGGATAGTCTGTGCCTCGCTGTCTTATTTTCCTAACATATATCTGGATAGTTGAAGTCCCCCATCACCACCAAATCTTGGGCTTTGGATGATTTTGTTAGTTGTTTAAAAAAAGCCTCATCCACCTCTTCCACCTGGTTAGGTGGCCTGTAGTAGACTCCTAGCATGGCATCACCCTTGTTTTTTACCCCTTTTAGCCTAACCCAGAGACTCTCAACACTTCCGTCTCCTATGTCCATCTCCACCTCAGTCCAAGTGTGTACATTTTTAATATATAAGGTAAAACCGCCTCTCTTTTTCCCGTCTATCCTTCCTGAGCAAGCTGTACCCATCCACACCAACATTCCAATCATGTGTATTATTCCACCAAGTTTCGGTGATGCCAACAATGTCATAGTTGTATTTATTTATTAGCACTTCCAGTTCTTCCTGCTTATTCCCCATACTTCTCGCATTTGTGTATAGGCATCTAAGATACTGATTTGATCTTGCCTCCCAGTTTTGCCCTGACCCTCCTTTCTCTCTGCCATTATAGCTCACGCTCCCTCCTATTTCCGACCCATTTCCCAGGACTCCATGTTCCCCACTTACCTGTGGGCTTTGCTCACCTGTCCCCATTGAATCTAGTTTAAAGCCCTCCTCACTAGGTTAGCCAGTCTGTGTTCAAATAGGGTCTTTCCTCTCTCGAAAGGTGAACGCCATCTCTGCCTAGCAGTCCTTCCTGGAATAGCATCCCGTGGTCGAGGAAGCCAAAGCCCTCCTGGCGACACCATCTTCGCAGCCAGGCATTCACCTCCACGACGCGCCTGTCTCTGCCCGGGCCCCTACCTTTGACAGGAAGAATCGAAGAGAATACCACCTGCGCTCCAAACTCCTTCACCTGTACTCCCAGAGCTCTGTAGTCCCTCTTGATCCGCTCAGTGTCACATCTCGCAGTATCATTTGTGCCCACATGGATGAGTAGCATGGGGTAGTAGTCGGAGGGCTGGATAATCCTCGACAGTGCCTCCGTAACATCTCGGATACGGGCCCCCGGCAGGCAGCATACCTCCCGAGATGAAATGTCAGGGCGACAGATGGGCGCCTCCGTCCCCCTCAGAAGAGAGTCTCCGACCACCACTACCCTATGTTTCCTATTCGCAGTGGTGAAAGCAGACCTGCCAGCCTTAGGGGTACGAGGCTTCTCTTCCTCTACTGTAGGGGGTGATTCCTTCTCTCCTGTATCAAGAAGAGCATAACGGTTACCTATTACCACATCAGGAGAGTTCGGCGCAGGGGTGGTGCACTGCCTGCTGCCAGAAGTAACCAGCTGCCAGTGTCCACCCTGAGCCATCTCCTCCTCCACCAGTGATGTGTCAGCAGTCCTGTGTACTGGGACAGCTACCTCAGCTGTCTCCACATGGACGCTGTCCAGGAATTGCTCGTGGATTTGGATGCTCCTCAACCTAGCCACCTCCTCTTGTAGCTCCGCCACCTGCTGCCTGAGAGATTTCACCAGCAGGCACCTTTCACATTAGATGGTCCCCCCAGCCTGGATGTCAGTAAGTGGGAATTGCAAATTACAGTCTCTGCAAAACCACACCAGGATCTGGATAGAAGCATACATGCTCAGGCGCTCTGGCTACAGGCGCAGGTGGAGGAGACAGAAGCAGTGCTGGCACAGGTGTTGGGGGTCTTCCTAACCATCATAGGCCTCCCTCTATCAAACTCCCTCTCAAATTCCCCAGTCTGCAGCCCCCTGTCGGCTATAAAAGTGATTTGTAATAATTCCCACTCCATGTGCAAATCTCTGACTGTCCCCTGAGTTGTCTCAAATACTTCATCAGATGTGTGTTCTGGCACAGCTTTACAAAAGAGTGAGTCTTTTTCAATTGAACAGTCACTCAGCCACCTCATAGAGTAAAAGCTATGCAATACCAGAGACACCAGGTGAGTTCTTAAGTAGACACATTCCCTCAATTTTGAAAGCAGCTGCTCTCTGACATCCTCGGTTGTATCACTAATAAAGTGTGAAACAGTGTAGTTTGACAAAGTCACTGTTTGCAGTTTGGTGATTGCTTGAAGACCTTTAACATTTGAAACCATGTCTCTTGGAAAGGAAAAAATGAGAGTCTGTGTAATGATTTGTGCATTATACTCTGCACAGTTTGTATAGCTATCAAATGAGAGGCATTTGTGTTGACATTACCAGTTTAAGTAATCAAGACTTGTTAATGTTTTTTCAAGGCTTTAAGCGTTCTCTGAAAAAAATGCTCAGGTTTATCTTCATTCATGTATGATTAGTTCCCAAATGTCACAACAGCTTTGAAGGCTTCATACTTTCATCAGGCAGCACTTGGAAACACATTATAGTTTCAAATGAACTGATGTAAACCAATGTCATATTTGCCCTTGTATTTTTGCATTTTCTTTGTTCTTTTTGAGTTGTTATTAGCACAACTGTGTCCTTTTCACAAAATGATCCATCTTTCTTGAATCACTCCTTAGCTAGAAATGAACTCCAACACAGACTGAATTATCATGTCATATGTGCATAAATACATGCTGTTTGTTTTATACACTTACACATATTTTAAAATGGGATTTGTATTGTTTTGTGTAAGGCAAATCACACAGTACAGTGCCACAGGTGGCTTGCGAGAGCCATTGTGGGTACAGGGAGGCCAAATTATGAAACTCTTTCTCTTACATAGAATCGTATATTGAAAAATGAATTTTCAGGAATACTTTTTGTCACTATTTGAGTACCTTCAGCGAATGAGACTGTTCGTTTTTTCTCAGTTGGGACTGCTGTTTTATGTTTCAGTATCTCTGTATATTTCCCACTTGGAGGCTCAAGCCTCCTGATTTATATATTAGGATTCAGAATATTCAGATCCCTTTAGAAAACCATTGTGTTAAAGTAACTTCTGTAATTAAAGAGAAGTATGCATACATGTTAAATAGCTTTAACAGTGTATGTGTATATTTTAAATTGTAGAATTTAACAGCTTTAAGACGACTTACTGTTTCTAATAAGGATCTGAATTTTTTAAAATCCTAAACTGCTTCATGAAGCTCTCAAAATAACTATTTTTAGTAATTATTTTTTATTCTTTAGTGCCTTTTTTTGGCTAATTAGATTTAGTGATTCTAAATTGATTATAGGTTGCATTGCATTTCTCTTTGATTAAAAATAAATTATTGTTCATTTCTGGTTTACTTTTGCCATGTATTTTTTGTGGAATATTTTCTTCTAAGGCCCCACAAAATGTTCAAGCTGTAGTACTGACATTTAAGTTGAATTTTGTAAAGGAAGTGAACAAAAGTTGCAACTACAATTTGAGGATGTTTCATTAGTTGTTTTATTTAATCTCTCTGGAAGCAATTTGTGGACTTCACTACTTTCCTTTTGTGCATGCATGTGCAAAATTTTAAGGTCTGTATCCACTGATTGGTTGGAAGATTGGGAAAGAGGTGGTCTTCTTAGCTGAAGGCGACACATCAGACGCTGGCTCTACCATAACATGGGCTAAAGAGTTAGGTAAGTGGCTTTTCAATTGTATAATGCTATAAAGCAATTAGCCCTATAAGATGCTTCTTTATAGGGTCCTCTAGCTGGCTCCTGTTCATAGTATTAAGCTTTCATTTGTTCTCTTTAATAGATAAGTAATCTAGTTTCTTCTTCGAGTGCTTGTTCACATCCATTCCACATTAGGTGTGCGCGCGCGATGTGCACGAGCGTCGGAAACTTTTCCCTTAGTGGCACTCGTCGGGCCGGCGGGGCCCCCGCCTGAGTGGCACCACCGTGCCGTGCATATATATCCCCGCTAGCCCGACCCCTTCCAGTTCCTTCTTACCGTCCATGGCGGCGTTGGAACAACCTCTTGCTCTTGTACAAGAAGCAATCCCTTAGCTTTAGAGTATTTAGCTGCTATCAATTCGTTAGCATTCCCTTGTTGTGGACACTTAATAGATTAGGTGCTTGGAGGCTCCAGTACCCGCCACGGGGCATGCCGCAGGCCCACAGGTTTAAGGCTTGCGCCACGTGCCGCAAGCCTATGCCGGTTAGTGACCCCCAAGACTCCTGCCTACATTGCCTGGGGGAAGCACACCAAACAGAAAGGTGTAAGATTTGCAAGGCGTTTAAGCCTAGAACAAAGAAAGAGAGAGACTTTCATTTGAAGCAGTTGTTGATGGAGGCCGCGCTGCAGCCATCGAGCCCGGAGCGCCCGACGCCGGCTCTAGCCTCCTCGGTGCGGAGGGCCCCGGAGTCGTCAAGAGACCTGGTGCCGGATAAGCACTGCAAGCCGTCGGCCTCAGAGCAAAGTAGGCCCCGGCACCGCTCATCCTCCCCGGTGCGGCCCAAAGCTAAACCAAAGGAAGGGCGCGGATGTTCCCCACAAAGGAGACAGACGCCATTTAAGGGCCCGGGCACCCAGAAGAGTGTGATGGACGCTGTGCCGGCACCGGTGGCACTGGCACCAGCACCACAAGTCACACTGAGTCCAGCCCTAAGGGAACTCAGTGAGTACGACGGGCTCGAGTGAGTAATAGATCAGCCCTCCACGCTTGACACCTTTGAGGCAGCGAAGGACCTCATCGGGTTGTCGGCGGTGAGCTCCCTCCCAGCCAGGCAGAAGCCTCCGGCGCCCGGGCCTGGGGTGCCATCGAGGGGAAAGCTGGCAATGGTGCGCTGTTGGAGGACACCATCCCGGCATTGGTCCCGGTCGAGCTTCGAATCTGTGGACTCTGTTACCCCGATGCAGAGGGAAGTCTCTGTACTGAAGGTGAGTCAGCGCATGGGTTTAGTGTAAGGGATCCGACGCTCTCCGGCACCCCCCCAGAGACTGGCACCAGGAGAAGGCTAGCTGGTCGTCACTGGTCCAGGTCTCGGGAGCACCAATACCGGTCCCGTGAGCAGTGGTACCGGTCCTCTTCCCAATCGTCAAGAAGCTGCTTGTCGACCTCCTGCCGGCGCAGATCGACGGCACCACCGTGGCCTTCGTGTTTGGTGTCACTGGAGTCCGGCGCCGACTCGGGCCAATACAGTTACCTGCACCGTGCACCGGACAACAGAGAACACCAGGCTGGGTGGCAACCCCAGTGGGGACCGCCAGGACACTGACCCTTCTGGACCCCTTGGGCCTACCACCAGCGGCAGGGGCTCCCTCCAGAGCCAGCTACTGGGTGCACTGGTCCCAGTCCCTGCACCGACGCACCTCCATGTGGGAAGCTACAGTGTCCAGACCACCTGTACCTTCACCGAGCGAGAGACTGGAGAAACCGGCACCAAGTCCGGTGCCGCCCCAAGGTCAGCTGCCCCGGCCCGAGCCGGAAGCCCCTCCCTCGGGGGAGGGGGACCAAGGGGACCAGCAGGAGGAAGCCGAGCAGCTGCTCACCTCCTCGTCATCTCTGGATGAAGTGGTGGCAGGCACAGCGGTATCAGGGCCTCCGCCAACAGACCACAGAGCCCACCAAGAGCTGCTGCATAAGGTTGCTCATAACTTGGGGTTAGAGGCTGAGGAGACGGTTGAGCAAGAGGACCCCATGGTGGACATTCTGAGCCCAGAAGGTCCATCCAGAATAGCGCTTCCGCTCATTAAGATCATACAGTCGAACTATACGACTGTATGGCAGACCCCGGCCTCCAGCGCTCCAACAGCCAAGGATGTGGAGTGGAAGTACTTCGCCCCATCAAAGGGGTACGACTTCTTGTTTTGCCACCCAAGCTCATGTTCCCTGGTAGTCTCGGCGGTAAACGAGAAAGAGCGCCATGGACAGCAGGCCCAGGCCCCTAAGGCCAAGGAAGCGAAGCGCCTGGACCTGTTTGGCAGGAAGGTTTATTCCTCAGGGGGCCTCCAGTTGAGGATTGCTAATCAACAGGCCATCCTCAACTGGCATAACTTCAACTCCTGGGTGGCAGTGGGGACGTTTAAGGACAACCTCCTGCAGGGTTCCCAACAGGAGTTCACGGTGCTGGTAGACGAAGGCAAGGTCGTAGCGAAGACCTCTCTCCAGGCGTCCTTGGATGCGGCGGCCAGGACAATCGCGTCTGGCGTGGTCATGCGACGCTCGGCGTGGCTTCAGGAGTCAGGTCTGCCACCTGAGGTCCAGAACTCATTCCAGGACCTCCCCTTCGAAGGGTCCGGGCTCTTCTTGGACCAGATGGACGCAAAGCTACATAGCCTCAAGGACTCGAGGGCTACACTCAAGTCACTGGGTATGCACACCCCGGCAGCTCAAAGGAAGCCCTTCAAGCCGCAGCCGCCTCCTCAGTGTCACTACCAGCCTCGTCCTAGGCATGAGCCCTACCACAGGTGAAGCGGGGATAACAGGAGGCGCCGTAATAATAACAATAGCTCCAATAGGCTGGGCCAGAGCCAAGGCCAACATAAGTCCCAGCCGGGCCCTAAACCAGGCTTTTGAAGATGTACCTGAGGACAGCGTACCAGACCAATCACCGTATCCGTCCCCTTGTTTCCTGAACTGCACGTCCCGTTTCTCCCTTGCATGGTCCGGCATTACGTCAGACCGTTGGGTGTTATGCACGGTGCGAGGTGGATACATGCTGCAGTTCTCCTCCCTGCCTACCTCTCAACTCCCGTCCCTCTTCAGGGACCCCTCTCACAAGCACCTCCTGGAAAAGGAGGTTTGCACTCTCCTAGAGGTGGGGGCAGTAGAGATGGTACCGAAAGACCTAAGGGGGAAAGGGTTCTAGTCCCGATACTTCTTCGTTCCCAAGGCCAAAGGAGGCCTTCAACCCATTCTAGACCTGCGTGGGCTCAACAAGTTCCTGGTCAAGGCCCGGTACCTCATGGTCTCTCTGGGCACCATCATCCCTTCCCTGGATCTGGGGGACTGGTACGCTGCCCTCGACATGAAAGACGTGTACTTTCATATCTCCATCCACCCAGTGCATCGCCGATTCCTGCGTTTCACCGTAAACCAGGAATATTACCAGTTCACGGTTCTCCCGTTTGGCCTAGCTGCGGCCCCAAAGGTGTTCACAAAATGCATGGCAGTAGTGGCGGCCTTCTTACAGAGGCAGAGGATTCAAGTTTACCCGTACCTCGACGACTGGCGGGCCAGTCCGAAGAGGAGGTTCGGTCCCATGTGCAGGTGGCCTTGAGACTATTCGGCACACTGGGGCTCGTGGTCAACATCCCCAAGTCCACCCTCATTCCAACGCAGAGAGTGGAATTCATAGGGGCAGTCCTAGATGCGGTACAGGCAAAGGTGAGCCTTCCAGTATCACGATTCCTGGCCATCCAGCAAGCAGTGAACTCCCTGTGCCAGTTTCCCACTACAACGGCCTGAGGCTGCTGGGCTACATGGCAGCATGCACACATGTGGTCAAGCATGCCAGACTGAAACTCAGAACGCTGCAGGCTTGGGTCGCCCGTGTATACGGCCCACGCAGGGACTCCCTGGACTTGATAGTGACAGCCCCGGGAGACGTGCTAGACTCCTTGCGGTGGTAGTGGTCCCAGACTGTGGTTTGCGAAGGCATCCACTTTGCCGCACAACAGCCGGACCTGACGCTTGTGATGGATGCGTCAGACCTCGGATGGGGTGCTAACCTAGGGGACCTCAGGACTTGGGGCTTGTGGTCGGGAGCAGAGCGGTCGCTCCATATCAATGTGAAGGAGCTCAGGGCAGTTTGTTTAGCCTGCCAGACCTTGCACGCCACTTTGAGTGGTCACAGTGTGACAGTTCTGACGGACAACACGACCACCATGTTTTATATAAACAAGCAGGGTGGAGCCCGTTCCTCGCCGCTCTGCCACGAGGTTCTCCTCCTTTGGAACTTTTGCATAGCCCATGCCATTCACCTTGAGACGTCATATCTCCCGGGGGTGCGGAACAAACTGGCGGACCACCTCAGCAGGTTGTATGCATGAGTGGATGCTCAGAGCGGACATTGTGTTTTCGCTCTTCTGCAAGTGGGGATTTCCCTGGGTAGACCTATTTGCCACCAAGTGGCAACGCCCAATGCCCGCAGTTCTGCTCGTTCCAAGGCCACAGCCCGGGCTCAATAGCAGACGCATTCACGATCACGTGGGGAGGGGAATTGAAATACGCCTTTCCCCCGCTTCCTCTGGTGCACAAGGTCCTGCTCAAGGTGCACAGGAATAGGGCGGCGGTCATCCTTATTGCCCCGGCCTGGCCCCGCCAGCACTGGTTCACCATGCTCCTGGAGCTGTCCGTGGAAGCCCCGGTAACCCTGCCGCTACACCGGGACCTCATCACGCAGGACAGAGAGCGACTCCTCCACCCCAACCTGCAATCACTACATCTGACGGCATGGAAGCTCTGTGGCTGAATGCTTTGGAGAGCCAGTGCTCCCTTCCTGTGCAGCAGGTTCTACTTGGTAGTAGGAAGCCCTCTACCAAGGCGACTTACCTGACCAAATGGAAGAGGTTCTCGTACTGGTATGGGCCCCAACAGGTTCAGCCACGCCAGGTTCCGGTACCGACCATTCTAGAGTACCTACTGCACCGTAAGCGGCAGGGGCTGGCCCCATCCTCAATCAGAGTGCCTCTAGTGGCCATCTCCACCTTCCACCCGGGGTTCAGGGGGCTTGGTGTTCTCCCAACCAATGGTGGGACAGTTCCTTAAAGGACTGGAGAGGGTGTTCCCTTACTCACGCCCCCCTGTCCCTCCATGGAATCTCAACTTAGTCCTTTCTAAGCTTATGGGCCCCCTGTTCGAGCCCCTCGCTACCTGCTCCCTCCTCCATTTTTCCTGGAAGGTGGCATTCCTGGTAGCCATCACCTCGGCCAGAAGGGTATCTGAGCCGAGGGCACTCACCTCGAAGCCACCATATACAGTGTTTCATAAAGACAAGGTGCAGCTCCGTCCACACCCCAAGTTCCTCCCAAAGGTGGTCTCACAATTCCATCTAGGCCAGGACATTTGTCTGCCGGTGTTTTTTCCCAAACTCCATGTGGACCCGAGTCACCCTGGATGTCCCAGCCTGCAAACCCTGGATGTCTGTCAG
Organism: Trachemys scripta elegans; assembly: GCF_013100865.1. Taxonomy (NCBI): domain Eukaryota; kingdom Metazoa; phylum Chordata; order Testudines; family Emydidae; genus Trachemys; species Trachemys scripta. The sequence goes on along the minus strand of NC_048306.1, from coordinate 72,221,743 downwards.
GTGTTGGCGTTCTACTTGGAGATCCCCAAGCCCTTTCATAAATCCACGCAGCTGTTCGTGGCCGGGGCTGAGAGGATGAGAGGCCTCCTGGTGTCGGCGCAGCGAATCTCCTCCTGGATTACAGACTGCATTCGGGCGTGTTATGACCTCGCAGGTGTTCCGGCCCCGGCAGTCACGGCCCACTTGACTAGGGCGCAAGCAGCTTCAGCGGCTTTCCTGGCACAGGTCCCGATCCAGGAGATCTGCAGAGCAGCCACCTAGTCATCGGTGCATACCTTCATGACCCACTATGCGGTCAACCAGCAGGCCCAAGAGGATGCGGCAGTTGGTGGAGCGGTCCTCCAATCAATTGTTCCGTGACTCCTACTCTCCTCCAAAGGTAAGCTTGTAATTCACCTAATGTGGAATGGATGTGAATAAACACTCGAAGAAGAAAAAACGGTTACCTACCTTTTCGTAACTATTGTTCTTAGAGATGTGGTGTTCAAATCCATTCCACCCCTCTGTCGGCGTCGCCAGCAAGAAGGAATTGGAGGGCGTCGGGCTAGCAGGGGTATATATGCACAGCGCACTGGCACCACTCAGGCGGGGGCCCTGACGGGTGCCACTAAGGGAAAAGTTCCTAATGTAGAATGGACGTGAACAACACATCTCAAAGAACAACAGTTACGAAAAGGTAGGTAACCGTTTTTTCTCCAGCATGGAGCCGTGAAATTGACAAGAAAGCCAGGCTGTCATCGGGGCAGGTGGTGGGGACGGGCACCAGCTAGAGCCTGACTGCCCCTGGGCTCCCTGCTCCCAGCTAGGCTGTAACCATCCAACTCCCCCCGGGGATCCTGGTTGCTGCCTGGAGGCTCCTGGCTCCCCATGGGGAGCCCGGCTGCTGCCCTAACACCAGGACTCTCAGCCCCCCACACTGTCCCTCTTAACTCAGTGGAAGCACTCCTGGTGAGGACAGAAGAGGGTAGTGTGGACATCAACCACCATAGTAATTACTGCAGTGGTTGTGTCGACATAACATAGGTTGACTTAAGTTTCTAGTGTAGACATGCCCATAGACTTCCAAATAGCCTAATGGTTAGTAATCTGTACTACCATAGAAGAGGCTTCTCTTCAGTTCCTGATTGTAGGGCCAGATCCTCAGTTCTTAGCCAAGCTGTGCTTGGTATGGGACCTGAGGTTCGGGGAGCAAGGAGAAGAGGGAAGGGGTTCTAAGCCACATTTCCACTCCATCTGTTTAGTCTCTTTTGTAACTTGATGCAGCCCTAAGGACTATTTTCCCAACTGGGAATTATCAATTCACAGGGCACCCCAGCCATGCCCTTCTTCCCATGATGTCATCTGTGCTGGGTGATTTGGAATGGGTGAAGCCGCAAGGCCACTTAATAATTCCCTCCCACCAATGGAATCCCCAGCTGTCTGGTTAAGGCTTCTTTCTGATTGCCTGGCACTGTGGCCTAGTCTACACTGGGGGAGGGGGGAACGAGCTAAGTCGGTCTAAGTTATGCAACTTCAGCTACGAAAATAGCGTAGCTGAAGTCAACATACTTAGAGCTACTTACTGCAGTGTCTTCACTGCGTTGGGGGAGCGTCAGCAGTCGACCTGTTGACTCCGCCTACACTCTCGCTCCAGTGGAGTACCGTAGTCGATGGGAGAGTGCTCGACAGTCGGTTTATCGCGTCTTCACTAGACGCGATAAATCGATCCCCGCTGGATCGATCGCTTCGGAGGTAAGTGTAAACATGCCCTGTCTAAGCACCACAGTGTAGCTAGAACAGGGTGCCAAGAATATGGCCAGTAGTCTTGTTGGATCTTGGCTGGCAGTTACAGTTTATGGGGGAAGACATCCTTTTTATGTTTCTCAACATCATCTCCAGCTTACTTGTGGAAGCTAATAATGCTACTCTAAGTCCCATACATATTTCCTGACTAGAAGGAATTATCCTCGTTACAAGATTTTGAGAGTGAGTGGGCTTTAGAGTGGTAGGGATATTTGAGGATGGTTGTGGATTTGTTTCTTGATAGTGGATACTTCTCTTTCATGGGGATGATGGAATTGAAATTCAGAAAGATTTTGTTTTCTTAATATGTGCTAGGTGGACAATTTAGGAATCTTGACTGTAATAATTTATTAAGAAAAGTCTAAGTAAATAATGTAGTCAGTTGACTTTTTTGTGTGCACCCTTACAGATCTTTTCACCAGTGTAGATGAGACAGCAAGAATGGCACGAGGTGTGGTTGATTCTGAAGGAGTTTGTTTTGTTCCATCTTTTAGTGGTTTGCAGGTAAAAGTACCATCCTTAATATGACACAAATGATTTTTTGTGTCCTGCTTAAACATTAATATCTGTAAATTTGCCCATTATCATGGTATCTATTCTGTTCTATTCAGGTTCTTGTTCCATGCCCATCACGGTGGTATCTGAGGTCCTCTGTGGTATCTGACCATCTAAAAACATTAATGAATGTATCCTCAAAAAAAAAAAAAGCGTGAGGTAGGGAAATATTATTCCCATTTTACAGATGGGGAACTGAGGTATAGACAGATTAAGTGATTTGCCCAGTGTCACAAGAACTGAACCCAGGTATCTTGCATCTCAGTCCAGTGCCTTGGCCACCAGCTTATTCTTCCAAAGAACTGAGCTGGACTCAAATTATTGGTTTTATGCCATTTCTTTTCACAGCCACGTTTCAAGAAAGCATTAATTACATGCTTAAGAACTTCCCTGAATAAGGATGCTTTCCTGAATTGGGGCCTTAAAGTGTAGCACTAATGACTGTTTAACCAACTATGTGGCATATGGATTTAATTTTTAAAACTGTAGATTTCTGTTTTCTTGTAGTTCTCAGTATGCAGAATTCAATCTTGCTAAAATATACTAGAGGGTTGCTTCGCAGGCTGAGCTCACTGCACACACCAGTGGCTTTTAGCATTCTGCAGTTTCTCCCACAAGCTCCCTGTGCACCACCCTCTTCTTTTCCTGTATTGCAGGTATTCCCTGCAACTCCCCTTTCCTCATGCCAGAGGCTTTGTGTATTCCCCCCTATACCAGGGTCCTCCATTCTCCTTCCATGATCCTGTCCCCTCATACCATTGTCCCCATTCTTCTCCTCCTGCAAGGTGCTCTGTATATCTCCCCTCTTTAGGGGTTCTGTGTGCCCCCCCCCCATTCTCCCTTTCCTTACATGCCAACGTCTCTACATCCTCATTCATACCAAGAGCTGTGTGTGTTACTCCCTCCAGGCCAGAGGCTCTGTATGCCCTCCCTCGTCCTCTTTCCCACTCTCAATTCTTATTTCTTTTTGTTTGTTTGTTTGTTTGTTTGTTTGTTTGGAGGGTGTCAGCATTTTAAATTGCATTGGGAGGATGGGCAGAGCTGTAGTGAGGGGTTATTTGCAGTAATGCCATAGCTGTGTTTGTCCCAGGATGCGAGAGAAACAAGATGGGTGAGATAATATCTTCTATTGAACCAACTTCTGTCGGTGGAAAGGACAAACTTTCAAGCTTCACAGAGCTTTTCATCAGGTCTGGGGAAGGTAACCAGAGTGTTCAAGCTAAATTCAAGGTGGGACAGATTGTTACACAAAAGGGGTCGCACATGTTGTAGGAGACCACTTAATTTTAAGTGGGCAATTAACACTGCTGCAGTCCTGGGGCCAAGGAGGGGGGTCCTGCTTTGAGCAGGGGGTTGGACTAGATGACCTCTTGAGGTCCCTTCCAACTCTGATATTCTATGATTCTATGAGTAGGCTGCAGGGTGTAAAAGCAGTGTCTCAGTTAAATCCATGGTTTTTAGTGTCGAGCAGAATTATGGATTTAAGTTCAGGCTCATCTTTTGAAGATGTTATCATTTTGAGGATGAGGACTGATAGGTCAGATACAGAATGATCACTTTGTGTAAAATGTTCGTCCACTGAGTATCTGTGTATGAGTTCATTTGAGAGTAGTGATCATGTGGGTGAAAACAGACAGTTGTTGGGGCATTTGATGTACAAGATGGGGTACATCACATGTTGTGATAGGCATGTGTAGGACTGTGGATCTTGAAAGGTATGTTGTGAAGGGTATTGATCACTGTAGCAGTGGAAATAAGTCTGTATGTTTTGCATCTGTTGTTCTGGCAGGACCTGGTGCCACTTTGTATTGGTGTGTCCTGGTCAATGGGGAGCTTGTTTCTGATGATGAGCTTGGCGAGGCTGGGGGGTTGTTTGAAGGCCAGAAGAGGGAGTTTAGGAAAGATTTCTTTTGAGATGTGGTCCCTTTCGAGTATGGGTTGTAATTGTTTTATGATATCCTATATGGGTTCCAATATGGAGTGGCAGGTGACAAGTAGTGGTTTGCAGTAGGTGGGATTTTTTTTCTTTATTGAAGCAGTATCTCTCTGGGTATTTGGGTGGCCCATTCCATGATGCAATCTGCTTCTCTGGTGGAATGTTCTTTTTTGGTAAGGTGTGTATCTTGGGCTTTATCCTTGGAGCATATTCTGTGGTATCTGAGTGTGTGGCTATAGATAACTGATTTCTTGATATGTCTGGGGTGCTTATTGGATCTGTGAAGGTACGTGTGGTGATCCGTAGGTTTCTTCTATATACAGTAACTCTTCACTTAATGTTGTAGTTATGTTCCTGAAAAATGCGTCTTTAAGTGAAACGATGTTAAGCGAATCCAATTTCCCCATAAGAATTAATGTAAATGGGGGGGGTTAGGTTCCAGGGCAGCTTCCCCTACTCTTCAAGCACCAGAGGCGGGGGGTTCAACCTTCAGCCCGCCCACTCCACTCCTTCCCCCAAACCTCCACCCTTGACCTGCCTCTTCCCCCCCATCTCCTCCCCTTTACTTCGCTCACTGCATCCTGGCTCCTCCCCACTCCCTCCCCTCCCTTCTGAACACCGCAAGCCAGCTGATTGCCGAGTAGGGGAGGGAGGGGGGAGGCGCGCAGAGTCCTTGCTCCTCCCCACTCCCTTCTGCCCGGGGCAATCAGCTGGCTTGCCGCGTTCGGGAGGCAGGGGAGGGAGGGGGAGCCTGCACACCAAGTCCTCACTTCTCCCCCTCCCTCCTGCCTCCAAAACGCCGCAAGCCAGCTGATTGCCGCCGGCAGGAGGCAAGGAAGGGAGTGTAGGTGCGCCGAGTCCTCGCTCCTCCCGCCTCCCTTCTGCTCGGGGCAATCAGCTGGCTTGCCGCGTTCGGGAGGCAGGGGAGAGGGGGGAACAGCGAGGACTCGCCGTGCAGGCTCCCCCTCCCTCCCCTGCCTCCCGAAAGCGGCAAGCCAGCTGATTGCACCGGGCAGGAGGGAGGGGGGAGGAGCGAGGACTCAGCTCGCCTCCCCCCCCCTCTCTCCCCTGCCTCCCGAATGCCGCAAGCCGGCTGATTGCATGAGGGAGGGGGAGCCTGCGCACCGAGTCCTTGCTCCCCCACCTCCCTCCTGCCCGGGGCAGTCAGCTGGCTTGCTGCGTTGGGGAAGGAGAGGGAGCCTGCACGCCGAGTCCTCGCCCCTCCCTCCTGCCTCCAAAATGCCGCAAGTCAGCTGATTGCCACCGGTAAGAGGCAGGAGGGGGAGGGGGAAGGTGCTGATCCTCAGAGTCTGCCAGCAGGCGGGAGGCACTGCGGGGGAGGGGGCCGTAGGGAGGCTGCTAGCTGTGGAGAAGGCAGGCAGCCAAACAGCGTAAGAGTGGAGCATTGCACAACTTTAAATGAGTATGCTCCCTAATTGATCAGCAACGTAACAACGAAACAACGTTAAGCGTGACGACTTTAAGTGAGGAGTTACTGTAGTTGTCGGTAACATTCTGTTGTTGTGGCTGATCATGGTATCCAGGAAGTTGATGTTGGTGTTGGGAGTGTTCTAGAGAGAATTTGATGGATACGTGATGGTTGTTGAAGTTAGGGTATTGCTAGGCTGGAAGGTGCTAATGGCTGCCATCAACTGGTTCTTTGATCTTTGGACAGTTCAATAGAGGCATTTGAAGCTGCCAGGTCTGCAAACTGGATGCAAGGAGCTCTGTGTGTCTCCCATTTTTCCCTTGCAGTTTTCCAGTTTTCATCACAACCAGTAGGGTTCCGACCATTGATGCTTAGAACATTCTCTGACATTTTGGGATAGATTGGATGTGGCATTCAAAAGTTGTCATGTTGCATCCAAAGAGAAATGTCATCAAGTTGAGCATAGAACCTCGCTTCGCTCTGCCAAAAACTACCTCTTTTCCCCTTTTCCCCCAACTATCTAGTATAAGTTTTGGTTGTTAGTTTGTTACATGGTATCTTGTGAAGATTTTGCCACTTTTCTACATTAGATCCAAAAGTACAGTACTTAGTTTTGACAGGTATATGCCAGTCTGCCACACACTATTATTCCCACAGTCTATTTTTTAAAAAGCATCCCCATCTCTAAAGCACTAATGGGAAAAGGCAAAGAAAGGGGCTCTTTGTTTCCACCAGAGAGTCCACAAAATCTTGATTTATTTTGAGAAGTAGGCTGCTTAGTTAATCTAAGCTGCCTTCATTTGGTGGTTTATTTGAGTTCCTTCCATTATGGGTAAAATAGTATGGATTCTGGCTAAGTTTTTGTATTTGCAGACAGGAATCTTGAGGCGGACACAAACTGAATCTTTTATGAATTTTTAGGCCTGTAATGCTCAAGTACTAGAGATGCTGGGAGTGCTTGATTCCACAACATGCAACTTTTCTTCCTTGCTGGTGAAGACCAGCAGGGAGATACTAGTCTGTTGCGGGTAAAGATTGTCAGTGCCTACATTAGAGACATCATGGTACCAGCTTTTCTTAAGGAAGCAGTTATAATGTAGGTTTTGATCAGAAGAGCCACAGTTGGCACTGACAATCGGCTATCATCACATTTTCAATTCTTTGTCAAGGTTGTAGAGAAGGCTGGGATGAGATGGTTCTCAGAGGATCTAAATACCTTAAGTCTCCTAGACCCTGGATGATCTAGGTACAGGCTTTGGGTATGGGATAGAAATGTCACTGGCAGCGTTGTTAGATTTCTTTTTATCAATGGGTAAAGATCTGGTGTGTGTTGATAGTGTTGGATATGGTGGGTGTATTCAGTACTGTTGATTGTGGAATGTTGATAGCTCGACTGCAGCAGAAGTGGATGCTGCTGCTCTTGGCTGTCTCCATTCTGTCCTGGCTGAATAGTTGCAGAGGATATTGTGGGGCAACTGATTCTCCTCCTTAAGGATCCTGTCATGTCGAGTTCCACATGATTTCAACTTGTCTTCCCAATCTGTTCAATGTGGGTAGGGGCATGTTAGAAAGGTTAGTGTGGAATTATGGGGCAGTCATGTTTTCAGTACTCTGACACCCCACTTTATATCTTGGTCCTTTCTGACCCAGTCAATGCAATTGTTCACCTAGCCCAATATTGTTGGGCCATAAATTAGATCTAGTTGGCTGAAATTCAGCCCAAATAAGATTGGGTTGACACTAATAAGTATGGGGAAGAGCTACAAGATGAGACAAGAAGATATCACTTCCTCCTTTAGTAATGCAGGTGGGCATGCCATTTGTGACTTGGGTTCACAATCGACTGGTACTGATTGGATCCTCAGTTGCTATTGGATTATCATATCATTGGTGCCCCAGAATACTTCTTCCATTTGCATTTGGTTTGCAAGATTGAAGCTGTTTCTTTTGAATGCAGACCTTATTACCGTGATTCATGCCTTTGTCACACCAAGACGGTTTAGTTAAGTGTGTTCTATGTGGAGCTTCACCTCAAATCAGCCTGGAAACATAGGTGTTGAAGCATATAGCCTCTGAAGGTGGATTTATGGGAGCACATGACACTAGAATTCTATAATCTGCACTAGTTTCCTGTTGGAGTGGAGTTTAACTTGCTGTTTGTGACCTATAAAGCCCTCAATGGCTTAGGACGGTCTACCTGGGAGACTAACTCCCTCCCCATTCCTACTGCTGCATTTTAGTCAGTAGAGACACTTGAATTGGATTCCTCTCAATTTAACACAGGTTGCTGGTACTAGAGTGTTCTCTATGAGGGTCCCTGCCTATAAAACCTGTTTCTCCCTTGGTCTGGAATTGCGTGGCTCTGCTGAGATTCAGAGCATGTTATGTAGCACACCTATATTATTCAGGCTTTTGAAGAGAGAAAGACTTGATGGAGGTTGAGATTTGTATGGAGATTTTTGTGGGAGTTGTGTTGGAGGCTGTTGGTAGCGTCAGTTTAGTTTAGATGTCTTTTGATACTTGTGTAAATCAAAAGAAATTGTGAGTTGTTATTTAAGATGCCAAAAAGGGTAGTACAGGATGGCCTGCATGCAGATACAACTAATGTGATAAGAGGTGATGTCCTGCTTTGGGCAAGTCTACATTAAAATGCTCCATCCAGCTGCACCGCTTTAATGAAGTCGCTGTACGCCAATGGGAGAGAGCTCTCCTGTCGGCATAGTTAATCCATCTCCTGAGAGGCAGTAGCTATGTCAGAAGGAGAAGCTCTACATGGGGGGTGAGGTCGGTATAATTATGTCACTTAGGGGTGTGGATTCCCCACCCCCACCCCAGCGACATAGTTATACCGATTATAGGTCTGTAAAGTAGACCAAACCTTTATATTTACCCACTTGCAAAGCTTAAAGGGATACTGTCAGATAGTTTAAGGCCTAAATGTTACATGCCTTAAAAAATTCACTACTACTGTTTTTTTGCGGAACCTTGTCTTCCTATTCTTTGCAAGTAATACCATATAAATATCTAAAATAATTTAGATAGGAGCTTTCTTACAAATTTCTTAAATCAACTTGTGTGAAAACTCTTTTCTTCTCACAGAATTTTTTGCAATTTCCCATTTCCCCCACAAAATTACCCCTGCCCAAGACTCTCTCATCTTGAGAGGACTAGAAATGGGAACTCCATTCCATTGACTAAAGGATCTCTTAGGATCCAGAACTCCCAGCACCAGAAGGGCTTCAGATATCAAAGTCATGATATTTTTCACTGTAGAAATGCTAGTTTAGGCAATTTTTAGAGACTTTTTTATGGCTCCTTACAAGCCTTGTACAGTTGGACTTGTGACTTTACAGAAAGAAATGGATTATTTTAACAACTCTTAAATGTTTCTAAAATAGCTATTCTGTAATGTGACATACAGAATACATGATGATACAGGTTGATCATCACTTAATCAGGATGACTGAGAAACTTACTCAGGCATTGATATTTTTGAGTAACACAGCCATCACAACAAGAAGAACAGGAGTACTTGTGGCACCTTAGAGACTAACAAATTTATTAGAGCATAAGCTTTCGTGGACTACAGCCCACTTCTTCGGATGCATATAGAATGGAACATATATTGAGGAGATATATATACACACATACAGAGAGCATAAACAGGTGGGAGTTGTCTTACCAACTCTGAGAGGCCAATTAAGTAAGAGGAAAAAAAACTTTTGAAGTGATAACGTTCTCCTAAACAACTTTTTATGCCACATCATACAATCATTAATTCTTTATATCTTATAGCTATAGTGTGTGTGTGTGTGTGTGTGTGTGTGTGTGTGTGTGAGAGAGAGAGAGAGAGAGAGAAATACTGAATAGATTTATGGAGCTTAACCATGACATCTCTACCCTGCTGTACAGGTTAGCTCCAACTGTCTTCCAGTAATCTAAATTTGATTGCATGGTTAGGTTTCGTAGACATCAGGATAGCAGGGGTTGGACATGTTATGGAGGCAATTTGTTCATTTCCTAGATAGAGTCAAATGTTTCTCTGAGAGTTCCTGTTATGAGAATGAGGAGAAGGCTTCTCCCCTCTGAACTTGGATGACATTGCTGTGATGTGGCGCGTTTCTCATCATGGGGCAGAAGTATTCCTGCTGTACAAATTTAAAATGCATATTTCCTTGATTTGTCACTCACTCATCTTACCTTTGTTCTATAGTTTGTGTAAGTCATACATCTATATTATATGTGATATGTTATAAAAATGAAATAAAGCTTTTAAACAAAGTGAATAAAACTCTGGTCCTCTAGACATTCACCTTTAAGATATATCATGAGTCCTTTCCTTTCTAGTTAGTTGCTTATACACCTGTACCCTGATATAACGCTGTCCTCGGGAGCCAAAAAATCTTACCGCGTTATATCAAACTTGCTTTGATCCGCCGGAGTGCACAGTCCCGCCCCCCCGGAGTGCTGCTTTACCACGTTATATCCGAATTTGTGTTATATTGGGTCGCGTTATATCGGGGTAGAGGTGTATTTGACAATCCACAAGCTTGTCAACAAGGAAACTTTTATTATTAGTATGGTTGGGTTAAACATCCACAAGTTGGAAAAGATGATTGTACACTGGAGAACTGAATATATTCTTTACTGACTTTAAACGTAACTAATTTCTGAATTGAGTCTCAGTGTGCTACATACTAGCCTTCATCTGGGCAAGTGGGCTGTCACTTCATTTACATCCTACAAAGTACTGAGCATCAACAACTCTTATAAAAGTCTATGGGAATATTTGGGAGTTCAGCACCTGTCAGGATTGGGCTTTAGTGCATTCCCAGTTTCCCCCACGTATGCCTACTCTTATATTTTTACTTTAAAGTAATTTATACTTCCTTAATTTTTTTGGTGGTGTTTTCCATTTTTTTGCAGTCACAATATGATTAAAATTAGGGCTACTTCAGAATTCTGTATAGCCGATATTTAGGGAACTAAATAAAAATCCTGGAAAGTTTTTTAAAATGTCGTGTGTTATTTTAAATTGAAAAAACATTTAACACTGTCTTAATGCATGTATGGGGAAGGAGAGTGACATTGTGTCACTCAAATCCACCAAAACAGTGGAGCAGAGATGGATGCAAAAACCAATCTGCCAGTCATCCTACGAAAGGAGATGACTTTTTTATGAAACAGCCAGAATTAGTGTGTCTGTTGCATCATTATGCCATTCAAAACATTAGTGCAATTACGTTATATAATTTAAATTGACTAGCCTCTTCAAGGCTACTGTATTATATTAATTTTTCTGTACAAAAAGTCTGGGGAAAGTCAGTAAATTCTTTGCCGCCCTCTAACCCTCCCCCCCAACTTTAATAATACTGTACTCTATCTTAGACACTTGTACTTTAGTTGATGTGTACTCTATGTATATTTTTATAGGTAGTACCAATGAGTGATATTTAGTGTATCAAATTCTGGGGGGGGGGGGGGGGGAACAAATGCAATAATTGGCAACTGATTTGAAAACTGATTTTTCTGAAATATAGACAAAATAACACTATCCAATGCTTACATATTGTCTTAATTTTCTTCTTCTCATTATGCTTCCTGTAATTGTCATGTGTAAGTTATTTTTTCTTACTACTTGTATCTTTTCTCAAAATGCTACAGATATAACTTAGTAATTAATTTTATTGTCAAACCTTTATTTTAGGTTCCTGTGAATGACCCTTATGCATGTGCCTCCTTTATGGGGCTGAAACTTTCCACTACCAGAAACCATCTTGTACGAGCTATATTGGAATCTGTCGCTTTTAGGTATTGAGTGCAGTCTTTCTTAATTCATTATCTTTAGGATTTCTATTTTTTTCTCATCTAATTATTCTGTATTTTGGTCACTCAGTGTGTGAAGTCAGATAATCACTTGTTACATGAATGCATGGACTTAGCAATTTATAAAATGTTAAGTGTGGTAATTTATATTAATTGACACTGACAGGAAGTTTTGTATATTTATCAAGGGTCACAGTTTTTGTTAATAACTGACCCAGCATAACAGGTTAAAATGGACTTGGCCCCTCTGCATGTCCAAAATCTGTCTTCTACCTGAAGTTTGCCCTTGTGTTTCCTCACTACCTTTATGTGGAAAGTAAGCCTCTTTTCACTCTCAACCTATTTTAAGTAGGCATGAAGCTGGAGGCTCCTGGGATAATTCTTAGGTCCTCCATGTTTATATAACATAGTGATAGGCATTTTAAAAATACATAAGAGAGACAGAAGGTACGTTAGCTGCTGAATTGGGGTATGTGTCTTTTGCATACATGGAAAGCTGAAAATCTCATCCAAAGAGCTGGCAAAAAAAAGCTTCAAATATATCTTTTCCTTTCAGATGTATGTTTTTCCCTATAACTATTAGGGTAAGTTAAACTACTTCTTTAAGTGATGGTCCTTATGCATGTATATTCCACACATTGGTACTCATGGGCGCTGTGTGCCCAAGTCCAGAATTTCTTCAAAGCAGTGTCCATTGACCTGCAGAGGCACAGTAACTCTACTTGTGCTCCCGATCATGGGTATAAGAGGAAATGTGGGTTAATGCCTCCCAGTTCCTACTCATCACTACATGGCCTGAGTTGGAATCATGTCCTCCTTCACTATTGCAGAATCTGTAAAATTTAATTGTAAATAGTTTATATCTTAGCTTAGGAATTCTAGTTAGTGTATAGTTTAGTATAGAATAGAATATCCCCACCCCCACTCCCTGATCCCAAGACTATGCCCAGGGTCCCAGGATTCAAGAACTGAGTCTCCTGCCCTCACTCTTCCTCCATCAGCAATGAGCATCACTGGTGCCTCTACTGTCTGGATGAGGCACATATCTCTGTGAAGTTCATTATCTGTAAATCCTTCCCACCTAGAACTAGAGAGGCCCAAGAGCTCCAATTGAAAAAGTTCCTGATGGAAGAGGCTCCATCTGACTCAAGCCCGGGAGACCCTCTGTACTAGCTGACTAGCTGTGCTCCTCCAAGCACAAGCCTTGGCAGAAGGACTGATCCCCCGCAGCAGACTGTCCAGAAGAAACTTGTTTCCTTCCCAAGCCAGTCCAGGTTGGGTGAGATGTCGCATATGGAACCCACCAGCTCCACTGAAGACTCCCAGGCTGGAGGATAAGGCACAGAAAAACAAGGATCTGCCGGTAACTGCTCTACCAGGGGGCAAAGATAAACACTCTCCAGTCCCATCTCTGGGAGCAAGTCCGAATTCATCATTGTCAATACAAAGACCATCAGGCCACATCAGACAAACCAGAACCATTGGGTGTCTGTTGAAACTCCTCAGATTTTGGGCTCTAGGGAGACCTTTGTAACACCAGAGGATATCTTCCTTCCCTATATGCAGTCTCCACTTCTTTTGGCCCTGCCCTCCTAAGAGATGTCTTTACCCCAGACAAGGAACCGTTACCATTATCTCAGGAGAGATCTCATCTCCATCCATCGGGCAGGAGCACCTTGGTACCGACCAATGGAACCATCCTCTGAATCGGAGGAGATAGCTGCACCAGTATCTCTGCAAAGGCACAGGAGCCCTGACAGACAAGGTATTATTACCCCTCTGGTTATGACCTCCCCAGGGACATCTGGCATTGATTCCCGTGGGAGCCACCATTAAAGTTTTCCCAGCGGTAGCGGTCCAGATGAGATGTCAGGGATATACAGTATTTCCATACCTGGACGACTGGCTCTTGGTAGGCTGATCTCACCAAGAAATCATATCAGCAACAGAGTTTCTTCAGAGCCTCCTTGCCACCTTAGATGTTTGTCACCCGTGAGGACAATACATTTTATAGGAGCATGTCCAGACTCAGTCTCAGCGAGAGCTTTCCTCCCTCCAGACATATTTTATGCGATGAGCAACCTGATCTCTCTCATCACCTGCAAATCTCGAACTACAGTGCATTAGTGTCTCTCCCTGTTAGGCCACATAGCCACATGCATTTACATGACACTTTTCACCAGACGCTACTTGCGGTGTCTATAAGCTTGGCTCCACTTAATTTACTGACCAAACAGGGATCACATCAACTCCAAAGTCACCGTTTCCTCTGGAGTTCTCACCTTCCTTGCTTGGTGATCCAACCCGAACAAAGTCATGATAGGGACTCCCTTCAGCTCTTCCATACCAAGGGCCACCATCATGACAGATGCCTCCCTCAGGTAGGGGCACACACTTGGACTGCCACAATGATCAGGATGCCATGAGAGTCTAGGCTACATATAAGCTTACTGGCGCTCAGAGTGGTCTGACTGGTATCCAAGGCCTTCTACAAACTCACTCCACATACAAATAATGGCAGACAACATCACCACAGTGGTCTATATAAACAGGGAGGAATGAAATCTCATCCCCTCTGCCTGGAAGCGATCAGACTTTGGAACTATATTAGAGGTCATCACTGTACAGGTCACGTACCTCCTGGCTGTTCAGAGCTCCCTGGCAGACAGATTAAGCAGAAGCTTCTTTGCAGACCACAAATTGGAGATGCATGACACAGTCCTAACCACCATATTCATGCGATAGGGACTCTGCTAGGGGACATTTTTGCATCCCAGACAAAGAGAGAGCTTCCCATGTATTGCTCCAGAGGAGCCAGAGGTCAAGACACTCAAGGCAATGCTCTCCAGGACAGACAACCTCAGATACAGATTTCCTCCCATCCCTCTATGACTGCAAGTTATATGAAAGATCTGGCACGACAGAGCCGCCATACTCCTCCTAGTACCATACCGTCCCAAACAATTCTGGTTCACAGAGCTCCTAACAATGTCCACATGTCCCCTTATCAGGATCCGTGTATTTCAAGGTCTCCTAGTTCAGTACGGGGAAAAAAATCAAGCACCTCAACCTGAGCTAACTCCACTTCACAGCCTGGTGTTTGGATGGATGTTAGAGATAGAACACTCAGACTCTGCCCCTATTCAGGAAATCCTGACCCAAGCTAGAGGGATTCTACTAGACTCTGCTACCTAGCTAAATGGCAGAGATTTTTGGCCTGGATGCATTGCCACCAGCATTTACTTGATACTGTGGACATTCCAGTTATCCTAGACTAGCTCCTCTTCTTAAAGACCGCAGGCTTAGCCCTCAGTTCATTAAGAGTACACCTAACAGCAGTTAGTGCCGTCTCCTGCTGGTGGAAGGATGTTCTATCTTCATACCCCTGATCACAGTTTGATTTATGGACTTGATCAGGACCTTCCCCCTGGGCATTAAACCTACACCTCAATGGGATCTTAACTTTGTCCTTTAAACACTCTCAGGCCCACCCTTCAAACCACTGGCAACATGTGCCATGACCCACCAGCCCATTAAGGTGACATTCTTTAGTAGCCATTACTTTGGTGAAAGGGTCAATGAGCTGGGAACCATGATGTCAGACCCTGCTTATACAGAATTTCACAAGATTTCCCTTAGATTACACCCTAATTTCCTCGCCAAGATTTTGTCTGAGTTCCATGTCAATCAGTACACTTATCTGTATTCTTCCCAAAACCCCATGCTTGTTCCAAGGAAAAGAGATTTCACTCTCTTGATGTCTGGCACACACTGGCATTCTACCTGCAGAGAACCAAACCCATTAGAAAATCTCCAAGACTCTTCATTGCTTTGTCAATTATCATCATTGGCGATCCCACGATTCAAGGATGATCTCTACTACAGATTTACATATGGGTCCTGAGATGACTCAGGAGTCCAATCTTGGTGCCACAGATCTGCCCGCAGTAGGTACAGACATTTTCTAATGGGTCATCTGCCTGCTAGTAGAAAGTTTTTATTTGTTTGTTTTTCCTTCCTTCTCTCTCTTTTCAGCTTCAAGGGCAAGATGCTTCTCCTCAAAGTGGGCCACTGCCTGATGGAGGATGTGGCACCATTGAGATCATTTAGTGGCTTGCTCTTCCCAGCTTGTAATATCCACATCAGTTTTCTTGAGATACGCTTTCTGTGTGTCTTTGTAGTGTTTCTTCTGACCACCACATGATCTCTGACCATGTGTGACTTGAGAGTAGAAGATTTGTTTCGGGAAGCGAGAGTCTGGTATCCGCACACAATGTCCAGCCCAGCAGAGTTGGTACACGAGGATTGCTTCAGTGCTGATGACATTGGCTTCAGTGAGGATGCTGGTGTTAGTGCTGTGATCTTGCCACTTGATGCGAAGGATCTTCTGGAGGCATCATTGGTGGTCCTCTCCAGACTCTTGAGGTGCTGTCAATAGGTCACCTAAGTTTCGAATCCATAAAGGAGTAACCATCTTGTAGTAACAGTTATCTTTGGGCAAGTCTTCACTATGGGGGGGGTCGATTTAAGATACACAAATTCAGCTACGCGAATAGCGTAGCTGAATTCGACGTATCAGAGCCGACTTACCCCGCTGTGAGGACGGCGGCAAAATCGACCTCCGCGGCTCCTCGTCGACGGCGCTTACTCCCACCTCCACTGGTGGAGTAAGAGCGTCGATTCGGGGATCGATTGTCGCGTCCCGACGAGACGCGATAATTCGATCCCAGAGAGATCGATTTCTACCCGCCGATTCAGGCGGGTAGTGTAGACCTAGCCTTATAGACCTGGATCTTGGTTTCTTGGTAGGTCACGGTCCATGAAAATGCGTCAGAACAGTTTCCCAAAGGAAGCACTTGCACGGATCCTGTGCTGGATCTCCCTGTCAATTTTTACATTTTGAGAAAGTTGGCTACAGAGGTAGCAGAAATGCTCGACTGTCTCCGAAGTCTGTTCCTTGATGGTGATTTGTGGTAGGTCAAGTGTAAGGCCTGAAGCAGGTTGATGGAGCACTTTCATCGTCTCAATATTGAGTGAGAGTCGCAGGCTTTGGTAAGCTTGTGCAAATAAATTCAGTGTCGACTGAAGGTCATCCTCAGTGTGCATGAGGATGGCACAGTCATCAGCATACTGAAGATCAGTAATGGATGCCCTGTGAACTTTAGACTTCAGATGGAGACGTCGAAGATGAAAAAGCCGCCCATCTATTCTGTATTGAATGTCAACTCCACGGGGGAGGCGGTCTTTAACGAGAACCAAAATGACTGCTAAATAGATGGAGAACAGAGTTGGGGCAATAATGCATCCTTTCCTAACCCCAGATTTGATGACAAAAGGGTCTGTCTCCAGGCCATTACAGCGAGCGGTGGCAGTCATCTGATCATGAAAAAGCCTCAGGACCTTAATAAATTTTGGAGGGCAGCCAAATCTGGCCAGCACCTTCCACAGGGCTTCATGATTGATTGAGTCCAGAGCCTTTGTCAAATCGATGAAGGACATGTACAGATCCTGATTTTGCTGGTAAGGATGCTCCACAAACTTTTTCTTCATAGCTGGTATAATGAGAAGATTCCATGAGACTTGAGAAATGCCAACATTGTTAAAATCTTTAAGAAAGGAGATAAGTCAGAGTGTGGAAATTATCGAGGCATTGCCTTGCTATCTACAGCAGGGAAGTTTCTTGCCTGTATCCTCTTATCCAATTACTTCCCCTTGCTGAGAAAATATTGCCAGAATCTCAGTGCAGTTTTAGACCATCCCGCAGGATAACCGACATGATTTTCATTGCCCACCAAATCCAGGAAAAGTCTTGGGAGCCTTGGCAGAAAGGTCACAGGGATAAGCTGTATCCTCTGAGGATTTCTAAATGGGTTTCAGGAAGCATCTTAGAGTGCTGCAGAAATAGCAGTTTCTGCCTCCTGAGCATATCACCACAAGGGCACTGCAGGATATCTACAGAGGAGCGACTTGGAATTCCATCCATACTTTCACGTCACACTATGCTCTAACTCAAGCAGCAAAGGTGGATGCAGCCATAGAACTGCAGTACTAAAAACATCTCTGCTACCAGTTTCCTCACACCCTCCTCAAGTCAGAACGCTGCTTGGTAGTCACCCAGGTGTAGAATATACCATAGGGACCATCCCTCAAAGAACAAATGGAGATTACTTACTGTAACTGGATGGTCTTTGAAAAGTGTTGTCTCTATCAGTATTTCACTACCCACCCTCCATCCCCTCTGCTTTGGATCCATTTGGATTGTTGTAAGAAGAGAAAATGGAGAGGTGTTAACCAGCACTGCCTCTTATACCCTTGGTCGGGAGCATGAGGAGAGTTACTGTATACGTGCGGGTCAGTGGACACTGCTTTGAAGAAATTCCGGACTCAGGTGCATGGTGCACATGCGTACCCAGGTGAGGAATACATGCATCTCAAAGAACTTCAAGTTACAGTAAGTAACCTCCATTTTGTAGCTTTTTCCCTTTAAAGAGCAGCTGGTGCTGGGTTTTTTTGCTGAAGCTGTGATTAATGTTTTTCTCTACTTCCAGTTCTTAAGATTGTATGTTGCATCCACCTGTTGTAACTTGTCTTAAATAAACTATAAGCACTTTGGGGCAGGAACCATATCTCCTTATACAGTGCCTAGCACAGTTGGTCCTGATCCTGATTGGGTCACCTGAATACTATCATAATGGTGTGTAACAGAAACCAGTCTCCGTTTATTTTTTAATCATTCAGTCCATGCTGGGAACTTGTCAACTGTTGCAGGCAATTTTGACAAAACGGCTGTCACATTTTGTCATATAATCTCCTTGCATACTGTATAGATATTGAACAGTTTTTAGAATATACATTATGTATAAATACAACACTAATTTCTATAAATATTTTTTTAAAGAAACAAACAGCTGTATGATACCATTGTGAAAGAGGTGCGGGTTCCACTTACAAATATTCGGTATGTTTGTATTATTTTTAATATCACAAGTCACAAATTTTATTTGGTGTTTGTGAGTTCAAGTAAAACACACATGCTCTAGAACTTTGTTATTCAGTTTGTCTTTCTGTGAACATTCCATTATTGGGAATTGGATAACAGCCCTAAGTGTAATGTTCCTGGTGACGTAACTTCAAAAGTGATATGGATTTTAAATCTGCATTGGTGAGTATGAGTTGGTGTTGAATTTTCACTCTCAGGTTTACTTTAAAAGAAGTCAGAACAAATTTTGTTCTATTAAATTTCTCTGCAATATTCAGGGGGTCCAGGTACTGACACCTGTAAGTGGGGTTGCCTGACACTTTCCATCATAAGATCCTTTTTTCAGTTTCTTATAATTTTGCCTAATTGTAACCATTTTAGCTGAAATTTTCCATGCTGGTTATCTGCCTCAGACTAAATTTTTTTTTCAAAAATTCAGCAAAAATTTGTGTCACTTCTGAGCATGAGGTTAGGGGAAAATACTTTGCTTTGGTCATGTTAAAAAATTCTTCCAATTGTTTCATTGAGAAACTGTATTACAGCGGTTCCCAAACTGGGGGTCAGGTTATGATGCTTGGGGGACACTGTTTTGGTCTATAGTGGCATCCTCCACACAGCATGACCTCACACATACCATACATATGATCCATTTTCCAGGACTCCAGAAAGCATGGAAGAAGCCATTCAGAAGAGCAAAATGGCATCTTTTATACAGCATTACTTCACAAGCACCGTGTGTGTCAGGACACCATTTTGTTTTGTCAGAATGGCTTCCTTCATGCTGTCTGGGGTTCTAGAAGGAAATAGTTCATTAAAATGGGGTTGTGCTGGCAAAAAGTTTGGGAATCCCTGCAATAGCATCTCTTTGCTTTGGAGTAGGAGTTGAAATTTGGCAAGGGGATCATTCTTGTGTCAGGGATGTGCCTTTTGCAATCTCCAGGAAAATCTGTCCAAATTTGGCCAGGTTGTGAGCCTTTGAAAACCACATTTCACACGTGCCCAGTAGAAACTTGTTAATGTTTGATAACAAATTTTCCAAAGATTCCATCTGTATTGGGTTTTCCTTTTTGAAGCAACATAAGCTAAACTGAAAAAAGGTCGCAGTTATTCCAAACAAGAGTGTCCACAAGAGTAATTGTATAGCAGTATAATTATTCTGGTATACTAATGCCTGTTAATTTCCCTGTGTAAATATGCCCTGGTGCACAGAGAGAGAGGCTAAAATTGTCAAGTGTGTGTTAATTTTGGATGCCTAACTTCTGACACCTTGGCTCTGATTTTCCTTGGCTGGAAAACCAAATGTCAGGGCTTGTCTTCGGTAGGGACTAAATCAGCACCACTGCGATCAATGCAGTGGCGTCAATTTAGCAGGTGAAGACGCAATATGTCGATGGGAGAGCGCTCTCCCATCAATTTCAGTACTCCACCTCAATGAATGGCGGAAGCTATGTTGCCAGGACATCATCTCCTATTGACATAGTGTGGTGTAGACACTGCTGTAAGTCGAGCTAAGCTACGTTGATTTAAGTTACGTAACTTATGTAACTGAGCTAGCATAACTTAGATTGATTTACTTCATTATTGTAGACAGCCTATGATAAAAAGGTATTTAGGAGAAAGTAAAGAGAGAGGATGGAGAGATTGCAGCCTACTTCTCATGCTTCCTTCAGAAGGAAACAACTGTGAATGAGTAGGCTAGAACACCAACAAAGATTCGCTAATTACAAGAAAATGTACCTCTCTAGCTCTTTGAACATAAACTGAACTTATTGAACTTTCTAAAGGATATTTTTGAGTGTTCTGTGATTCAGGTTACAGCATGTAAAAGCCATGTTCTACCATAAGTCTTAACATTTTAATCAGGATTAGAATTGTATTGTTTTAGGAGGCTGAAATCAAAGTTGTGCTAAAATCTTAAAAATACAAGTTGCTTTTTCAAATAATTTTTTTCAGACTTCAAAGGCAGTATTTTTTTCCCCAAGAGGACTTATCCTGGCCTCAAAATATGTACATGTAACTCTGCTCACACATAAAATGGAATATGTATGCACACATGTAGTAGACAATTTCTGTATGCAAACCTAGAAGTTGTTTTTGAACATTTGATGCTAAATATTTTTATTAAACTCAACCTTTTACCTTTGTTTGCTTCCACACAGCGCTGATGGAGGGATCAGTAACAATAGTTTTATCATGCAGATGACTTCTGACTTAATTAATAAGAAGATAGACAAGCCTGTAAACACAGATATGTCTTGTCTTGGAGCTGCTTTTCTAGCAGGTCTTGCTTTAGGTATGTATATTCTTTGAAAAACTTTCCATCTAAATATTTGCTGACTAGTTTTTTTTTCTCATTATAATACATACAGTTGAAGAATACAAATAGATCAGCAGAACTTGTACATGGCTTTGTCATTCTTTAATTTTCTGATAATAAATTGTCCATAAATATTCAGTTAACCATTTTCACAGTTTCACTGTCATTTTGGAAATCCAAGCTAAAATAGCGCTTTTCATTCATACATCCTGTGTGTGATGGAACAGAGGGGAGAGAGGATGGGGCAAAATATATAAAACCAGTTTAATGGGACAGTGCATCTAACACAAATTAATGCCCTGATCTTGCAAACACTTATGCATTTGGTTAATTATTGCACATGAATAATCCCAATGATGTCAGTTTAAAAAGTTAAGCTTATACAGCACATGTATGTTTTCAGGATTACAATCTGAATGTGTAAAATAAGTTTAGAAAATCCTCTTTTGTTCTTAAGATTTTGACAGTAATAAGCAAAAGGGATAGTATAAAGTAAATTAACTGTTAGAAAAAATTCAGCTCTAGTAAAGTAGAATCAATCTATTTAATTAACCAGGCTCCAATGATAACCGAAATGTGTCTATTAAGCAATGGTCTTTATTAATGGAGGTTCATAGGAATATATTTTGTTGATGGCTGTTTGTGTTATTAAATGTCTTTTAAAATGTGCCTAGTACAAAACATTACACTATTTTAAAATCATATATTAAGGTGAGACTTATTCAGCAGCTAAAACAGCGTAAGGAAACAGGCTGAAGTAGACAAAGGGCCCTTCAGTATATAATTTATAGGTGTGAACTGTTTGTTCGCATATTTTACATAGACTTGTAGGCAACACGAAGTATGATTTGCCATTTATCTATTCTTTTAAGTAAGAAAGTAGGAAAATGACCAGTGTTGCTCTTGGTTCTCCTTGTCCCACCTAATTGAGAGGCCACCTGTGGTTGAGGCCTATTGTCCCCTTGCTCATTTTCCTGATCTTGACAGAACCTAAATGAACATCGATGTACTAAATCTGTTCCTTGGAAACCATCACAGTTAAGCAGATACTCTGTTTGTCTGCATTTCAGTTAAGTGGATTATATTGGAATTGTTTCAGAATGTAAAACATTCACCCACATTACAAAGAAAGTTACTGGAATGAATAAGGAAAATCCTAATTATCTTCACCATGCTTCTAAGTGTAATTATTGTTCAATTGTATGGATTTGTTCCCAACACAATATTTGCAGTTAAGCTTTAGGATTAACTTTTGTACTTACAGGGTTTTGGACTGACAAAGAACAACTAAAGAAACTGAGGCGAACTGAAATTGTTTTTGAGCCTCAGAGGGACTCTGGAGAATACAAACTTGCCATGGATAATTGGACAAAAGCAGTACAACGTTCCTTGAATTGGTACAACCAGACATCATACTAATGGAAGAGTTCGCTTTTTTTAAATGGCCATCTATTAATGAAACCTTAGAATTTATAGAACAATAAAAATTAAACCAACACATTTTTGAATGGAGTTTACACTTGGTTCTGTTGAATTTCAGCAACCTCCCTACTTCTGTTACATTACTTACTACTGCATTTTGACCCATCACATCCTCCTTGCTATACCTGTTGATCAGCTGCAGCAGCCATGTCCCTTTGGTGACCTGAGGGTGCGCAGGAATCTTGAATGCCACTGCCATGTCTGGAGTATAAGATGCTTGATGGTCTGTGGGGACTAAGGACACTTATCCCAGATATGGTGAGCAAGGGTGGGGAGATGTGGCAAAAGATGCTTCTTGTTTGCCTTGTCAGATGGAGATTTGATTATAATTTGCTCTGCACTGGGATACACTTTGAGATCACTTACAAACTTAACCCAATGCAGAATTTAGCTGTCTTTCTTATTGTCAGGGAATTTTCCATGAGGGGTTCTTCTACTTTGGAACTCAGTTCTCCCTTGGTTTGAAAAAGCCTGAATTTCTTAACCTTCAGGGCATGCTGCAAGGCAACTCTATTTCGATGGGCATTTCTGGGAAGAACAAGGTGATTGCATGTGGGATTTTATTACTTATGGTAGACTTCATTTAGTATGGGTACTTTATGTATGGGTATGTGTTGCTGACTATGAGCTAATATGTTACTTCTTAATTGACTAGACAGAATCTATATTTGTAACTAGTTTTTTGTCCATGGTGTGTGTTCGTTTGTACAGTGCCTAGTGCTTAGGCACTATATTAAGTCTAAATATAAATACTGTGGATCAGTACTACATGAAATCATTTCATTCCATGATTTTTATAACTAATAGTTTTTCTCTGATATGCAGCTGAACAAATCTTTAATTTTGTAATAAGTCAGTCTTATTGCACTGTTGTTAATTAATGCAAATAGCAGTTAAAAGTAATTACATATTGTATCCTATTTTTTAAAAAGTATATGTATTAATGTTTTCTAAGCCATCATTATTAAATTATATTGTGCTAAAGCAGAGCCAAACATACTTTGTTTCTGAAGACATACTTTACTGTTACTATTTTTAAAAATGGAATAAAAATTATAATGCATATAACGTAGTAAGTTTTATAATTTATAGCAGCATCTAGCTATAACTAAGAGTCTTTAATCATTTTCATTATAACCCCTTTTTGTCAAGAGTAGCTCAACTGCAAAATGTATTCCAATCTTAACATTCTTTAAAAAATTAAAACTTATTAGCTCTTGATCTATGTGCACTACTTGCTTTTAGCTTCTTTTAAGAATAGATTTTTAACATACTGAGGATTCAAATGAATAAAATTTGCATTGAGATACTTTAAACAAAGATTATTAGTATGACTCTGGTCTCAAATTGATCTATTTTATTTTTGTCAGAAATATGTATCCATAACAAATTGCTATGCCTGTATATTAATAATATACCTCTACCCCGACATAATGCTGTCCTCGGGAGCCAAAAAATCTTACCTCATTATAGGTGAAACTGCGTTATATTGGGGTAGTGGCGGCAGGGCTCCGATGGTGATTTGAAGGGCCTGGGGCTCCAGCCACTGCGGGGAGCCCCGGGCCCTTAAAATCCCCACCCGAGCCCCACTGCCGGAGCCCCGGGGTAGCGGCGGCAGGGCTCCAGCGGTGATCTAAAGAGTCCCAGGCCCTATAAATCTCTGCCTGAGCCCCGCTGCCGGATATAATGCGGTAAAGCAGCTCCGCCCCCCAGAGCGCTGCTTTACTGCGTTATATCCAAATTCGTATTATATCGGAGTAGAAGTGTATAAGAAGATTGCGGGTTTGGAGTTAACTTCAAACAGTCCAAGTCCAGCTACTTTTCCAGACTATTTTCTTTGGCGTTCATTTCATTCATTTATGTTAGTTTTACTTCAATTCTAGCAGTGAAGACATTGTACAAGCTCATCTACATGAACCTCTGTTTGAAAATGCTAGGCCTTTCACACACTCCTTACTGTTGACTGAATTTTAGATTCCCCCTTAGGCATCTTTAGTTTGAAAAGCTTATGTAATTTCTACCCTTTCTTATCAATTGGGCATCTTCAATCATAAAGCACAAATGGTAAATATTTCCAATCTATACTTATATTTTATCTGTACTTATATTTTAACTTGGTATGCCATATTCGAGTTTATTAATATTTTACTTAGGGTGGGGCACTAGCCCACACGATTCACATGTGAGGATTGAAAACTCGGGTGACAGTCCTTCTGCTATGATAATGGCCACCTAAGAGTCCTGACTCAACGAGAGCCATCAAGGGTGGAGAAGTGTTGAAAAAGACTGGGTTCAGGTACTTGCAGATATATATATATATATATATAAAAAAAAATGACTGGTTCTTCTTTGAGTGATTTCTCATGTCCATTCCCTTGTAGGTGTGTGTGCTCGCCACATGCACCAGTGCGGGAAGTTTGCCCCTCAGTGGTATCCGTAGGGGACCATCTCTGACGCCCTCTGTGTATACCGCGGTAAAAGGAGCACTGCTGGCTCCCCCCACCCTCAGTTCCTTCTTACTGCCAGTGATGGTGCTGGAACATTCTCTTGCCTCAGCAATCTTCTCTCTCAATTGCTCATTGTGAACTTTTTTGCTGTATATAGTTGTTAAAAGTTGTTAGTTCCCTTAGCGTAGTTAGTGTTAGGTCGTAGTCCCAGATGGGGATTTAGCCTACGGATGAGGTGTGCCCTGGTCCCTGGTCTTCAAACCCTGTGACTGCTGCAAAAAAAAAATGCCAGTCAGCAACCCCCAAAGTAGCTGTCTTTGGTGCTTGGGGGAAACTCATGTGAGCGACAAGTGTCGCATTTGTAAGATTTTAAACCTCGGACCAAGAAGGAGAGGGACATTCGTCTCCGAGCGCTCCTTATGGAGTTGGCACTTGCACCAGCACCAAAGACATCCAGATTGGATTCCTCTCCTAGCACTGTGGCCTCAGTGCGGAGCGCGCTGCCAGCACCGTCTGCAGACCGCTGTCTATCCACCTCCCTGGTACTGGTTAGAAAGCAAAGAAAGGCTGGGAGGGGACCTTCTGCATCCCATAAAGCAAAGGAGAGTGCTGGAGGAGAGCAAAGACCCACGAGGGGTGGCTCTTTGCCTCCCCCAACTCCCACCAAGCAGGCTAGTCCACTTCAGGACACACCCGCCACCTTGGAGAGCAGCACCGGCATTTGGCACCTGGCGGTGCTGTCTACACCAGATGCCCTGCAGGCCACTAAGTATATCCTGTCCCTACCAGTGCCACCCATGCCAGTTATGGTGGTACCCCACTCCAGGGGCAAACCCACCATGGGACCCTTTCAACAGCCCCCATCAGAGTGGCACCGCTTCTCACCACAAGGAGTGTCCCACCAGTGCTCACCTGTGCAGAGCCACCATGCCTCAGGCACAGGTCAGCCCACCCATCAGAGTTCCCGGTGTCAGTCCCTGGACTCAAAGAGGTGATTGCCAGTGGAATGGCACAGACCGGCAGAGATGCGCCTGTCCCTGCAGCCCTGGCACCATGAGTGCCCCAGCTGCTCTCCCAATGTGCAGCACCGCTCCAGCAAGTCAAGCTGCAGGTCTCAGGAGCCCCATTACTGGTCACTGGAGAGCTGGTACGGATCACCAAGTGCGTGCCAACGTTCCCCAGCACGGAGACCTACTCAATGGACTGGCACCGCTCGCTGAGTGTTAGGTGTAGATCACCGGGTTTCCATTGCCAATCCGCTGAACACTGCCACCGGTCTCCGGGATTGAGGCATGGAGAGTCACACCCTTGTGAAGATCTCCAGTGGAACCTCGAGGCTGGCACTGACATGACTGGGGTAGACAGCCTCGGCACCGTCCTGGTTCCCTGGACACGGCCCCTCCTCCTCAGGCTCACTGACATTCCCGGTGGCACCTCCTGCAGTAGCATGGCCTCAAGGCCAGTGGCCTGCCCCCTGGCACCTATGGAATCCCTGGGAGTTCTTGCAGCCTTCTCAAGGGTGTAGGTCGACCTCCGGGGCATCAGACAAATGGTCAGCAACAGTCTCCTGCCGGCCCCCCGACACGGAGGTGACACTGGAAAGAACCCCCTCAGAATCACCCGAGCCCAACGGAGGTGCCCGTGGAGGAGGCAGCGGTGGTGGCAGACCCACCAGTACCCGCCTCCTCTTCATCCTTGCCTGACGAGGCCATTACGGGG
This sequence comes from Trachemys scripta elegans, assembly GCF_013100865.1. Classification (NCBI taxonomy): domain Eukaryota; kingdom Metazoa; phylum Chordata; order Testudines; family Emydidae; genus Trachemys; species Trachemys scripta. The sequence goes on along the minus strand of NC_048306.1, from coordinate 72,195,271 downwards.
CCCTTTCACCTGGTCCCCCAGGATGATGCCAAGGCTCATCAAGAACTTCTAAAGAGGGTCACCTCAAACCTGGAGCTAGAAGTCAAGGAGCTGGCGGAGCCCTCAGACTCCCTCTTTGATGTGCTTCAGCAGCCCCTGCCAGGGTAGCATTGCCACTACACAAGGCGGTGGCAAAAAGTACTGTCCCTGTGGCAGACGCCCTTGTCGCTGCCCCCCATTTCCAAGCGGGCAGAACGTAAATATTAAATGCTGGCTAATGGTTATGAATACGTTTACACCCACTCTGTCCCAGGCTCACTGGTGGTGTCAGTTGTTAATGAGCATGAAAGGCAGGGTCAACCAGATGCGACACTCAAAAATGAAGAGGCAAAGAGGCTTGATCTCTTTTTGGAAGAAAAATGTATTCATCTTCCAGCCTCCAGCTACGAGTAGCCAACCATCACGCCTTGCTCTGCCGCTCTAACTTTAACATCTGGCAGTCAGTGGCTAAATTTGTTCAGAGACTCTCTGCCTGAGGACCCCAGGAAAGAATTCATGGTGATCCTCAATGAGGGCGAGGCGGTGGCAAGGGCAGCCCTCCAAGCAGCCTCAGATGCGGGGGACTCTGCGGCACGAACCAGGGCCTTGGCCATCTCCATGAGACTAGCATCCTGGTTACAATCCTTGGGCCTCTCCATGGAGTTTCAGCAGTCAATCCAGGACCTCCCCTTCAATGGCCTGGCGCTGTTCTCTGAACAAACAGATACCAAGTTGCATGGTCTGAAAGACTTGAGGGCAACCCTGCAGACCGTGGGCCTGTACACCCCAGGGCCGGCAAGGAAGCGGTTTAAGCCACAACAGTCCCAGAGGTTGGGCAGTCAGCCGCGGTCAGAGCCCTTCCACAAGAAGGGCAACTCCTGTAAGTGCTGGCAGGGCCACCAGCTGATGTCCTCCATTCACTTGGGCTCCACCCGCAACCAGCAGGGTGGTAAACCGGCATTTTGAGGGTATGCTCGAGGGCGACCTTCCAGCCTGTGTCCTGGATCCTGCTTCCCAGCTTTTTTCTAACTGCCTGTCCCCTTTCCTCCCTGCCTGGGCCTCTATAACATCAGAACAATAGGTTCTCAGTACTGTGGCTTCAGTTTATTTCTGTCCCCCACTCCCTGACCCTCTTCAGGGATCCCTCTCACGAGAGCCTGCTTGCTCAGGAGGTGCAGGACCTTCTGCAGGTGGCACCTGTGGAGGAAGTCTCCCTAAATTTCAGGGGCAAGGGGTTTTACTCCCATTATTTTCTAATCTCAAAGGCCAAGGGGGAGGGAGGTCTAAGACCCATCCTGGACCTGTGAGACATCAACAGATATCTCAAGAAGTTGAAGTTTCGCATAGTCTCCATCATCCTTTCTATGGAGGCAGGAGATTGGTAAGCCGCCCTCCAATCTAAAGGATGCGTACTTCCACATATCGATATTCCACGGACACAGACGTTTCCTGCGCTTTACGTTGCGGACTGCTCACTACCAGTTTGCGGTGCTCCCTTTCGGCGTAGCAACAACCCTGAGGGTGTTTACTAAGTGCATATCAGTAGTGGCAGCTAACCTCAGATGTCAGGGTATCCAGATTTACTCGTACCTCGACGACTGGCTCATCAAAGGCCGCTCCAGGGCCCAAGTCCAGTGCATAGTCACCGTGCTGCAAACCTCGTGCCGCGCCTTGGGCCTGCTGATAAATGAGCAAAAACCAACATTCATCCCAGTCCAGAGGATAGAGTTTATCGGAGCAGTATTCAAATCCACCCGAGCCAGGGCATTTCTACCACAGAACAGGTCAGGACAATGTCAGATTTCATTGCCAGCATCTTAGCATACCCGCTTACCACAGTCCAGGTTTGCCTCAGACTATTGGGCCACATGGCAGCATGCACATATGTCATCCACCATGCAAGGCTCAAGCTGCAGACCCTTCAGCTGTGGCTAGCCACAGTCTATTCCCCATCCAGGGATCATCTGGACAAGGTTGTCACAGTCCCGCCGAAGGTACTTACCTCTCTGCAGTGGTGGACCCACCCAAGGGTGGTGCTGGAAGAAGTGCTGTTCCGGAGTCTGTGACCCATGGTCTCCCTGATACCAGATGTCTCTGACCTCGGTTGGGGAACACATCTTGTTACACTACAAACCCAAGGGACATGGTCTCCAGAGGAGCTGGCATTACATGTAAATGTCAGGGAGCTCAGAGCCATCCGCCTAAACCTGCCATGTTTTCCTGCCACACTTGACCAGTCAAGTAGTGCAGGTGTTAATGGACCTCGATGATCTATGTCAACAGGAAACGGGAGCTCGCTTGTCAGCCTTCTGTCAGGAAGCACTTCGCCTGTGGGATTTTGCATGCGATCCACTTGAAAGCTTTGCATAGCGTCTGGAACATGCTGGCGGATCGCCTCAGCAGTTCCTTTTTCTCTCACTACGAGTGGTCTCTCCACTTGGAGGTCACCTGGGCGCTCTTCCAGAAGTGAGGGGCTCCCTGAGTGGACTTGTTCCAGACAGAACAGGAAGTGCCATCAATTCTGCTCTCTCCAACGTCTCGGCAGGGGTGCCCTCTCCAATGTCTTTCTCCTGTCATGGGCGGAGAATTTGAGATATATGTGCCTGCCGATTCGGCTGGTCAGCAGGGTCCTATCGAAAATCAAAAGAGACAAGATGCAAGTCCTTATGATTGCCCCGGCATGGCCTCACCAGCACTGGTTCGACATGCTCATGGATCTGGCCATGGCTGCACCAAGGCCACTGCCTAGCCACCTGGACCTGCTCTTGCAGGACCCGAACCTTCCCTCTCTTCACCTCATGGCTTGGCTGCTGCGTGGCTGAACCCAGAGGAACAGGCCTGCTCTTGCCAGGTACAGCAGGTTCTCTTGGAAAGCAGAAAGCCCCCCACCAGAGCGACTTACCTGGCAAAGTGGAAGCGGTTCTCCTCCTGGGTGTCGGAGCATAGCATCTCCCCAACATGGTCGTCTCTGCAGTCCATCCTAGATTACCTGCTCCACCTAAAGCACCAAGGCCGCGTGCTTTCATCCATCACACTTGGCAGCCATATCGGCCTTCCACCCACGCATCTAGGGTCGGTCGGTGTTCTCACATGAGATACCGATGAGGTTCCTAAAGGGCCTTGAAAGGTTGTTCCTGCCGGTCTGGGACCCGGTTTCCCAGTGGGACCTCAACCTAGTTCTCTCTAGGCTCACAGGACCGCCCTTTGTTTCTTGTTCCATCTGTCCTTGTATTCATTACCTCAGCAAGGCGCGTATCCGAGATTAAGGCCCTCACATTGGAGCCTCCGTATACAGTATTCTGCAAGGACCAGGTCCAGCTGTGACCCCATCCAGCTTTCCTGCCTAAGGTGGTGTCTCCTTTTCATGTCAACCAGGATATCTTCCTCCTGGTGTTCTGCCCAAAGCCACATTCCACCAATGAGGAGAGGCAGTTGTACACTTTGGATGTCTGGTGTGCCCTAGCATTCTACCTGAAGTGCACCAAAGCCTTCCGCAGTTCGACCCAGCTCTTTATCGTGACAGTGAATTGGATGAAGGGCCTCCCAGTGTCCTTGCAGAGGATCTTGAAGTGCATCACCACCTGCACTCGAACCTGTTATGAGCTGGCTCAGGCCGAGCTGCCACCTATAGTGAAGGTCCATTCGACTAGGGCTCAAGCATCTTCGGGGACCTTCTTTGTGCATGTTTACACAGATTAATGACATCTGAAGGGCCACAACGTGGTCTTAGGTACACGTTCACAATGCACTATGCCATCACCCAGCAAGCAAGAGATGGTGCTGGCTTTGGCAGAGCTGTGTTGCAATCGACACATCCATGAACTCCTACCCTCCTCCAATGGTACTGCTTGAGAGTCACCTACAATGGAATGGACATGAGCAATCACTCAAAGAAGAAAAGACACTTACTGTTTTTCGTGTTCTTCGACATGTGGTGTTTGTGTCCATCCCATGACCTACCCTCCTTTCCCACTGTGAGAGTTTCCGGCAAGAAGGAACTGAAGGTGGAAGGCGTTGGCTGTGCCCCATATTCTGCGGCATATGCACGCCGCTCCAGAGGGCGCCAGAACCAGTTCCCTAAGAATACGACTGAGGGAAAAACTTCCGGCAGTGGTGCATGTGGCAAGCACACACTCCTAAAATGGACATGAGCAACACATCTCGAAGAACACCAGTTAAGAAAAAAGGTAACTGTCTTTTCAATAGTTGAATTGTTAATGAATATTGTATATAAGATCACCAGGTTGGTGGAGACTCACCAGCACAAACTAGTATGAATAGCTCCTAAATTCCCTGAAACTAATGTGAGATGTTGAACTCTTGCAAGGCAAGAGAACAGGGATTTACAAACTGAATTTCAAGGAGGGCTATCTGGTAATAAATAACAAAGAAATGTCTGATGCCAGAGAAAGATTTTGTCTATTGTAATGAGATGCAGAACAGGTTTCCTCATAGGATTAGGAATAAAACATCAATTCAACAAGGCTAAATCATTGTTAAAATTTGAGTGTTTTAAGAGTGTATGGTAGGACTCTTGAGTAATGTGGTTAATGTTTAGATTGTTTTTTCTCTCTGCTATACGTAAAACACATTTTGCTTTTATCTAGTCTGGATTTAATCAGACTGGTCTATTTGTGGAAATACTGGCTGCTTTTGACAAGAACATGTATGTCATCTCTCTGCCCAAGTACAAATAGAAATGTTGAGTTGCTGGTCCAACAGTAAGAGGGCATTATTGTTCTCCTGGCACAGACTATAGGCTGAACACCAAAACATAGGCTGGACACCAAACGTCAAAAGTCTGGACACAATCCCTGTACTAAGGCTTCTTTCTGTGAGGATATAAAATCATACATCCTTCTGTATAATTTTCTGTATAACATAACTTCATAACATCTGTAGGGCAGCCACCTGGTCTGTCCATACCTTTACATCCCACTATGCACTTACCCAGCAGGCCCGGGATGATGCTGGCTTTGGTAGGACTGTACTGCAAGCTGCTAAGCTGTGAACTCCAAGCCCAACTCGGGGGGTACTGCTTGTGAGTCACCTAGCATGGAATGGACATGAGCAAGCACCCAAAGAAGAAAAAACAGTTACTAGCCTTTCGTAACTGTTGTTCTTTGAGATGTGTTGCTCATGTCCATTCCATTACCCGCCCTCGTACCCTCTGTCGGAGTTGCCGGCAAGAAGGAACTGAGAGGGTGTAGGGCCAGTGGTGCCTGATTATACTGCTGCATGACCATGCCAACTCCAGGGGGCGCTGCAGCCGGCCCTATGGATACCACTAAGGCAGAAATCTCCGACAACTGTGCACATGAGCATACTTATATCCATTCCATTTTAGGTATGTGTAACACATCTCAAAGAACAACAGTTACGAAAAGGTAGGTAACTGGTTTTTTTCTACCAGCTGAGCAAAAAAAGCCCAGTATCTGTGTGTTGGGTCTTGTTGCATACATACAAGTTGTACCCTTTTAACTGTATCAGTTAAAAAACAGTACAACACCCTCAGTGTGGATGCCGTTACACTGGTGTTATAGCTTAATCACATACAGGAAAGGGAATAACTTATTGCTGCAAGTCACCTTTTATACTGTTCTAACTGCATTCACTCTAGGGGATGTATCGATATAGCTACTTTGGAAAAAATAAACAAACCCACACACTCCCAAGCAAAATAGTTATGCAGGTACTGAAAGTGTAGAGCAGCCCTTTGTGACAGGCTCCTATAATTGCTGGGGGGCTGCCGCCTCTGTTCCTGACTGAGATAGATATTACAATCCCATGCAGTATCTTTGGGAGCCATTGTTTTAAATTTATGAATGGTTTATGTATTAATGTGTTCTACTCCATGGGAGAAGGTTACCACAGCTATTCCAGGAACTTTAAACAGTTGTAAACAACTCCAGAAAACCACCTCCCCCCCTCGGGTATTTGCATATACTGATTTAAACTAGGTTTTCCAGAGACTCAAACAAAGAAGGGGCTTTGGTATAAAAAGCTGAGTTTGAACTGACACAGAGCCTTTGTTTTGATTAAGCAAACGGACAGAGCCCTTTGTCCAAGGGGAGGGGGGAGGAGGAAGCCCTTGTAGGAGGATTGGAAAGACTTTGGCTTACTTGGGCCCATAAGACTGATGGGTGAGCTCTAGTAAGGTTTTAGCATGCATAGGGGAACTTTTGTTGTGGTGGTGTTGTTCTATGTTTTCTCAGTCTGCTTTTTTTTTGTTCTTAAAATAAATGTACTCTGCTAAGACAGAGCTGTAGGATCACTGGTAAAAACACTGTCAGTGTCCACAGAGAGAAAGCACAGCCCAGCTGGTAGCCTTTAGGCAGACTGGCTTTCTGGAGCCATCACAGTATAAGGCAAGAGGCTGGATAGACTTAAAACTTCTGTTCAGAGGTGAATGGGAAAAGGGACCCTGCCCAGAAACAGCTAATGGCTGGAGAAAGGGCTGTAACTAGGGCAGGGCAGCCGCCCAGGGCACAGAGCCAGCGGGGGTGCAAAAATGGGGTGGCCCAGCAGCATCAGCTCCCCTCTCCCACAGGATCAGGCCCAGTTGTTTTGGTCAGAGTTCAGGGTGCTCAGCGCTCTCCCCCCTCCCCCCCTTTCCTGCAGGATCACCCTGGTGCTAGGACCATGGCAGGCAGGCAGGGCTTGAGTGCGCTGCTTGGCTCGTACTGAGCATGCTTAGTAACAGCTGCTGTAGCTGCTCCTTTCACTGAGGCTTTAAATTGTTCACGGAGGTTAAAGGAGTTTTGGGCGGAGGGCAGAGTCTGTGCAGGGGGCAGAAACTGACTGCCAATGGGGTCAAACATCTGGAGGCAGGGGAAGCTGAGGGACAAAATCAGGAAGAAACAGCAGGAGCCGGGGTTAAGCCCAAGGGTACAGGCGCTGGCAAAGAGCAAAACCCTGACACAGGGATGGGCAGAGGAGATAAAAGTGGGGTTAGCCACCTGCTGTCTTTGCAAAGATAGAGTGGGGGCAGAGGGACTTTTTATTTCCCCTCTCCCAGAACAGTACATCTCAGCACACGCTTCCCGGGGCTGTGTCCTTAAAGGCACAAGGTGTCCCAATGTCTTGACATGGCAGCTCTTCTCTGTCTGATATAACCTGCTGAGGTGATAAAGGAGACTTGATTCAGTGAAATATTTTACATACACCCCCCAAAACTGTCACACATTTTGTTTAAAAGAATCCCTTGTCAGTTAATATGTCTGCATAAAGTCTTTCCTAGCAGTTCGCAAATTTGTCTTATCTGCGGCTGTGGTTCACTGAATCACCTAATTGTTTACTTTTTAAAATGTTATTTTTATTACTCTTATTACTCTTAGCACTTCATCATTTACCTTTAACGTTGTGCAGATGGATGTCATTGTGCTATTTAATTTATATTTTATAGCAAATAGTCATTGAAAATATTTATAAGTAAATATTTGCTAGTAGTTTTATCAATGACATCTGTATTTTTAGTATAGCACATCCTATGTTTTTACTGTGATTTTTAATATGGAATTTTTAATTCTATTTTTTTTATAGCACAAGTATATTCTGCTGTATCATGTGACTTCCAGTCTGACTGATTTTCTGGCCTGGTATCAAAACGTCTTAATTTTCACTTGATCCTCCAATGGGGATTGCCTTTCTGAACTGTTATTTTGCCTTTCAATTCAGCTCTTAGTGCTTTTTCGCATGTCACTATTTGTATGTAGAACTTGTTTCCCAAATATTCACTCTGGGCAGTATGCTATCTCATATTAAATCCTTCTCAAATGCAAAAATCTACTGTAATTTTTACTAAACATAACAACGGCCATACAGGGTCAGACCAATGGTCTACCTAACCCATAACCTGTCTTCCAACAATGGCCAGTGCCAGGTGCTACGTTCAGAGTGTGGTGCACCATGGCTATGTATCAACCATCTGCCACAATTTACTACCTCTCACCTTTGTCATCCATTGGTCTAGGGTAGCAAATTGTGATGGACGGTGGATGCCCTGTGCTACCCCTTGACCAGAGGATGGGAAAAGTGAAAGGTAGCAAATTGTGATAGATGTACCCATCCATCAAAATGTTATCCCTTGGCCAATGAGAAAGGAAGTAGCAAATTGTGACAAGACAAAAAAAAAATCCATAGGTGTCAATAACTGGTAGAAAAGTCTGTCAGTAGTGGTTTTTTATATTATGCCCTGGCTCCTGGTAGGAGGCAATGATGTTCAAACTGTGGGGGGCATCCCCCTAGTGAGGTACCCCTTCCAGTTTGAAAACCTTTGTGCTAAATGGAAGGTGCTGCTAAATAGACTTCATCTATGCATCCGATGAAGTGGGCTGTAGCCCACAAAAGCTTATGCTCAGATAAATTTGTTAGTCTCTAAGGTTTCAGAGTAGCAGCCGTGTTAGTCTGTATCCGCAAAAAGAACAGGAGTACTTGTGGCACCTTGGTGCCACAAGTACTCCTGTTCTTTTAGTCTCTCAGGTGCCACAAGTACTCCTGTTCTTTCTAGTCACAGACTTTCAGGACTTTAATCATAAGAGAAAAGTTGCCTAGAAGAACACAGTCCTTTAAGTCTTTCCAGCTCTGTCCTCTCCCGCTGCAGGCTCAAGGGCAGCATCTCAGGGAGCTGCCAGAGTTACTTGAATACCAACTCCCAGTGATGCCAAAATCAGTCAGGAACACTACTAATTTCTGTCACATGTTGTAGCCTTGCCAGGATAAAGCCCTGGTAATCAGTATGCTTACTATCTTGTATATGACACATGCAGAGTATAATTAAGACAAGACATATTCACCAAATATGCAAATTGTAGTGTCATTTGTATAAAATATTTATATTTCTACACCTTCAGCCTTAGCACATGTGTGTTAACATATATCTTGGCTTTCTATGAGCTAAGATCAAGCTTAGTTTCTGTCTATGGCTAATGTCACTATAAACTACTAGCCAACCTCTAGGCATCCTGCCCTGCAGGGTTTCATTCAAAGGCTGTATTGGGTTAATGTGGTAGTTGGTCGGTTTCCATGCCAAAATACTTCAGCCAGTGTGATGGGGTGAGTCTGTGGGGACAAGGCCTCCTTCTCATCTGCCCCGCTGCGGGGCCATGAAGCGTCCACCTCCTCCAACGGCCGTCCACGCACTGGGCATCATGGGAGATAATGTCTCCGCTCCTCCCCCTTGGGGTGTGTGTGAGGGGGAGAGGCGGTTAGTTTGGTATCCCTCCCGCCGGGGAGCAGCCAGTACTGGCTGAGTCCGTCTCCTGCCGGGGTAGGGGGGTGAGTCCTGGCTGAGAGTCAGCCACCCCCTGGGTGTGTATGTGGGGGGGTTTCCTGGCTAAGAGGTAACACCTCCCCCACGTGCCAGCCCGGCACCGCAGCTCAGCCCTCCCAACGGGACCAGGGTTGGCTCAGGGTTAACGCCACCGCGATGGGAAATCCCGACGACTCTCTAGAACCAGCTCGGTCTGTGCCCCGCCCCTTCCCCAGCTGTCTCTCGGATTGGTGGGCAGGTTGTGTACACACCGGGCTGCGCCAATGGGCGGATGGCGGCGCCTAACCTCACGCGGAGGGGTGGCCAATGGGAGAACGCAGTTGTCAGACGCCGCCAAGCTTGTGCGGGGGAGAGGGACACAGACTCGGTGCGGCTGAGGAGCGAGCCGGAGAGTGGGCCGGGCTGGAGGCACGGTGAGCCGGGGTGGCTGGGACCCTATGCGTCGAGAGTCGTTGGTTCTCGGTGCACCCTCTCGGGCGGCGCCGTCCCCCAGGGGCAACGCAGAGCCGTCCAGGGGGCGCCTCTCTCCGTGGGGCCGGGCGGAACAGCTGCCAGGTGGCCGGCTAACTGCTACGGCAGCTGGCGAGGGAGGAGCCGTCGCCGGCTCCTCGTCTCGGCTCTGGTGCTGGCCAGGCCCAGCCCGCTCCGCCCCCGGGGCCTGTGGAGGCACGGGGCGGAAGAGAGCGCTGCTGCTGCGTAGGGGGCAGCCCCGCTCAGTCCCCGGCTGTGGTGTCCCCCTCCGCTCGCCCTGGGGCTAACGGCCGTATTGCCCTTCTCCCTGGGGGCCTGCCCGGCGCCCTGACGTGGGGCCACTGTCACGGGGATTCATCTCCGCACCGAGAGCCCTGGAGACAGAGACTCTGGTGCCTGACACCTGTGAGTCACGCTCCCCTTTCACTGCCTTAGCAGGGTGGCACGATGTGCTCGGCGTGCCTCGCACGCAGGCCTGTGTCTGGAGCTGGGTAGTGCCGTGTGACAGCCGCCCTGTCTGTCTCATTGGGGCTTCTCCGCCTCTGCTTGAAACCCAGCTGGAGGTCATAGAAGTGGCCGCGTGTGTGTTGTAAGTGGTATCTCCCCCAGTCTCCTCAGACCCGTCTCTTTCCAAGTGAGATACGAGTTTCTGGGAGAGGTGAGAGGCGGCTTAGTACAGATTATGCTGTACTTGGTCCTTCTAGCAGTGTGGCAGTTCGGTGTTTAATTCGCTTTATAACAAGGCTGTGTTCTAGCTGGCAATTTAGTTCCTATCGGTTTCCTTTAAAAAAAACCCTAAACTTGTGATGTACAGCACAAAGTTAAGATGTTTTGCACTGTAAATTTATGCAACACTCTGAAAAACGTTCTGGCCCACTTGTGGACCTGCGGCTGCTCTCTTATTCTTTTTTATTGTGGGGAGGGGTAGTTAAAAAGTAGGAAATATGGGACTCTTTCTGCTCTCATTTGAGGTCAATAGGAAGGCCTATAATTCATCTTTTAAAGGTGTAAGGGAGGTGGAGGTGAATATAGACTTCACATTTCACAATGCAAACCCTTAGTCAATAACCTAGAAATAATGCTGAAAAACATAATGTAGAATCAGCAAACCACTTATCTTCCCTCTCCCCCCCCCTTTACTTTGTGTATCTATTCTTAACTGTATTGAAATCTTCAGTTTATATCTGTTTTACTTGTGAGAAGGGTGTGGGAGATACAGTAATGTTAGAGTGAGCTTGCATGGTCTCTTGCTATGCTTATTTGTTATATAGAATGGCAAAACCAAAGCCTGAATCCTGTTTGGCAACTCTTACAAATGTTAAGCCAATTTAATAGAAACTTGTATAGAAATATAAAAGGGAGAGAGAAGCATTGATTACAGGGCTAGTCTTAACAATGTTGGAATTAATTGTTTTTTAAAGCGCCTCAATTTTTTAATAGCAACTGGAGAATAACGTTGTCAGTAAACGACCAGGTCATATATATTCTGTCCTGTCTTTTAAAGAAATTCTAAACTATGAATTAGTTTGATGTATGGCTTGATAAAAATGTGTTTGTATGCCAGTATATATTTATGTGGTTAAAGTGAATTAAATTAAGTTAATCCTTTTACATCAGCCATTACATGGCTGCTAATCCACTTGATCACATAGTGATATACTAATATTTTATATTGAAAGCATGTAAGTTTTATGGGATTAGAAGTTACTGGTGATTTATTGATACTGTTATGATACAAATGAGAAAATGTATTTTAAACTTCAGATCTTCGTATATATAAACATAGGTGCTTGCAACTTCAGAAATCCCTTGTTTAGAATATTCTATGTATAGTGAAATACAGGAGCAGTGGAAGCTCCCTAAAAGTGTGGGGGGGCAGGGCACAGATGCCCAAAGTGTGGCTCCACCCCCTCACGCCCCCGCTTGCTCCTCTCCACCCCTCCCCCTGGTGCTCACCCTTACAGCCAGTAAAAAGTTCGGGGGGGGGGGGGCATGGCCCTACCTCCCCGTTTCAGTGCCCCTGATGCAATATCTTGAGGAAATTTTGATAGAGTTGAGAAAGGAAGAGAGAAATTAGATAACAGGAAAGAAAAGATAACAGGAGAGGTAGCTGCAAGAAAAAGGTACTGAAATCTCTCCTACTCCCAAGACAGTTTCTCTTGTTAAACATGAAGCATTATCTCTAAAAGAGACCTAGGAATAATAGGTCAGGTGATTTAGGCCTACCCTAAAGAGAGAGGGAAAACTGAGAAATAATTCTTAAGTGACTCTTATTTTGTTATTAGTGGGTACTGTCTTGTATTGACAAACTTCAGAGAGAAATCTTGTATTTTTCTGTAAAAACCCTTATGGCTCTCTTATAACCACTTCCTGTGTGTGCAAAAATCATTGTTGTACTATAAAGAATGAAAAGGAGCAGTTTGACTCAAGTTAACCTTCAGTGGTCACAATTAAATTATTTTTTGTAGCTATATGAAGTTAACATTAATAGATGTACTACTTGTCTGAGCCTTCTGCTCAACTGTTAGATCACTATTTGTTAAGGTGGACAGTAATTCTCACTACATTATCTGGCATATTGTACACACTGGATCCCTTTGAGGCGAACTGCTACGAGGAAGAACAGGACCAAATTATTTTTGAATTATGTATTTTTACATAAAGCTGTAAAATTATGATTGTTTGTGAGTGACATTCTTTAGATATTAAAGTGTAAATCTCTTCAATATGAGGAATAAAGAGTCACATTTACTTACTGCACCAGTTTTTCACTTCTAGAAACTTTAGTTCAAATCTAGTTTAGTCTGCCTGTGAAATTAGTTCTGTCATCTCATTGTAGTCTTCAGTAGACACTGTTTGTGGCAGGTTTGCAAAGTGGAAATTTGTAATGATTTGGTGTAGTTGTCTGCTCAGCAAAAGCCCATTGCTGAAAGTACTGCAAGTTCTGATCCAGGTGAGTTTAGTGTTGTGTGAAGAAGCTCGTTGGAATTCAGGCTATGAAGTGTTATCTACCTCTAAGAGGTTAGCCCAGACAGATCAGTTGGGAAAAAGTCCATAATATAGTAAGACAAATGGTGTTAATTTTCTAGAAGTACCTCATGTTTTCCCATTTTGTGTGTTGGAAATAGGTGTATGTGAGAATCATGTCCAGAACAGCATTTTTGTCCAGGTGCACAATTAAGAGCAGACATAGAGTGGAACTGATGACATCTTTTTCAGTTTATTTCTGCTGCTTAGGCTATGAGAGCCTGTTTACAGGAGCAGCAAAAGAACATGCATGACACCCTATGGTGGTGAACTGCATAAGTGAACCTTACAGTATAAAGCAAGTTTCTGGAGATGTGCACCAAATTCAATAAGAGAAAATAGAGATGTGATATGGCTGGGAAAAGGAAGCTGTTTATCTGTACTGTGTTTTATTTATAAAATCTTAATTGTGTGTCATCTTGAAGCAGAATGTGGCCGTTTAGCTGTAGCATGTGTAGTTCACTGGGCAGGAGTTAACCATAGTTGTCTTATTCATACAATACTGCCTTAAAATCGTGTTCTTTGCTTTGTCTTTAATACTCTGCAAGTCTATTAATTTGATGATTTGCTTTTTATATGTGCTTCTAGCTTTTTTTGTTGTACAGTGTTTAAAGGAAAAATCTTTACTCTTATCCTACCAGCTAGTAGTAAATAAATAAATAAATAAATAAATGGAGATATCCCATCTCCTAGAACTGGAAGAGACCTTGAAAGGTCATTGAGTCCAGCCCCCTGCCTTCACTAGCAGGACCAAGTACTGATTTTGCCCCAGATCCCCAAGTGGCCCCCTCAAGGATTGAACTCACAACCCTGGGTTTAGCAGGCCAATGCTCAAACCACTGAGCTATCCCTCCCCCCCAAAAGTCCTACAGATGTAGTCAATAGAGAATAAGTGTGTAGATTTGTAGGTGGGTTAACAGTCTTACAGAGATTATCATTTCCTGGCACCAGACGAGAGGGAGCAAAGTTGATAATGTGTTCTTGGACTTAGGTCTCAGACAAGGCTGGTGCCAAGCCAACAAGCTACCTAAATCTATCTTGCTTTCAGATACACCTATCCTAAAGTTTATGTAAGTAATTACATGAAAAATAAACTAAAATACATTGGGGGTTACTGTAAGCAAATTAAATCCAAGTTGATGCTTAGTTTAAGTTGTTGTTCTTAAGGGGGGCTTCTCAAAAGCGAGCAATTTGTGTTCTGCAATCCTATGAAAAGGTGGTGTGTGTTATGGCATGGCAATTTTATAATGCTGAACTTCCTGTTTTGGTTCCTTTTTATTTAGACTTGCAGTATTGGTAGCTGTTATACATTTTTTTTTTATAGCTGTATTCATTAGTAACAGTGGAATAAGGACTGAACTTCATCTTTAAAAATGCATAGTACAGCTATGTTGTAAGAAGATAAAACAATGAAAGATCACTTAGCACTGCCTCATTCCATAATATTTGCTGAAATATCACTTTTTGGCTACTTGTAGTAGGTTGATAATCAGTAAAGCCATTTTCAGCTACTTCAAGTTCAGGATTATATATCCCTTCCACTATTGCAGATACAAAACTTTTGCAAGAAGTACAATCTAAGAAAATGAAACTAAACGCTTATCTAATGACCTTTGGTTTTGGGCCAGCTTCTACTGTGGTACAAAACTTTCTAGTAGGGCATCTTTTAATTCTTGTGAGATAAGTGTAGCTATTCAATGAAAAAGGGACGGAACTAACTTTCACTTGGTCAGAGAGAGAGAGAGTTAGCTATTGGTAATAAGTTCTCAGACTTTAAGAACACACTTCATAGAAGAAATGTTCACCATTACCAGTTCTGAGTTTTAGAGCTTGCTGAAATTAGTTCTGAAATCTTTCCTAATTGACTGCCATTTAATAAAGAAAATGAATTCAAAAGGTACTTTGTGCGCCTGTAATAAGAGTGACTGAAAGCAAGTATGCCAGCTGTCAAGGGCCACCTGTTAGTATAGTGACTGAACCATCCCCAATTTAAACATGTCATTATTATGGCCAGCGTGTTCTGCACAGAAACTTGCTAATTCCTATAGACTGTCAGTTGACTACTGAAACTCACTTTTAAAGTAGATTTCTGCTTCTGCTAGTTGGTGACCTAGTTCTGTAGAACATCTTAGTGTTTGCTACCAAGCAAATGCTATAACAACCACCCAGCATTTAGTATTGAGTATCATAGTGGGGATTCAAACCAAGTAAGCAAAAGACCATTTTTAATCGCTATACAAGATATACAAAATTTGATGGATTGTTCTTAAATACCAAGAATTGCAATTATTTTTGTTGGAGAGTACACACTACACACTGAAATCACTTAGGCCTTGCCCATGGAACCTCTTACACATTTGAGTAGTCTCACTAGCTCCAGTTCAATCATCTTTTGTATATACATGTTTGTAGGCATGGGGCCTTAAATAACAGTGTGGGTATCCTCCAGTAACTAAAGTAATACCTGTAAATTCCCATACGTTATCTTAATCAGATTAATTTATAAACTAGTGAATGAAATTTCTATCATAATGCTTTAAAGCTCTGACCATATGAAATAATTGCTCTATATCCTTATTTTTCCATGTGGGCAATTAGTATAGGTACCAGGAGAATCCTAACTGAGCACTCATAGGTGCAGTGGGGTCCTAATGATTGGGTGGGAGGGGAGTCTGGCCCATACTATGAGGAGAAAATGAACACTCTGCTAGTAATTGTGTTTTAGTATACTCTCTTCTGCTTGTGTGACAGTTTACAAAAGGAACCTCACAGGATCTCTCAAAGTTGTTTTAAGATCAGGTCATAGGAATTGGTGGACTTGAATGTAAGTTTTGTAGAACTGCCTTTGCATATTACTTTTCTTTCAGTGTTATATCTGATCTCAGGTTGCAGGTGGCTCCTTAACTTGAACAATAGGCTACAACTTTGTATACTGAATCTCTTCCCCTCAATCCCTGATATCCTATTCAATTCACACACACAGAGAGAGAAAGAGAGATACAGTACATTTTTCATGGTACTGCTCCAGTTACTCCTTTATTTTATAGAAAAAAAGATATTTCTCCTTGAGTCTCCACAAATCTCGACTTTTGGGCTCCTTTAGTTTACCATGTGGTTCAAGTAGGCCAATCTGTTTCTAGGAATTTTGAGCATGCTCCCTTTTCCTGACGAGCACAGCTCTTTTAATAAATATTTTTATCTTTGCAGAATTCAGATTTTATCAAATCTTCTAGGTGGAAAATGCTGCCTGCACATCCTCCAAGGATGAAAGGGAGTTGTCTCATGCTCTCCAGAGTCCAGTCTGCCCCTCCTTCATGTAGGGTTGTTACCTGGGACCTGCCAGCTGCACACTTCCTAACAGGCACAGGGCAGATGCATCCATCTCCATGGAAAGTGGTGCCAGCTGAAGTGGAGGTCTGTGTGTGTGCATGTGCGCGCCTTCTTTCTCCAAACTCTGTCCGGCCCTAGTTTGCACCTTTAACTCTGGAGCGTTTGAGCATGTTGCTTCAGGGGATGAATTCTTTCTCTTACTCCCTCAGCATAGTCCCTTCTCTCTTACATGGCTCAGCAGTTCCAAACCACTGGTGCTCACATTTTCCTCCCTGAAGTGTCTGGTTGAGCAGTTTTTCCTTCTGTTTTCCCAGAGGCTGTTCCAGCAGACCCCTCAATTCCTCCTCCTCATTTTTGGACAAAGCAGGTTTGGGGTGTGTGACAGGGTGCTGGCTAAGGAAATCTGAGCCAGGCCTCTGTCACGCCAGCTCCAATCAAGAAAGGGGAATTGGAGCTGGCTAAGTAAGCCCAGGCCTGATTGGCAATCAGGGAACAGCTGCTGGCTTCATTAGTGAGGGGCAACATAAAGGCTGACAGGAAAGAAACAGGGAGGAGAAGGTAAGGGAGGAGCCAGAGAATTAGAGGGAGTGGGAGCTAGCCGTCCCTGAGGCTGTACTAGTGAAGCTATTTGTAGCTAGAAGGTGGTGAGAAAATATACTGTAAATAAAGAGCACGAATGATTGCACCAACACAGAGGTCTCTTGCTGGTTTGTGGGCTTAGAAGGGGCAGCAGCGAGGAGGACATGGCAGCACCTCGCTACAGGGTGACTAGTTCACCTATAGTAAAGAATAAGGGATAGTAATACTAGTTTAAAAACACAACAGGAAACTTATGTACCCCAATAAACAAATAATTCCCTAAACTACATTAATAAATGCAGGGAAGAAGGAAAATGGCTTACTTGTAAATTAACTTCTCTGAAAATATCATTCCAACAGAATTCTCTCACCCACTCACTTCTCAGAATTCAGTGTTATTTTAGTGATCCTGTGCTTGTGTATGGTATGTGCAAGCATCCAAACAAAATTATTTTTGGTTTTAATATCTTAAATTTTTGGCTTTGTCCTTTTGAATGGGTTTATCTCCTGGAGTGCTTTGCCCCCCATTCAGTCAAAGGAACTGACTAGAATATTTGGAGGGCATATGTATATAAGCGGTGGGGGGTGCTAAGCTTGTACTCTGCCCTGCTTCCCTAGAGGTGCAGTTAGAAGTATCTAAATTGGAAGTTCTGCTAGTCTCACCCTAGGAAACCAAGATCCCAGAATGAGAATAGTCTGATAGATTCAGAGAAGTGGAGGAAGAGTCCAATGTGCTTAGTCTAACCCTATAGTTTTACCCCCATTCAGTATGCTAAGCACACTGTTTTACCCCTTGTTGACTGATTTCTCACGTCCACACCCCATTGCTGGTTCTAGCTTGCCAGAGGCTAAGCCTTTAAGACTGTTCCTGTATTTTTCTCTTTCTGGTGACCATGTTACTTAATGTATTCAGCAGCTCCTAGCACTGCTGCATTTGTATATAGTGGAGGGGTATGTCTACACTATGAAATTAGGTCGATTTTATAGAAGTGGATTTTTAGAAATCAATTTTATACAGTCGATTGCGTATGTCCACACTAAGCGCATTAAGTTGGCGGGGTGCATCCTCACTTCCGTGGCTAGCATCGACTTACGGAGCGGTGCACTGTGGGTAGCTATCCCACAGTTCCCGCAGTCTCTGCTGCACATTGGAATTCTGGGTTAAGCTCCCAATGCCTGATGGGGCAAAAATATTGTCACAGGTGGTTTTGGGTACATGTCATCAGTCGCCCCTCTCTCCATGAAAGCAACAGCAGACAATCATTTTGTGCCCTTTTTCCTGGATTACCTGTGCAGACACCATACCATGGCAAGCATGGAGCGCACTCAGCTCACCGTCACTGCTGCTGTTGTGGGCAAGTCTAATGTGGGGGCTGCTGTGATCCAAGTAGCCAATGCAATCATCGACATTCTGTTATCAAGGGTAGTGACTTTGGGAAATGTCTGGCCTTTTTAGATATTAGGTGCATCATATAACTGTCCTTTTGTCGTTGGTGAAGAAGTCTTGTACATTCCAGTCCGGTCGGCACTGTAACACCCCATAGCACTTCTGTGGTTGACACATGTAACAGCTCCAGGGCTCTTGCTCTTTTGCCTTGGCCGAGGTACCTTGCCCTACCTGGACCTCCAAACATTTGACATAGAAGCACCTGCAGCAGCTGGCATTGCTACACAGCAGTAGCTCCTTGCCTTCGCAGCAGACGGTGCAGTAGGACTGCTAACCGTAGTCATCCACCGCTTCTGCTGCAACTCTGCTCTCCTCCCCAGCAACGAGCTTGGGGGATCCGTACTGCTCCTCCTGAATGCTGCTGGCAGCACATGGTGCAGTGGGACTGGTAACACTCCTCATCGGACATGTAGCTTGGCCGGGGATTCTGGGAATGTCTTCCCTGCCCGGCTCCTAGCAACCTCTAGGGCATGGTGTATGGCTCCATCACTTCCCCTGCAACTCTGTGCTCCTTCCGTTCATGAAGCCTGGACAGTAGTAAGGAGCAGTTCAACTATAGGCTGAGTAAGTGCAGAATGGTGGTAGAATGTGCCTTTGGACGTTTAAAAGCTCGCTGGCACTGTTTGCTGAGTAGGTCAGACCTCAGCGCAACTAATGTTCCCATTGTTATTGCTGCTTGCTGTGTGCTCCATAATATCTGTGAGAGTAAGGGGGAGACGTTTATGGCGGGGTGGAAGGTTGAGGCAAATCGCCTGGCGTCCGATTTTGAGCAGCCAGACACCAGGGCAATTAGAAGAGCACAGCAAGGTGCACTGCATATCAGAGAGGCTTTGAAAACCAGTTTCTTGACTGGCCAGGCTTCGGTGTGACAGTTGTGTTTTTTCTCCTTGATGCAAACCCGCCCCCTTTGTTGATTTTAATTCCCTGTAAGCCAACCACCCTTCCCCCTTTGAAATAAAGTAACTATTGTTTTGAAACCATGCATTCTTTATTAATTAAAAAAAAAAAAGAGAGAGCTAACGGACAAGGTAGCCCGGGTGGGGTGGGGGAGGAGAGAAGGACAAGGCCACATTGCTTATTGTAGCCACACTAAAAAAAATCTAACTGTTTGAATGACAGCCTTCTGGTGCTTGGGCCATCCTCTGGAGTGGAGTGCCCAGAGCCTCCCCTTCCGCATTCTTGGGCGTCTTGGTGAAGAGGCTATGGAACATGGGGAGGAGGTTAGGCGATTATACAGTGGATGCAGCGGGGAGGTCTGTGCTCTTGTTGGCTTTCCTGCAGCTCCAACAGACGCTTCATCATGTCCGTTTGCTCCCCCATTAGCCTCAGCATCGCGTCCTGCCTCCACTCTTTGCGCTCACTTAATTCTTTCCTGGTCTCTGCCGCTGAATGCCTCCATGCATTAAGCTGCGCCCTATCCGTGCGGGAGGACTGCATGAGCTCGGAAATCATGTCATCGTGAGTGCATTTTTTTCGCCTTCTAATCTGCGATAACGTCAGAGACGGAGATGATGGGGGAGCGTAGAAACATTCTACATTCTACGATTCTGCGGGGACTGCATGGTCACTTGTGCTGCTGGATTCACCACGCGGACCAAACAGGAAATGAAATTCAAAAGTTCCCGGGGCTTTTCCTGTGTATGTGGCTAGTGCATTGGAGTTCAAAGTGCTGTCAAGAGCGGTCACAATGGAGCACTCTGGGATAGCTCCCGGAGGCCAATACTGTCAATTTGCATCCACACTATCCCAAATTCGACCCAGCAAAGTCAATTTTTGCGCTGCTCCCCTCGACAGGGAGGAGTACCGAAGTCGATTTTAAGAGCCCTTTAGGTCGATGGAATGGTGTTGGTTGTATGGACGCATTCATTTTTAAATTGACCTAATGTGGCTAAATCCGACCTAACCCCGTAGTGTAGGCTAGGCCTAAGGTTGGCAACAGGGCAAGGGTTAGTGGAGTTATATTCATTAGTGGAATTACTGTGTGGGGAAAGCAGAGAAAGAGCCTAGTACCTGCAGTCCCTCATATACAGCCATCTGTTGAAATGATTTCACACTGAAGTTTTTGAGTCATGTACACTCATTTGTTCCATTTTTGTTTTAAAATAGATATTGACCTCTGTGATAGCCATATATGTTGGTTTTGTTTCATATTCTGACTATCTTATTTATTAAACACATTTTTAAACTTTTTATGATCATTTATTTAAGGAGCTTTATTAAAGAAAGGTAACAAACTGGACATCATAGAAATATGTTATACACTTGGAACATTATATAAATAATTAATAGAACAGAAACAAAGTAATATATATGTAAAATATGCCCAAACAATAAATTCAGAATCTGTCCAAATCTTCTTTAATAGAACCTATTATCAAATGCATGGGTAATAACTTAATTTGTTGCATCACATAAGAGGATCACAGAATAATTAATAGAAATTCCAAAGTAAGTCCCCACTTATATTTTTGTTTGCTAACAGATTTGAATTTCTGTTTCTGTAGTACCAAATCTTCATTTTTAAACTGTATAATTTGATTTCTGATCAGTAATATTTTCAACAGAGGCTTTGTTTTTACAAAATCTGAGAATAACTTCTAATAGGAATTGGATACAAAAATATATTTGTAAAATTTTTAGAAACAAGATGGCAATACGCTTATTCCTATGGAAGAAAAAATTCTAGCAAACACTTGAGCAATAAAGAACCTGGTCTGAAAACCGAGACAGTTTAGCAGCATATGTGCAACAGGTGGTCTAATCCATTTAGCACTGTGCATAAATTAGTAGCTTTAAAACTGATCTACTGATTAATCAAGGAACCTTTCTGTTACCCTGCAGCCTTATGAAACCTAATCTTGTTCTACACTGGGCTGAACCCTAACTTTAATTCTAGGGATAGGTGTACATAAAATAAGTTGTATCTTTCAAAATGAATACATGCCCTGTATTGGTCAATTTTTCATATAACTAGGAGCAGCTCAACAATAACTTCAGAAAGGAAGAGTAGCATATTCAGTGTCAAATAATTTTTACATTGCAGTAAACATAAGATCTACTAGCTGCTTCACTTAAATAGATTGTTAGGAATGGATTTTTTCTGTGATTAAAAAATAAAAATTTTTTTAGTGTACCCACATGATCATGTCCAAATATCATCTACTGAAATACAGTAAAAGTGATGGCTTAAATTCTAAAAAAGCAGTCCAATAACTAGAGGGCCCAGTTGCGTTATTTTGTTGTCTTGTGTGACAATTAGTATAATACTGGCATAATAACAGCACTGACCCTTGGAAGACTTTTGGTATGTGGTAGGTGGTGATGGGTGGTATTTAGGGATTCATCTGTTGGTGCTCATTTGTTTTGGAGGTAAAGTGTCTCAAGGTGCCAATCAAAAAGATTGGGAGAGAAAGAAATTAAAACTGAAGTTTGCTTAAACATGGACATAGAAATGAAATAGTCTGTTTTCCAGTGTAAGAGCTCTCTTTAGTTTCCGGAGGTGTTTGTTTAATATACTTGTTTACCTGAAGCTTCTTATGCTATTGTCCAAAAGTTAGTCTTTAGAACAATTAATTTTAAGGGCAAATCAATTTCTGGAGAACTAAATATTGTTCTGCAGAAAAACACATTCTGTAACTTGTGTTGTCTGTTTCCAATAAATGAATTGTATATCAAAGCTCTAATATGAATGAAATTTTAGAATAGATTAGGCTTTTTAAACTACAGAGAAGATTGGGTTAGGTTGTGGGTTTTTTTTATTTATCTCACTGGATAAATCAGAATTGGACTTAGCTATCTTTTAACTAAATTAGTAATCAAACTGGATTTTGAATGTGTTCAGCGTTTGTGATCATAACTGGACTTTGTTGTTGCCCTGGTATTCCTATTGCTTAGTGTATTGTTCAGTTGTCGACTTAATTTACCACACTGCTCTCTTGTTAAAGCATGTGTAACCAAAAGGTGAATAAAAATTGTGGTGGTTGCTTTTTAAAAAGAAAAGCTTCACATTCTGGAGAAAGATCCTAAATCTCTGAGGCACATTTTCTGTGGCATAGGACTGGGCCCCTAAATCCATCTTTGTATAATATCATCAGAAACCAATGAGAGAACAAAGTCAAGTTTTACATTTTGCTATTTGTTTGATGCAAGCTGTCAAGTAGTAACTGGGAATAGGAAAGAATCTACATTTTGAGACCATCTGCCTGGGTTCTTTTGTCTGAAGCTGACAAGAGGTCATGGCAGATGGTGAGATCACAAAGTTTGGCTTCTTGAGCTTGACAGAATGTGTTCATAAAGCTGGAAGAATACCAACTATTTTTACTGGCATAGAGGTTTGTGACAAGACTATAGTACAGGGGTAAGCAACCTATGACACGCGTGCCGAAGGCGGCACGTGAGCTAATTTTCAGTGGCACTCACTACTGGGTCCTGGCCACTGGTCTGGGGGCTCTGCATTTTAATTTAATTTTAAATTAAGCTTCTTAAATATTCTAAAAACCTTATTTACTTACATACAAAAATAGTTGAGTTATATATTATAGACTTATAGAAAGAGACCTTCTAAAAACGTTAAAATGTATTACTGGCATGCGAAACCTTAAATTAGAGTGAATAAATGAAGACTCGGCACAGCACTTCTGAAAGGTTGCCGACCCCTGCTGTAGTAGAATTTTTTGGATAAAATCTCCTGGATCGCTAAACTTGACACAACTTAATCTCCTGAGAAATTATCAGTAATTCATTTCACTAATAAAATTATCTCTAAGCAGACTAAATATGCTTGGCAATTGCATCTCTTTCTAGCTATCTGTATATCAGATCAGAAAGGCTTTTGCATTTCACAGAAATCAAGTTGCCCATCAAATACAGAAATATTTCACTTGAGGTGAAAGCATATCCACCCATCCCCCTTGCATAGGATCCAAGACTTCGTACTTGGAATAGCGGGGGTAAGAGGTCAATGGTGGGGCTGAAGCAGGGGTTAGGAAGAGAATGGGCACCTCCATCCCAAATTTGAACATATGATGTAGGAATACAGTCTCTCCATTACTGTGGTTGTAGCCTCATGGCTACAGCCTCTCCATAGCTTATGCAGGAGTCATTTGGAATCGTTGTACCTGCACAGTCACAGATCCAGTAGTTCTTCGAGTGATTGCTCGTGTGCATTTCACAATAGGTGTGTGTGCTCACCACGTGCACCGGTGCTGGAAGTTTTCCCCATAGCAGTACCTGTAGGGGAGAACCCCTAGCAACCCCTGGAGTGCCCCCACCATGGGGCGGTATAAGGGGCGCTGCGCACTCCCCCCACCCTCAGTTCCTTCTTGCCACTAGTGAAGGTGCTTTGGAACTGCTGTGCTCCAGCTCTCCGCTGTATCTTTCCCTGTTTGGACTGTCATTTAGTTTGTAGACAGTACATGTAGTTTAAAAAAATTAAAAAAAATTATTATATAGATAGCATAGAAGAACCACGCCCGGGTCAGGGCATGCCCCAGGCTTTAAGTCGTGCAACACTTGTAAACGGCCTATGCCCATAAGTGACCTGCACACTAGCTGCTTACACTGTCTTGGGGAAACCCACATCAGTGACCGCTGCAAAATTTGCAGATCATTTAAGCCCCAGACTAAGGAGGAGTGGGATATACAGCGCTGAGCCATATTGATGGAGTCGTCCCTGACCCTGACACCGCTATGCTGCTCTGAGTCAGCACCGAGCACTGTAGCATTGGTGCGCGGTGACCCAGCAGTGCCTTCCACCAGCCGGTACTGCTCCCCATCCATGGGACACTCTAAGAAGACGAAGGAGTGATCTTCTCTATCAAGGCACCGGGACAAGGCTGGGGGTGAGACTAGACCTGCATTGGGCAGCTCTCGATTCCCCCGTGCCTCGCGGCCTCAGATTCAAGTAGAGTGGAGTAGCCCAGCCCACTCCGAGCCGACCGCCCCAAACGCCAGTGGTCACATATGGGTGCCCTCCACGCCGGAGGCCCTGCAGGCAGCTCGAGACGTAATGTCTCTCCTGGTACCAGCTAGACTGACCCCAAGCAGCCCCCGGTCCAGAGGCAAGCCGGTGCTCGGACTGCCACAGTCACCACCCGGGCGGTACCGCTTGTGGTCAAGGGAAGGTTCCCGGTGCCGCTCTCCCCGGAGTGACCACGCAGCTTGCACCCGTCTCCGTCGACCCCCATCCGATTGTCTGGTTGGGTGCTGAGCAGCAGGGAATCGAGGCACCACTCCACATTGAGGGAGTGCAGGCCTTGAGATCAGAGCATGCCCCGCTGGGATTGGGACCGACTGCACCGGAGGTCGCCAACTCAGAGAAGCCACCGTAGCCCCTTGCAGTACCGATGTCGACGCCGCTCAAGCACTTCACCCCGGTCGAGGTCCCCAGCACGGCACTGTTCCCGCAGCCCCAGGCGTAGATCGCCAGAAACCGGCTGTCGCGGATCTGCCTGACGAAGCTGTTCGCGGAGCAGACGTTACAGAAGGTACTCCCTCTCCTCTACACCGGACTCAAGGTCTCAAGCCCAGCACTGCTCATGATGGTGCTACTCATCCCCATCCAGGGATAGCGTTAATTTGTAAACCAGTCCAACCTCCACTCGGAGCCGGCAGTCAGCGGACCAGACAAGTCCAGTGGGGCAGCCCGCCCTGATGGTGCCACAGCAAATGCAGTGGCACCAGGCTCTCTGGCCAGTGCCCTGGTACCAATGGACCCCAGTGGTGGTCCGCTCGGTAGCCTGGGCCTCGGCCTTGGAAAGACTGTCGGCCTCCCTCTCTCAACCCCCCAGGAAGGGGTCAGCAGCGGGCTCTTCTCCAGCCCCGCGCTCAGAAAGGAGCCAAGTGCTGCGAACTCTGAACTGGTGGGAACGCAGAGCACTGCTCCTCCATCTTCATCCTCCCCTGATGAGGCTATCACCGCGCCTCCTCTTCCTTTTTCCCAGGAGGACACAAAAGCCCACCAAGAGCTCTTGAAACGGGTGACCTCAAGCCTCAATTTACAGGCTGAAGAGGTGGAGGAGCCTTCGGACTCCTTCTCTGATATCCTCTCAGCCACAGCGCCAGCCAGGGTGGCAAAAATCTCCACTGCCCTGTGGCAGACCCTGTCTTCCTTGCCCCCATTTCTAAGAGGGCAGAGTGGAAGTATTTTGTGCCCGCCAAGGGGCACGAATATATACCCACCCAACCCCTAACTCTCTGGTGGTTGAGGCGGTCAACCACAAGGAATGTCAAGGCCAGCCCACTCCCATCCCTAAGAATAAGGACTCGAGGAGGCTGGACTTGTTTGGGAGACAGCTTTATTCTTTTTCCAGCTTCCAGCTGAGGGTGGCGAACCACCAAGCCCTGCTGGGCAGATGTGATTTTAATTTGTGGGGCTAAATGCCAAAGTTTACTGACTCCCTCCCGGAGCGTGATAGGAAGGAGTATAAGGCCCTGGTGGAGGAGGGCACCGCTGCTAGCAGAGCAGCCCTTCAGGCAGTCTCAGACGCAGCGGACATGGAGCAAAAACTATGGCCTTTGCAGTGTCCAGGCAGAGGGCGTCGTGGCTCCTCTTGTCCGGGTTGTCCAACGAGGCATAGAGCTCCCTGCAGGACCTCCCCTTTAATGGTAAGGCTCTGTTCGTGGAGCAAACAGACGTGAAATTACGCGGTCTCAAGGACTCTCGCACAACCTTAAAGATTCTTGGTCTCTATGTCCCAGCCCCGGCCAGGACCAAGTTCCAACCTCAGCAGGCCCCCAGCCAAGCCACCCACTCCCGATACAAACCTTCTTATAAAAAATCCAGAGACTATAAGAAGCGTCCACATCAGCAGTCTTCGCCTGCCCCCCAGCCTCTAAGGGCAAACAGGTGGGTAAGCGCCAATTTTGATGGCATGCCCAAGGACAACTTACCAGTCTGCACAGGAATCCGCCCAACCTACCCTTCTCCAACCATCTCCGCACTTTCCTCCTGGAGTGGTCGCTACTGACCTTGGACCGATGGGTCCTGAACACCATCTACCGGGGCTATACCCTCCAATTTCTCTCTACCCCGCCTATCCACCCTCCCTCCCCGTCCTTCTTCAGAGACCCCCTCACGAGAGCCTACTCGAGCAAGAGGTGAGGCGGCTCCTTCACCTGGAAGTGGTGGAGGTAGTGTCTGCAGAGTTCTGATACAAAGGATACTACTCCTATTTCCTTATTCTGAAGGCCAAAGGGGGCCTCAGGCTCATCCTGGACCTGCGAGGCCTAAACCAGTACATGGTAAAACTCAAGTTCTGTATGGTCTCTCTGGCCTCCATCATTCCCAGCACTACCAGTTCACCGTCCTTCCGTTTGGCCTCTCAACAGCACCCAGAGTCTTCACAAAATGTATGTCTGTGCTGGCGTCGGGGAGTCCAGATCTTCCCCTACCTTGACGACTGGCTGGTCAAAGGCAGCTCCAGGTCACAGGTACAGGACCACATAACACTCCTCCTGTCCACATGCACCACTCTGGGGCTGCTGGTAAACAGCAAATCCACGTTGGTATCGGTACAACGAATAGAGTTCATTGGTGTGATTCTTGACGTGACATCTGCCAGAGCTTCCCTCCCGCTGGACAGGTTTGAAACATTGAGGGATCTCATCAGGGCGATCACAAGGTTTCCCATGACAACTGCCAGGGCATGCCTCCAACTCTGGGGTCACATAGCAGCATGCACGTATGTGGTATGCTATGCCAGGCTCAGAATGCGGCCCCTTCAGCTTTGGCTGACCTTGATGTTCTCGCAGTCCAGAGACAGACTGGACAAAATCCTCACTGTACCAGAGACCATACTAGCCTCCCTCCATTGGTAGTCCGCCCCGGAGAACATGCTCTGAGGGGTCCCATTTAGGAGCTGCTCCCCAACTATAGAGTTGGTGTCTGATGCGTCGGACTTGAGATGGGGAGGCCATGTGGGAGACCTCCAGACCCAAGGCCTGTAATCCGTGCAGGAACTAGGCCTGCACATAAACATCAAAGATCTCCGAGAGGTCCACCTGGTCTGCGTGGCCTTTCGCTAGTGCCTTACAGGCAGGGTAGTCGGAGTTCTCACCGACAACACGGCCTTGGTGTTCTATATCAACAAGCAGGGCGGGGCTCGCTCCTCTGCCAGGAAGTCCTCCGGCTGTGGGACTTTTGCATCACCCACAATATCAGCTTGGAAGCCCACCACTTACCAAGCATCCGGAACTCTCGAGCAGATCACCTGAGCCGGGACTTCTCCTCCCAGCATGAGTGGTTGCTACACCCGCAGGTAGCTCACATGATCTTCCAAACATGGGGCACTCCCCAAGTGGACCTCTTTGTAACCAGGCAGAACTGCCGGTGCCCCTGGTTCTGCTACAGGAGGGGCCTGGGCAAGGGCGTGACTGATGCCTTCCTTCTGTCCTGGTCAGGTCAGCTGCTATATACCTTTCCCCCAATTCTACTGATCAACAAGGTCCTGGAAAAAATCAAGATGCCAAGGCTCGCGTCCTCATGATTGCCCTGGCATGGCCCAGACAACACTGGTACGGGACTCTTACAAACTTGTCCATTACTCCCCTGTGGCTGCTACCAACCCACCCAGACCTTCTCTGTCAGGACCAAGGTCATCTCCTCCTCCTCAACTTTGCAGCCCTCCACCTCACGGCGTGGTTGCTCAATGGTTAGGCCAAGAGGAAAGAACCTGCTCGCAGGGCGTCTAGCCAGTCCTCTTGGAAAGCAGGAGGCCCGCCACATATCAGGCTTACCTGGCAAAATGGTCAAGGTTCTCTCAGTTGGCCACCGATTGCGGTGTCTCACCAGTGGCTGCCCCACTCTAGCTTATACTGGATTACCTCCTTCATCTCAGAGCCCAAGGCCTAACACCCTCATCCACCAAAGTGCATCTGGCAGCCAAATCAGCCTTCCACCCGCCCATCCAGGGCCACCCAGTATTTTCTAATGCCATGACCAGTCGATTTCTTAAGGGCTTGGATCGCCTCTTTCTTTGTTAGGCTCTGGTTCCACAGGGGGACCTGAACTTGGTTCTGGCCAGGCTGACAGGGCCTCCATTTGAGCTGCTTGCCACATGCTTCTGGTCCCACGTTTCATGGAAAGTTAGCCTTCCTTGTGGCAATCACGTCTGCTAGGAGGGTCTCGGAGCTCCAGACCCTGACCCCCGAACCCCCATATATGGTATTTCATAAAGATAAGGTCCAGCTCCGCCCACACCCTTCGTTCCTCCCCAAGTTGGTCTCCGGCTCATATGATAGGCGGGACATTTTTCTTCCGGTGCTCTGTCCCAAGCCTCACGTGTCTAGTGAGGAGCGCCACTTCCACTTGCTAGATGTGAGACGGGCCCTGGCTTTTTACCTGGAACAAACAAAACCATTCAGGAAGTCTTCACAGCTGTTCATTGCCATGGCCAGACGCATGCAAGGTCAGCCGATCTCCACTCAGCAGCTCTCCAGCCAGATCACTTCATGTATCCGTACTTGTTAGGACCAGGCGGGAGTTCCCCCGCCACCACTTGTGAGAGCGCACTCGACAAGGATGCAAGCCTTGTCTGCCGCCTTTCTGGCTCACGTCCCTATTCAGGACATTTGTAGGGCTGCTACATGGTCATAGGTCCATGCGTTCACCTCGCACTATGCGATAATCTCCCAGACCAGGGAGGATGCTGGGTTCAGCAGGGCAATGCTCCATCCTGAACGTCTGAACTCCTACCCACCTCCATCAGATATAGTTTGGGAATCACCTATTGTGGAATACACATGAGCAATCACGCGAAGAAGAAAAGACAGTAGTTACCTTTTCCATAACTGGTGTTCTTCAAGATGTGTTGCTCATGTCCATTCCACATCCTGCCTTCCTTCCCCACTGTCGGAGCTTTCTGGCAAGAAGGAACTGAGGATGGGGGGAGCGCGCAGCACCCCTTGTACCGTGCCATGGTGGCGCCACTCCAGGGGTCGCTAGGGCGCTCCCCTACTGGTTCTGCTAGGGGAAAAAATTCCGGCACCAGTGCACCTGGCAAGCACATTACACCTATTGTGGAATGGACGTGAGCAACACATCTTGAAGAACACCAGTTACGGAAAAGGTAACTGTCTTTTCCGCCTCCAAACTTTCACCAATGTTCTCTTCTCTTTATTGTCCTATGAGGCCTTTGCAGAGCCCCCACTTTGCAGTGGGCGGAGTGTATAAAAGTGCTCTGACATGGTAGTTTGGGTTTTATGTATGCAGCCTTCCCCTTCTCCCCCAAAACAACAACATATATCTAATACAAGTTCATGGTTCAGAGGACTTTGGATCGATCCTTTGCACTTGGGTTGAAATTTATCCCTGATGAAGAAATTATTGAATTTTAAATTTGAGTTTCGTACAGACCCCAAACATATAGGAATAAAATGTAGAAAGATGTCCGCATTAGTTTTTAATTGAGTTTTGTTTACCCATCTTATTTAGTTTATGAAGTGAACTTAGTAATGTTTTTGCCATGCTCGTTTCTAAATCTTCTCATAATTTGAGGTGTGACTTAAAACTTAATATGCCAGCATTCTGAATTGTTGATTGTAAGGGACTATCACTGATGAACAAAAATTTTTGGTTTCAAAAATTTTGTGCTAAACTGATCATATTAAATGCTGTTTGTGTTCTGTTACATCACCACAAAGGCTGTTTTCCTTTTATTTACAAAGTTAATTGTCTATTAGAGTACCAGTGGTTGTGGTGCTATTTTGGCAGGAAATCTAAGTTGAGGTCATTCCTGATATTAAATGACTCCCAATATCAAATCAAGTCTGAGATTTCCCATGCTTTAAAATGAAGCACTTAAACAATAGAACTATGTATATACATATTCCTTTTCCTTTACAAATGATACCTTCTATTGTTTAAGCCAGGTAACTTTTAAAAATCTAGGTTTATTTTTCATCATTTATAGTGATTACTCATTGCTTTTCTCTCAGTTTGAGCAGTGAAAATAGACTAGTTTTATATTTGTTGCTTTCAATTCCTGGATTTGGTGCACTAGCACATGGCTGAAGCATTTGTGTTGCAAATACTACAAGGGAATGTTTGTTAAACTGTTGGAATTAATGTGTATTAAATGGCCAAAAAACTTCATTAATGCAGAGTTAAGGTTGCCTGGTGATAGCTTGTGCCCTTTAAGAATATTGAATTCAGCAAAATTCAAACTTCTAAAAATGAGGAAGTACAGAGTTAGGGTAAATGCCATACAACCTTAACTGTGCCCCCTTGGAGCTGGCAGTAGCCTTTGGGAATTATGTGCATGCTCTCAGCTGCATTCGCTGAGTTAGGTGTAGCTGTATTGCATAGTGCAGGAATTAACTGGGGCAGCTTAGAAGAGCTGTGATTGTGATAGGTGATCCGGGATTCGCCTGAAGAATGTCATAGAACTGTGATGATTGTGATATGAGGAAATCTGGGTCTGAGTGTGTCCCCCGATGTGTGTTATCAAAGCAAAGATGTGCACGTGTACCTTGAGTGTCCAGGCTGCATCATTTCAATACAGAATTGTGTAGATAGTGTTAGTATCAAGGCACTGGGATCTTCTTGCCATGAGTATTGTCAGTAATGAGGTGGGATATGAGAACAGTCTGTGGATTTAGTGATGGGTAGGGGGAAATTATAGGTTCAGGTGATATCCTGTGTGCAAGTGTCATGGGGTTGTAAAACAGTATAAAGTAGTTAAATTATATGAGTGTGGTATTCTGTTGGGGGAGTAGACTAAGGGTATGTCTACAGTACGAAATTATTTTGAAATTATTCTATTCAAATTTTCGGAAGTGATTTTATACATTCAGTCTTGTGTGTCCCCACTAAAGTGCATGTATTCGGCGGAGTGCGTCCACAGTACCGAGGCTAGCATCGAATGTCCGAGCGGTGCACTATCCCACAGTTCACGCAGTCCCCGCCGCCCATTGGAATTCTGGGTTAAACTCCCAGTGCATGATGGGGCAAATACATTCTCGCGGGTGTTTCTGGGTGTGTGTTGTCAGTCGTTCCTCCCTCCGTGAAAGCTACAGCAGAAAATCATTTCGCGCCTTTTTGGCGTGCAGGCACCATACTGCTTTCACCAGACGGTGAAGTATGGTGGTCTGCTTCTCTCCTGGTACTATGAATCCATCTTGCATTTCCTCTCATCTTTCTATGTAATCTCTAGAAGTATCTACTCTTTCTCTTCCTCATCGACCGTTTCCGCTGCCAACTCTGCTCGGCCATCATGAACCGAGCATCACGGCTTCTGCCGCCAACTCTGCTCTCCTGCTCTTGCCACGCTATCGAGCTTCTCCATGTTGTCTGTCCTGGGCTCCCGCCTCCGTGAAAGTTACAGAAGACAACCATTTCCCGCCTTTTTTCAGCTATCATGAACCGAACAGCACCTCTTCCGCTGCCACTCTGCTCTCCTACGTTTCACGCCCTTTTCCCAGGATTAGCCGTGCAGTCGCCATAGCATGGCAAGCATGGAGCCCGCTCAGATCTCTGCTGCAGTTTTGACCATTGTAAATACCTCACACATTATCCAGCAGTTTGTACAGTACCTGCAAAACCAGGCGAGGAAGCAACGACAGCGCGATTACTATGCTGATGAGGACATGGATACAGACGTTCCTAGAAGCACAGCATGTGGCGATTGGGAGATCATGGACCCGGCGTTGGGCCAGGTTCATGCCATGGAACGCCGATTCTGGGCCTGGGAAACAAGCACAGACTGGTGGGACTGCATAGTGTTGCAGGTATGGGATGATTCCCAGTGGCTGCGAAACTTTCGTATGTATAGGGCCACTTTCATGGAACTTTGTGATTTGCTGTCCCCTGCCCTGAAGCATAAAGACACCAAAAGGAGAGCAGCCCTCACGGCTGAGAAGCGAGTGGCCATAGCCCTGTGGAAGCTTGCAACGCCCAACAACTACCGGTCAGTCGGAAATCAGTTTGGAGTGGGCAAATCTACAGTCGGGGCTGCTGTGCTGCAAGTAGCCAATGCAATCATTGACCAGCTGCTATCAAGGGTAGTGACTTTGTGAAATATGCAGACCATTTTGGATGGCTTTAATGTGCTGGGGTTCCCTAACTGGGGCGGGGCGATAGACAGAATGCATATCCCTGTTTTGGCATCAGAACACCGGGGCGGGGCAGGCCAGTACGTAAACCGCAAGGGGTACTTTTCAATGGTGCTGCAAACACTGGTGGATCACAAGGGACATTTCACCAACATCAACATGGGATGGCCGGGATAGGTGCATGACGCTCGCATTTTCAGGAATTCTGGTCTGTTTGAACAGCTGCAGGAAGGGACTTACTTCCCAGACCAGAAAATTACCGTTGGGGATGTTGAAATGCCTATAGTTATCCTCGGGGACCCAGCCTACCCCTTAATGCCATGGCTCATGAAGCTGTACACAGGCAGCCTGGACATTAGTAAGGAGCAGCTCAACTATAGGCTGAGTAAGTGCAGAATGGTGGTAGAATGTGCTTTTGGACGTTTGAAAGCATGCTGGCGCAGTTTACTGACTCAGTTACACCTCAGCACAACCAATATTCCAATTGCTGCTTGTTGTGCGCTCCACAATATCTGAGAGAGTAAAGGGGAGACGTTTATGGCGGGGTGGGAGGTTGAGGCAACTCGCCTGACGGCCAATTTCGCATAGTCAGACAACAGGGCGATTAGAAGAGCGCAGCAGGGCGTGCTGCACATCAGAGAAGCTTTGAAAGCCAGTTTCATGACTGGCCAGGGTACGGTGTGACAGTTGCGTTTGTTTCTCTTGAAGTTACCCGCCCCCTATCTATCTATCTGGACATAAAGTCACAATTGTTTAAAAAACATTCTTTATTATTTGTTGCACAACACATTGAGAGAAATCAGAAGGTAGACTGAGGGGGGCGGTATTGGGTTAAGAGGTGGAGGAGGAGGGAAGGACAAGTCCAGAAACCAAATCAAAAGTTTGCGTATGCCAGTTTCTGCTGCTTGTGCAATCCTCTGGGGTTGAGTGTATAGGTCCCATAGCCGCTTCCCCCTCCGTGTTCTTGGGTGTCTGGGTGAGGAGGCTATGGAACTTGGGGAAGAGGGAGGGCAGTTAAACAGGGGCTGCAGCGGCAGTCTGTGGTCTTGCTGCCTTTCCTGCATTAGATCCACCATACAGCGGAGCATGTCAGTTTGCTCCCCCATGAGCTTGACCCATAGCATCCTGCCTGCTTTCATCGTGCACGTCCCTCCTCTCTTCGTGTTCATTTAATGCTTTACGGGACTCCACAATTGTTTGCCTCCACGCATTCAGCGGGGCCCTATCAGTGTGGGAGGGCTGCATGAGCTCGGTGAACATGTCGTCCCGAGTTTATTTTTTCTGCCTTCTAATCTGGACCAGCCTCTAGGATGGAGCAGATAGGGGCCACGTTGAAACATTTGCACCTGCGGGATGAGAAAAAGGGAGGGTAGTATTTTAAAAGATACATTTTAGAGAACAAAAGGGACAGTCTTTCTCAGTGAAACAGGCAATTTATAGTACACAGCACATGTTCTTTCTGTTAAAGTTCGCATTTTGCCTCTTATACTGAAGTGCCTGCCACTTTGGCGTGAGTAAGCCATCACACGCGGCCGAGCAACAGAATTCAGCTTGTAGGCAGCCATGGTAAGCCTTAGGGGCACGCGGGGTTCTGCTTCTTCCGCATTCATTTCAATGCTTTCAAACTGCTCTCTCCCAGCACTGACGCCGCAACTACACAGCCATGGCAGCGTGTTGTGGCAGCGCTTTAACGTTGCTAGTGAAGACATACCCTTAGAGTGCATAACTGGAGAAGCAAACTCTTTTTCAAATAACATTTTAATTTGATATCCCCCCCCCCCCCCAAAGCACTGGTGGGTGCCATGTACTCAGTTGTGGTGACCTTGGTGCGATGATCTGAG
This sequence comes from Trachemys scripta elegans, assembly GCF_013100865.1. Lineage (NCBI taxonomy): Eukaryota > Metazoa > Chordata > Testudines > Emydidae > Trachemys > Trachemys scripta. The sequence goes on along the minus strand of NC_048306.1, from coordinate 72,161,238 downwards.
TGCTGGTTTGATCTCAAATTTGGATCACTGACCATACACCACGACCCCATGTGGTGCACCAAATTTCAAGGGCATCTAATTAACAGTATGGATTTTAGAGCACTTAGAACAGCTGAGCTTTATACAGGAATTTGGTCCGAACCTTAACTATAGCAGAGCTGTAGTACTACTATAATCTAGGAAATGCTTCTGATGGTCTTATATTTTTGTTACAAAAATAAGATTTGGGGGAAGTTTTGACTGGATAGTATTTAAGATATAGCAGGAATAGTGTTCAATAATCCACTTGTATGGTTTCTTAAAATCATCCCAGCAATAAATTTAGATTGGACAGAATTATAGCCAATCTGAGGTTTGATCCATCATCTCTAGGGCTGCAGATTTGTCATGGCATTTTTTATCAAAAATTCCGGAACAGTCATGATAAATTTACTCAAAATTAATGGGTTAAGGAGAAATGATGTGTAAAGTCGCAGGTATGAAAATTCAAATATCTGTACTTCCGTAAATATATAATATTCCTTCCCTCTACAAGCACAGGTGAGACACAAAGGAATCTTTTAATTATTTTAATTTGGTCTTAACAATAATGATGTGAAATGAAGTGACACCCTTTTAAAAATAGAACTAGAGGAAATGACATGCATATGGTGCATGGTACAGTTATATATTTAAGTTTATTCTGGCATAAGATGTTGTAAATGGAAATGTTTTATACCTTGGTAGAACACTGGTCATCCAGAAGTACATTTTTGTATGCAGAAAATGATCTTTCTGCATCAGCACTATTAACTGGCACAGTCAAGCACTAGACAGCAATCACGGCAAGTGTTTGCAATCTTGTTTCAGGTTTCTCCAAAACTGATAAAAGTTGTTATTTTGATTTTCATGGACAGTTTTGATGTAAGCATGGTATTCATGCAGTTCTACGCTATTATCTTCAAAAAGTGTATTAGCCTCAGATGCTTCTCTCTCAGGTATGATGAGATATTTTGTTTGATTTGGGTCACATACTAGACAAGCATTGAAAAATGTTGCTACAGGCTAAGTAGAGGCGGCAGTAGAGTTGCACTGCATGTATGTTTCAACTTTTTCAGCGCTATTAAGGAGTGTAGGATTACCATATTCAAACATTTTAAAAAGAGGACACTCCACGGGCCCCGCCCCAACCCCACCCCTTCTCCGCCTCCATTCCAACCCCTTCCCCAAAGTCCCTGTCCCAACTCTGCCCCCTCCTCTGAGCACCCCGCATTCCCCCTCCTCCCTCCCGCTCTGATCTTGGTTGGGGGTTGCTAAGTGCTTCCCTGCTCCCCACTTGCCCCGCAGCCCCTATGCCCTTGCCTGCCCTGCTCCTCCTCGCCCTGCAGCCTCTGCACCCCCCGCCCCTGCAGCCTCTGTGCCCCCTGCTCCCCATTCGCCCTGCAGCCTCTGTGCCCCCTGCTCCCCACTCGCCCTGCAGCCTCTGCACCCCCCCGCCCCTGCAGCCTCTGTGCCCCCTGCTTCCCACTCGCCCTGCAGCCTCTACACACACACACACACACACACACACACACACACACACACACACACACACACACACACACCGCCTGCCCTGCTCCCCCCGCTCACCCGGCAGAGGGAGAAATGCAGGCTCCACGTGGAATCAAACACAGCCGCGCTGCTCTGTGGGGTAGGAGGGAGCGGGGGAGGGGGAGGGACTCTGGCTGCTAGAGGCCCTAGTGGCTGCGAGCTGCTTTCAATCAGGCCAGGCGTCCAATCAGCCGCGCCGCACTCCACATAAGGGGAAGGGGGAAATCCCGGACATTTCTACTTGATTAGAAATCCTCCCCTGGATGGCCATTTAACACTGAAAAAGCCGGACATGTCCGGGGAAACCCGGACAGATGGTAACCCTAAAGGAGTGCGTCTTTGCCCACTACATTCTCACATTCGTTGATACTGCTCTTCACTCACATGCATGTACTTGGTCACCATATGTGAACATATCACAGGTTCTTCATGAATGGTAGGCAGTTCATACCTCTGCAAGATACTCAGCTGTTTAAGGACTTCTAGTAACTGGCACAAATAGATGACATCTGCAACACACAAACTGCTTCAGTGATTGCTCTCTTCTTTGAAAAAGGAAATGTAGTCCTCTGTGTGAGCTAAGTGGAAACACAATGTTAAACCCGCTGTTCCAGCATGTTATAACTGGACTATTTCCTTCATCTTCCAAGTCCATACAGAAGCAAGCTTTACATGCAGGGCAGGCTGTAAATGCTTGTTTCACAATGACAACCATGTCATTTCCTTTTTCGAGGTTTTTATGCCACACGTCACCAACCAGGTTTAGGTGAGCAACACATGTCACATGCACTTTTATGCTATGCTCTGCTCCCAGGCCTTTTTCATTATGTTGCGTTGTCTAATACAACAGCAGTGATCTGGTCAAAGGAAACTTTGTATTTATCCAGTGTTTCCCATGTTGCTTAGCTAATAGTCCTAAAGTTCAGAGTCCAACAGAAGTACACTTAATTTCAATTCATGTTTACACTGTGGTTTGCTGAAAACAGCCAATATGTTGATTTTCTACATCTGTGGTCTCAAGTGACAATGCCGATTCTATCCCAAATCTTTAGCTTTTATTTTATTTTCTCTTACATAATTTTCAAATACTCTTGGAAAATAGAATTTCCATAGATGGCTCTAACTTGGTATGATTCCAACGTTTTTCAGGTTACACTGTAAATACTCCTTTGGGGTACATTGTTAGGGGCTTTTGGTGGCAGATTTGCTGAACAGAGCTTCAGTAAGCTTTAAATGTTCAGTCTGTCTATGGAGTTGCTCCTCTGTTTCCTCAAACATCTGACAAAGTTTCTTGCACTTCTTGTTCTCTGCTCTCTTCAGATTTCAAGACCTCTATTTTACGTTTGTGGGACGCTGTCTCCAAATGTCTATCTCAGCTTGCCTGATTGTAAATTACCTGGTACTCAATATGTTGGAAAAAAAATAAATCTCCACTTTTATTAAACTACTTTTGAGATATGGTGCAAATTGGTCCCTTGCACTTGTGTGATATTTTACTAGTTATCGACACCATAATTTCAGACTAAATCCTTTGTTTGCAAAGTAGCATTGTGTTTGCAGTATTGTTAAGGAAGGCAGCTGACTTGTCAACAATAAATTATGTAATACATAATTTGTTGCATTTTTGAGTTGTGCAAATTAACTGTTACATAATTTGTTCATTTATGAAAAACACAATTTTTAGTAGGCAAGTTCAATGCACTTGATTAGTGTTTCCAGACTTTTTTCACTAAGGTGAGCCACCAAGTATATGTTGTCTTTTTTTTTTTTTTTTTTTTTGTGCAACCCACCTGTGATCAAAATTCATGGGTAGGGTGGGGGTTGCTAGGCCAGTGTCTTTCTCCTCCTTGTCCTGCAGAAACAATGGGTTATATATAAAATAACATGCATCCTATTACCTTACTCAACTAACAAAATGGCCTCTTGTCTAATAAGGTACTGCTTACATGAAGCTCTTTTCAAAGAGATTATTCAACCAGCATGGCTGAGACCCTCCTTTCATAAGATCAAGCCCGCTGGCAACCTGTTTCCCCAGATGAAGGATGCATGGGCATCTCTCTGCACCCCTAGCTATATTAGACCAGTTCTTTGTTTCCCGCCCCTCCACCCCCCGTTCACTTTCTGTTAATTTCTTGTCCTGAAGTCCCCGCTGTCTCTTTGTTAGCATTTGACTCAGAATGCAAATAGACTTCCCTCATAAGACATGGAATACACTGTGGTCAGCCAGGGAGATAAGTGTCTGTCCCTTCTCCTGTCTGGTGGAACCTGTTTTAAGACATGTTAGTCTGGGTGACCTGCCTTTAACTACAAGGCTTTAAGAACATGGTTTCCAGTGTATACATCTCATTATATATTATTCACACATACATTTTTGCAAGATTATGATGACCAGTGTGACACAGACTTTCAGTAGAGACCTTACAAGACACTTTTTGGTCAACTGGTATATAAATACCAGACCCAGGGGATCCCTGTAACCTTTATGCACACTTGTGCCCTCTGCCAGTTGGCATCAAGAGATCCTTGGGTCACAGCAAACTCACACACATTTGTATAAACATTCTTCTCCACTGACACTGTGTCACATGCTTTATACTGCACAGTCAAGGTCTCAGAAGAAGTGAAGCAGCAGAGGTTTCCTGTGGGTTTTGGACTGGATTCACCACCCCAAGCTACAGGCTGGGGTGACTGTAGAACGCTTTAAAGTATTGCTCTGTAACTGCCCCATGTAGACCCTGCTGGCAAACTAGGTACCTTTTAGTTCATGCCAGCAGAGTCTACACAGGGCAGTTAGACCACAGTGCCTTAGGGTGCTGTACAACTTGCCCTCCTAGTTACCAGTGTAGACTCCAGAACCCAGGTAGATCCAGGGGTTGTAATGAAGTGAGGCCAGGGGGACCAGCCCCCTTCTTTCTCCATCATGGAAGAAGAGAGGGTGAGGGGCGGAAATTTGCTGTTACTGGGGGAGGGGCAAAGAGATAGGAGGGTTAAGTGAGGGAAGCTACTGAGACTGGGCAGCTGGTGCTCTGTACTATCCTTCCACTCCTTGGTGGCTTTGTGTCAAGTTCTACTGGATGGAAAGTCAAATTCTATTACATTCATAAAAACAGTATTTAAATTTTTTTATTTAAATAAAATTACCTTAACACTACTAGATAATGTAAAAATGTTTATCAAAACCCGTTTTACATTTAAAACTGATTAAACAAAAGAAGTATATGTAAGTGATGAATTCAGCTGATTGTTTCTGGTCACCGTGTTCTTCAAGTTAGAACTAGTAGATCTCACTGTCTCACATCCAGTTTGTATTCATAGACTGGAAGAAGAAAACAAGCTTTCATGCTTTATTTCAACTCCCAATCGGTGTCTCAACTTTGAACGAACTGTCATTGAACTGAAAAAGCTGAATAATAAGCTCAAATAGATAAAATATTCTCTCTGTACCTGCAGAAGAGGCTACTGCTGTCCAAAGCTGGTTTAGCATTTCAGCAACCTCTTGTTCCAGGTGCTTAGGCAGTGATTTTCACCAGTTCAGTGGTTTTAACTTTCTTTAAAACTTGGCAGCAAATACATACTCCTAAATATTTTTTTTATATAATTTAAATGATTTGAATAGATTATAGTAAAATTAGGCCTTAACATGCATTTATCAATTTCAAATTTTAAAGAGGCTTATTTTTTTTTAAAAAAAACCTGTATTTAAATAAATATCTAATTTAAATCTAATTTTGTAAATTTTTAAAATCAATTTTATATTTTTATCAACCTTGCTGTGTGTCAGTAGTAATCTGTAATCAGTTTGAATTTTTCTTTGTAGTGGCCTCTAATTTTAGAACTATTTCTTGATAAAACTGCTTGAAAATTTTCAGAGGTGACTTGGGGTAGTAGTTGCCTATATGTGGGAGCTCAATACTTATTTCAGGTAATGTTCAGTACGGCATAGTTTATTCCATGAGAGTGAGTGTGTGTATGTGTATGATCCTGCTTGTGCCACTGATGCAATCTACATGATGGAAGCTTCTCCAAGTGATGCCTGGCAGAGGAGCACTTGCGCGCCCTCTCCTATCCCTTACTATTCAAATGTTCTGAGGGCGAGGCTATAAAAGGAAACATGGTACCTGCAACACCAGATGGAAATTAAACTCGTTGGATCTGATGGAACCTGGAGCTTTTTTTCTGGTCCTTGGATAGGTTTTTATTTTTATATATGTGTGTGTGTGTGTGTTCCCTGCAGGATGACTGATCTAAAAAAAAAGAAAGTGGATTTTAAGATGTGCTTTTCTGTCTGGCAGTTTTCTAACTTTGGACAATGATGTGAAGTAACTAGCATGTCTTGGCAAAGGCTATCTGCTCTAGGTTTATATCTAGAGCATGCAAGGAGAGACAGAACAGACTTCAGACACTCTTATTTCAGGAAGCCCTATTAGATAAGCCTCTCAGATTTGAGAAGGTGGAGCAAGAAGAAAAAATAGTTGTATCTGCTCCATTTTAAGCATCTGACCAGATTAAGGTGTCTCAGACGACTGGAATTGGCACCAGAATTATCTCTCTGTGCTCTGGCGGTCAGCATTAGATCTGCTCGAGGCTCCTAAGGTATCATTTGTGGTTCTGAGGAAGAAGGCTGCTGCTAAGACAACCACTGTTAGGGACAGATCTCATACAGGTGATTCATTGGATCCATGGGATTTGGATCTGTTCTCCTCTGTTCCTAGACAAAAGTCAAGATTGGTTCCACAAGGCAAACCTTGCCTAACATCTGAAGTTGCAAATACTAGGATTTTCTTGGAGCCAAAGATGTCTAAAGGCATTGAGGCTGGTATAGACAGTAGTATTGGCTTTACCACCAATATCAGAACCGAGAAAGACTTATTAATGTCCACCACAGGGAAATGAGTCTTCTCATTTGGATCCAGAGGCTCTCTTATGGAGAGAGAGAGAGGTTCTGATAGTTATTTCTTGGGCCTCTATTCCTGAGAGGAGGGGCAGGTCAGAGGACATTTTGTCTTTTTTTCCTCCAGAGTTATTGTTGCCTCTTCCCAAGATTCCAAAGGAATCGCTGGGCAAATCTTTTTCTCCCGTGGGACCTACATGTTCTTGGATTCTGATGCTGTCTCAAAAAAATAAAATAAAAAATCTGTTATGGATCTGAGATCGGATCTGCAATCAGAAAAGGATCAGAACAACCCAAAGAGCCACTTAGGTTTCAACCACTTAGGTCAGGATTTATTCCATTTCATGGACCTTTTGGACCTCCTCATCCTATGGGCATGTTTCCAGACTGGGGTACTGACAGGAATGGTATCATTGGGCTTCAGAGCCATATTGGCCCCCGTATAAGACATTTATGGGATCTCCCCAGGATGGCTGATGTAGAAATGTGCCTGTTTCCAAAGATCAGATCAAGACCTCTGGGATCCAGTAGCTACAAATAAATCTGCTACTCCTACTGTAGTATCTGATACCTTGTCAAAGGAAGATGAGGAAGTAGTTGAGCGCATGGAACAGCAGCAGTCAGAGAATGAGATTCAGACAGATTCTTCCCAGAATGAAAATGTGGGCATAATTTCATCTTCAGAATATACTCTCCAGTTCCACAACCTTGATCATATACCTTTATTGTTAGTTACCTTCTGCGACAGTGGAGGAAGCATCACATCCTGTTTCTGATATTTTGGGAGCTCCCTCAAAAAATAGAGTATTTTTGCCTACTTTGGATGGTCTTTTACAACCTACAAAAAGCTATTTGGGCCACTCCAGCTTCCTGTCAACCTGTATCTGAAAAAGCTGATGAACTTTACCAGTTACCACATAAGGGGTTATTTTCTTACTCATCCCATTCCAGTTTCTTTAGTGGTAGCAGCTGTGAGCAACAGGTACAGTGGAAGCCAAGCACATTTTACACCCTACGACAGGGAGGGAAAGAAGTTGGATACCTTAGGGAGGAAGATGTTTTGTTTGGCTGGTATTAGGATAACTAATAGCAGGCTGTTGTGTCCTATTACAAATTTTGTTTAAGGGATAAGAGGACCACTTATAGAATGCTCTTAGAGCTTCTTTTGATGCTTTGGATTCTGGTGTTTGAGCTTTATCATATACTGTCACATTGAGAAGATATGCTTGTTAAAAGTTGAGGACCTTCTGCTTTGAGGGTGACTGACTTCTCAGAAATAAAACTGATCTTTTGGAGACTTTTTTTTTTTAAAGACAAGATTGACTGCTCATTCTCTTTGATTATATTCTACTTCCAAAAGAAGACAATCTACTTTTTCATTTAGGTATCAGAGGCAATTCTGTACTCCTCCATCGTCTCGGTATTTTATTTGTTACATAGGCATCAACAGCCTGCTTCCTCTCAGATCCAGCAGAAGAAAATCATTTCAATCTCAAATAAAGTCAAAGTAGTCTTCAGCTTCTATATCATCATTGAATTGGAGATGTCAGATTTGACATGACCACAAGTGTGGCCAATCAATGGGCATTAGTTTTTCCTACCCTTTTGTTTGGAGACAGTCTGACTCATTTTGCAAGCCATTGGAATCTGATAACATCCAACAAATTGGTATTCTCCAAATCATTCAATGAGTGGGAATATTCAGAGGCATTCAAAGAAAAAATATGAAGGTTGGTTACTTATAACCAGAGTTCTTTTGAGATGATCTTCCCCCCCCCCGTTTTGTTTTTTTGTTTTTGTTTTTAATTCACACTCCCTGCCCTCCTTCCTTTCTTTCTGAGTCTTTACAGATAGTTTATCTGAGACAACAGTGGAAGGAACGGAGGTGGTAGAGGGCACGGTGTGCCCCCTTTTTATAGCCTCACTCTCAGAATGTTTGCAAATAGGGACAGGAGGAGTGGAAGGGGGCATGCGAGCATTTCAACAGGCACTGCTTGGAGAAAGTTCCACAGTCTAGAGTAGACTACATTGGTAGGCATGTTCCCATGAGTGTGACTATTCCAGTTATAAGTAAGTATCCTTCATTTCTTAAAGACCTGAAAATGATGAGAGAACACTGAGTTTGTACTCTTTCTTGCTGGGACTTACAAAGAAGGCCTGAAAAAAAATGCCGCAAGCATGTTTTGCTCTCTTTAATGTGAAATCTGGAATCTCAAGTCTTTTCTCTGCTGTTTTTGCTGGAAGTCCTTGGGTGGCCTACAGAACATTTATCAGTTATGAAGAGAATTCATTCAGTTCCAGTTTAGGGTTAGTATGCACCAACTATAACCAATTCAGGAGTTTTGGTTTCAACACTTACTAATAGGATAGCCTGCTCCTTTAGTAGTAGTAGTTAGTATAGTTAGGCCCTTATGATATACTTGGTACCTCTTTACCGTTAATAACTATCCTAAACTGTGTTACATTCCCAGTGGTCTTGCAAAATGTGACTCCAGGTGATGCTTAGTCTGTCTCTGAAAATTATCACCACCCAAGACACCCATTTACAGTCTGTGGGGTAATGCATTAAATTAGTGATGTACTTCAGGAATCAATTTTAATTATATATGGTGTTAAAATCTGTCTTTTTAACAGGATGTACATTTTGAAGATGAAAAAGGATAACTTATGGTTTTACAGAATATAAAGAAATATTGTCTGACATGACGGCGAAAAATGTAAGTATTATAAGCCAAAGGTCTACCAGTTACTCTGGCCTTTTGAATTTGGCCAGGGATTAATTGTGACATTAGTGTGAATTATAGTACATGGGTGTTGCGTGTATGAGAACCTCCTATTGCGACAGTATAAACACTTCCCCAGTATTTTAAAAATATTTATCATCTTTCACAGCCCATAGGAGAATTAGCTTGATTAGTTAATAGGTTTTTCTCAGCTTTTGTGCTACCTGTTAACAGAAATGTTAAGTCTAAGAAATAAGTATTGCATTTATTTCTGAAAAATGATGGGCTTGATGGTCCATTTTTTTGGGAGTGAGTTCTATAGACTATGTCCATCTCCTATGAAAGTTCTATCTTCTGTGCACAAGTCCCGTCCAGCTGATTGACAGTTTAAATGTTTTAGTTGAATATAACTGTCATGGGAGTTTAGGGTTATGGAGCTCAAATCTTGCTGTTTTTCTTCCTTCATCCAACCTTTCCTTTTAGTTCCTACAGCTGAAAAACTTCCTCCAGGCTTTGTCTCGCATCTTGATTATTGCAACCTCCTTCCTGTGATATTCCTAACACCCACATCTTCCTCTTTTGGTTCATACAAAATGCAGTTGCCAAGCTTCTTTGCCCCAGATCTTTCACCATGTCATTCTTGTTTTGCATATCCCCACTGACACTTCAGTTTTCCATTGCATCAAATTCAAGTTTGTTGTCCTCACCTTTAATGTCCTTCATATAACTCTCCCCCTCCCTATTTAATTTTATTTTGTGTTGGGCCTCCTACCCATTTCTTTCCCTCTGTCAGTGATGCGAGCCTTGAACACCCTTGTCTGCTTCCTTACTCATGGAATACCCTTTCTGAACTGATTTGTAAGGCTACTGCTCCCTCCTCCTTCAAATCTCTCGTGAGGTATGTGCCATACCACCTCCCCATCCACAAGACAAAATCAGACAAATAATTGATTCTTGTTTAATTTTAAGGGGGGGATATTTTCTAGTGAGCTAGAACCATTAAATTATTCCTATGTAACTGAGCTTTGATTGCCAGTTAAGTCCAGCTACTTCAACATGGTTGCAATTGCTACTCTACACACTCCACAAACGTTAGTCTGTGGTAAACCTACCGATGTTTGCACCCTGGAACAGATATATGGAGCGCCTAGATACTAGCATTTATGATCCTATTAGTCAACTCAAGTTAACTGATAATCAGTTAACTCAGGCTAAAATAGAATCGCAAACTTCAGTCTAGACACATCCCAAGTTACAGTTAGTCTTGTTTTAAGTTAATTTGTAAGCTCTTTGGGATAAAGACAATCTCTGTTTCATTGTGCAGCATAGTGGGAATTAATCCTGAATGGGGCATCTGGGCATTACTGCAATACGAATAAGAAAAGTACAAACAATTTGTTCTTTGTAGGTCATATCTAATTGGCAGATCCCTGACCATGTACTGTTGTATGAATTTGATTGTTTCAGTTACATAAAGAGACCATGTTGGAGGAGGAAAAATCCTAGGAAACACCTTTCTGGAAGGTGCTACTACCTAGTTTAAATTTTTTAATCCTGAGCATATAACTCTTCTGAGACTTGAAGATGAACTTAGAAATAGGACTATATTTTACACAAATTTGTATACTGCTATCCCTCAAATTAATTGTTTTGCCATTTGAAATGGAGCAGATACTTCTGCTATAGACTTTGTACATCAGACTTCAGCTCACAACAAATGATTGAGTTGAGCTATAATGGTAATAGTAACTGAGGAATCCCAATCATTTGCACAGTATTGTAGGAAACTACCTCAAGTAGCTGTTCTGTTAATTTTAATGCTTTGTACTAATACAAAATGAACATCAGTCATTGTGTTTATTTTAATGTATAATCTTTACCAGAGCCACTTATTATAACTTTTTGCTTCTGGAATTACTCTAGAATCTTTGCCTCAACAAAGAAGTGTATAGTAGGCATTTCTAAACAAAGTGTACTTAAGTGAATAAACAAATTTTTGCATACAAGCCAAGCTCTGATTGCTACAATTAAAAATAATTATCATTATATAAATATCTAAGGCCTGGTCTACTCTTAAAAGTTTTGTCAGCATAACTATGTAGGATAGTGTTTCTTAAAAAAAACCAATAAAAAAAAAAATTTTTTTTTTTTTTTTTTAAAATCACATCCCTAACAGGCATACTATGCTGGCAAAAGCCTAATGCAAGATGCAGTTATATTGACAAAAAAGTGCTTTTGCATCATAGTTTATTTAATTGGGGAAGCTGGTAGTAAGTTATACCAGTGAAAGAACTCTTTTACTGGTATAAACTGCATCTCCATTGGAGGGTTTGCTGGTGTAGCTATACCAAGATCAGTATACAAGCAAACCCTTTCTGTTGTAGACAAGGCCTAAGATACACTTTGAAGTGTATCATTAATTCTGGTAATAGAATCAGTTTCAAATTAGTCACTCTGGTAAAATTCCATGTCAAGTACTGAGAAGGTGCAAGAAATTGCCTTTCAGACTACAGAAGTGTCAACTGAATACAGTTAATTCTTCATGAGGTGTTGAACCCCCTGTCTGAAAGGTATAAATTAACTGTCTACACAGCCTACGGCATTTTTTTTTAGCTCGTCAGGTGCATTCTAAACCTCTTTTTACCTGGATTTGTAGAATTACTGAAACTAGTTAAATTGTAATTAAAAAAAAAAAAAAAAAAAACCTGTAACCTAGAAAGGGGAAAATGAGGTGTTTTTGTTTTGCTGCTTGATGATATATAAAACATTTTTTCAGTATATATATTTGCCCTTTAAACATTTCTAGTTCTTGTTCCCAATTGCTAGGTACAAAAATCATAGGTGGCCATTCACTTTCACAATATGCATTGTTTCATTTTATTCATAAGGTGCAACATAAATGTTCAGCATTTGTTGTGGAAATTATTAACAAGAAATTTGTCATAACACAGATTAATTTAATCCTATATCTTCACAAGTAGAAGAAACTGAGTGACTTAAAATGCGTCAGACGTTGAAATTCTTGCCAAAGGTGAACAGAATATTATTTTCAAAATGTTTTAAAATATTGGCTACGAAAGAAAAGTTCTCTAATTTTCCGTGTGACAATTCCTTTTTGAAAGTAGGCTTATCTTCAATGTATGTAGATTTTCTTTGTCAATCTTCTCTGCTTGTTGGAGTTACACATTCTTGTTCAATATAGTTTATATCTTCCTGAGCTAGGGTGTGGCACAGCTAAAACTGCAATCTTTAACCACAAGGCTATGAAACACTTGACTGAAGGGAAACTGTATCTACTTTGTTCAGCTTTTAAATATATATCCAAAACCTGCAAGCACTTAATTTTTAGAGAAAATGTGTGGAGCATTCCTACCCTGGATTGGTTGCCAATCTTTTCTTTTTTGGGGTTGTTCCAGTTTTTGGTTAGTTTGGGTGTGCTGAAGGGAGACATTCCCACATGCCCCTCTTCTGTAGACGTGTACCAAAATGACTTGGATCTTGTAAAAACATCATAATGAAACATAATGTGCTCGTATTTTGATGCAATATTGTGATGTTGCACCAAACTGCCATTCTTTTTAACTTAACATGACAGCTTGAACAAACTCAGGTTCGTTTAGGCCTGCCACTTCTCTTAACTTTGAATCTTGTCTAAGGGTACGTCTATACTTACCTCCGGGTTCGGTGGTAAGCAATCGATCTTCTGGGATCGATTTATTGCGTCTTGTCTAGACGCGATAAATCGATTCCGGAAATGCTCGCCGTCGACACCGGTACTCCTGCTCTGCGAGAGGACTACGCGGAGTCGACGGGGGAGCCTGCCTGCCGCGTGTGGACCCGCGGTAAGTACCTTGTAGTTCGAACTAAGGTACTTCGACCTCAGCTACGTTATTCACGTAGCTGAAGTTGCGTATCTTAGTTCGAACTGGGGGGTTAGTGTAGACCAGCCCTAAGATTCAGTTGGGTCTTCACTAGGCTGTTTTTAAACCTTTGGTGTACAGGCTACTTCCAAATAGAGTTATGTCTGCAGGGATTATAAAGCTTGAGCTGAGATGAGCATATCTATTTCACTGGATGCTTTGTTTAGTGGTGAAAGTTAGTGTCACTGTTGTATTGAATGTACTGTATACACTTCTTACATTGCTAAGCTTCTGCTATAACTTTAAATCTTTAGAGTCCTTACAATAGAGAACAAAAACCTGAGACACTTCCTTTTACATTTTTACATATAGTTGTCTCTTTTTCTTACCTTAACTTTGTTTAAACTGTGTTGTCACCCTCCCCATTGTATGGTCAGAGAATGAAAAATTCAATGTTTGAACTTTAGTACAGGAAAAATCTTCAGTTCAAATCTTAAGTTCAAATCTTAATAAAAAATTATATGTAGCTTTCAATGTTCCATCTAAGCACAATGATGAACCAACAGGAAAAAAAAGTACAATTGCAAAGCTGAAGTTGAAAACTTAAAAGCATCTGCAAATCAAGATGTTCTCACTAAAAGCGCCCAGATTAACCATAACTCTTGCCTCTCTCCTCCTCACAATGCTACTAGCTCTTATGTCTTATACTTTTATAGTGCCGCTCATCCCACTGTCTTCCCCTTTGCAGACAGCTCCAGTCTCCTTACCCAGCAATTCCTCCCCACCACTGTGCTTCCGGTTACCAGGGGTCCTGTGGAAAACTGTTTTTATTTACATAATCGCATACTATCATAATGCATAGATACAAAAGGGTCAAATTAACGTTGCACAGACAACCTTAATTCTGACATTTCCTAACTTTTGAGTGCTAGAATTTGCAATCTGAAAGCTCTTTTAATGTAGTTTTTTTTGGATGTAACATTTTTGTTGAAAAAAATCATTTCAGCCTGTGGACCCATATTGACTCCCCGACATGGGTCTTCATCGGGATTGGGATCTTTAGCTCCACAACATGGTCCCCTACCACTTGAGCTAATAGAGCAACTGGTAGTGGTAGAATCTTCTATGCAAACCTGCCATTAGAGAGGGATGGAGAGAGACATTTGCCAGTGACTTTCACAGTTATTTGCTAGACAGCAAAGGAATGTTGAGGAATAATGGGTTATAGTCCTGGTTCTGTAGGGAGTGTGCTCTAGTGGTTAGACTTTCTTCCTCTGTCCCCAAAGCAATTCCTTGCCCCTCTCCGTCCCCCACTCCTCAGATCTTGTCCAGGCTCCTTCTTTGCTCCTGTCTTCCCACTGCTCCTGTTCCTATTCTCAACTTCTCTTCATCACTCTACATTCAAGGCAGGTAGATTCCTCCTTGTCCTCCATACCGCCTGGGCGAGGGAGGCACTGAGAGCACAGAGGCCTGTCTCCTTGCACTCAGTTGTGGTGCGTGATGCCAAGAGAAGCAATTGCATAAAAAGTCCTTCTCCATTCCTGAAGCCCTGGAATGAAGCATGCACAGTCACTTTGTTGGAATAGTGCCTGAGCAGTCTGGCTAGCATTTAAGAGCTGTGAGGGGATGGCATGTGCCCAGTACAGATAGAATCTTCAGTGAGTTTAGCTGGCAATCTCTTGACAAGTCTGTACTGAATTGCAGTTTTTCAAAAGCTCATAAATAGGCCAAATTTATGCAATTTTTTATGGTGATGGCAAAATACATATTCCTGACACCACGGAGAAGCTGTGCTTCTCCCCTGCCAAACTTCAAGTCCCTGGTCTCAAGCATGGAGGAGCCAGAGCTGCTCAATTAAACAGTTCTAGACATTTGTTTAACACTGGCAAAACAACATATTTTTCCCTAATATAGTTCTTTGAAATGGCCAAACCATTTTAGCTAAAGCTTCCCAGAAAAATTCATCCTGGACAGTTTTTAAATTTGGCAAAGTTTTCCAGTTGCTTATAACAGGATACTTAATGAGTGTTGGGTAACCTTAACTATAGGCGATGCTACCTGAGCCACTTGTATATATCCGTGTATAATCTGCAGAATCACCAAGAAGTCATACAGCAAACTTAAGTAATTGCATGATGCTTAACCCTTATCTGCCATTTTCCAGTATTTCTTGTATCTTGTTTAAAATTTAGATCAAGTTCTAAGGGGCAAGGAATATGGAGTATTGGCCTAGAAAGCCCATAATATACTACTAGGAACTGTAGAATAATAGGTACTCAGGTTTCCTCCTAGTTCTTTGTCCTATCCATTGAACTAGGATATCTTATACAAAAATTCACAGTAAGTTCTGGGACAATGTAGAGGGTGGCAGAAATCCTTTGCTTTTTCCAATTTTGATCCTGTGCCTTCACAATGAGAAAATCATAATTACACCGCTTCCAGAGCTGTCAAACCACTTCCTATATATCTGTTTCTCTGCTTACTCCCCACATGGTTAAAATCTTCCACTGTGCTTTCCAGCTGTACAAAGCCACCACCTCTAAGAGTCAAAAGCCCTTGGTCTTACAATAAGACAGCTAGGAGAGCTGTAAAAGCCAGTAAGGAGGGTCAGGCCCTTTCCAGACTAAAGAATCTGGAGAGGTTGTGGGAGAAGGCTTTGACAGCTCCCAGGTGGGATAGATATAAACAGAAATTGTCACTTGGACAAGGGCTGGGGAGGAAAGATTTTGTCACTCTGGTGGGAGAAGGTTTGACCACTGAGTATGTTCATTATTCCATCTAGCACTTACATTTCTTGAATTATACATTACATCATAATTTGTGTCTGTGCAGGACATGAATAGATGCATGCTAACTAAAAATACTAACTTTGCCACTCAAAGGCACTCCAGTCAATTTTTTTTTTTTTTGACCAAATTATTCAACTACCACAAGGCGGAGAAAAGAAAAGGAAAAAAATAACCTCAAAACATGCTGTTCAACAAACTGAGCTTGCAAATAATTTTTATAATTTCATCCTACTATATAGATTCAAGAAAACATGTTTACAAATGATGTTTTTTTACTGTGTTGGCTTGATGCTAACAGCTGCAGATGCATGGGGTATGGTCACCTAATTGACTTACTGCTTTTTGAAAGCCACATCAGAAGCATATAGATACACATAGTCTCTTTAGAAGTTGCTCCTTTTCTCACACTCTGCTTCTGGCTTCCTTCTCCATGCTCTGACATCTCTGCCTTTATGGATGATATACTGGTATGACACACTTGACACACACTTGTGTGATGGTTAAAGATTACAACTTATTTTAATCCACAATGGTTAAATGCCTGTGATTTTAACATTTTAGGTAATGCTTACAGCTTAATGCTTTAAGGGGGCCCAGGTTTTACCACATAGTTACAACTGTAGTCTTCTGACTGGGAGCTAGTTGAACTGACATCCCTCAGATTACCCACCTGTGTCACCTGCCAGGTTATTTGGTATCTCTTGGTTGGGAACACTAATTCTCCTCTCTCCTGTTAATATTGTCTTGTAATCTACAGGAAGTGATGATTCATATTGCTCCCTATTTTCCTTATACTGATCTGTTACCCCTAAATTATCCAAATAGCTAATCCCAGGTTTTACCATTTAAGGACATTGGAACTGGACTAAACTGCAAGATTTTGCCAGCACTTCACTTGGCTGCTCTCCCCAACTCAGAATTCTTAGAGCTAGGCCCAGGTTAAGCAAGTCAGAACTGATTTGATAAATGCAGAATGAGAGAATCTGGAGCAGCTGAATATAATGTTCTAGTGGCCCAGGACCTTTCCACAAGTTCAAATAATCATCACCTGGTTAACATTCTTTTTTACTTTGTTCTTGACTCCCTGTCAAACACAGCAGGGGAAGAAGGTTACACCATGAAGCATGGCCCTTGGGGACAGATATATTTGACTTTCCATTCAGATGGTGGAGTTAACTGTTAGTTTCCCAGTGAAACCTCAGAGTGTTGATCTGGAACCTCAGTTGAGTGCCTTGTTACTGCTGTTCAATTCCTCTCTCCTTCCATACTCAGAAAATACTTGAGATAACCTAGTTCTTGGATGATACTTTCTGGAAAAGGGGCACAGAGGTATTTTAATATGAACTTGTGTTATGTTTGAGTTAGTATGCACTCTGGACAATAGTTTTAAAGTGGTTTGAAACCCACTTCTTGGTGGCCTAGACATGTCATTAGTCCCTGCCAAGGGCACTGAGATAGCTGTCCCTCTTATACATGATTAGATGCCAAATTCTTCTGGGAGAAGAAAAAGTTAATTCTTTGCAGAATACCATTTTAAATTGATGGCTCAAAGCATTGCCATTGGCGTGTACAAATAAAATTCCTCTAGTTTTTTCAGGTGGAGGTGTGGAATTGGAAGTAAGCTTTTGGGTCTGTCTGAGCCAGAGTCTGTGTTCAGATCCAATACTCCATCTTTTTCATATGCTCTAAACAGGGCCATCCCTAGGGTACTGCGAATCAGGGCGATTGCCCTGGCCCCACGCTTCGGGGGTCCCCACAGGTGGGGAGATGAGGCGGGAGGTGAACAGGGTGAGGAGGTGAGCGGAGCTGAGGAGGAGCACCCCTACCAGAACACACACACACACACACCTCCGCGCCTCCTGCTCGCTGGCGGGAGCTGCCGATCAACGCATTCTCCTCCCTCCCTGTGCCTACTGCTGGCTGCATATCAGATCAGTTTCGCGGCATCAGGAGATGCTGGGCGGGGGGAGAGGAGGAGCGAGGGCGCATCACTCTCAGAGGGGGGAAGGGGCGGGGGCAGAAAGAAGCGCGGCGGGGGTGGGACCTGGGCAGGGCCGAAGGGAAGCACCCCCCACAGCAGATAGGTGCTGAGTTTCTAATGTCCCGCGCCCCGCACCCCCTTAGGAACGGCCCTGGCCCTAAAACCCTTGTAAGTGTCAATATAGATGCAACTTTATAGCCTTTCCTAGAGCTAGGTGGGCAATGAAAACTGTTCTTGCTCCTTTGGATGAACATTTTAACAAGTCCTAAATTATCTTTTTAAATGAACATCATTGTCAGGTTCAGCCCCTGCAAATGATCTACTTGAAGTGCAAGCAAATTTGAAGCCGTTCAGATGGTGTTGATTCAGTGTAGGTCACTGTTATTTCCCACCTGGTCTGGTCGTCTGAGTAGCTTCAGTGTTATAAGTATTAACTCTTCATAACAGAGCCACAGTTTTTAGTGAGGAAAAGAAGTATAGTTTGTACTATCAACTAGATGAACTGTTTTGGCAATAAGGCTGTTCTGGTTTGGCCTGTATCAAATTCCAAACGATGGTGGAAGAATAATTTAAAACATCTTCTATATTCTTAAAAATCTGTCACTTCTTTATTTGTTTTTTTGTGTGATTTTACTACTTTATAAGTTAGAACATATAATATTTCTGTGTAAGTGTAATTAATTCGTTTGAGAAATAGGTGGGATATTTTTCTGTTAGGTTTAAACCACACACACGTATAGAGGAAGAAGCATGCACTCGATTACATCTTTTTATAACTTGTATTTTGGACATCCATAACCCCCTTTGTCCAAAACTTTCAAAGCACTTTCAAGCTCATGAATAAATCTTACAACATCCCAATGAAGTAATTCTTATCTTTTCTATATCATCATCATGATGTTCCCATTACATCTCTGGGCGTTTAGGGCAGTGGCGAAGATCCTCCACTTCTGTCTGTTTTTGGCAAGTCTTTCAATGGTTCCCCAGCTGTGCCCCAGGTTTTTCAGCTTGGCTTCCACAGCTCTTCGCCATGTTGTTTTCAAGCGGCCTCATTTTCGCTTGCCTTCAGGTGTCCATCTTATTGCTGCTCTGGTGATGGAATCAGTTTCCATCCAAAGCACATGGCCAATCCATCTCCAATGCCTCCTGGCAATGATGGTGCTCGCATTCTCTTGGCTGCACTGTGTCAATGGATCTTGGTTTGAGATTGTTCTGGACCAAAAGACAAGGAGGATTTTTCTGAGGCAGGTTGTATGGAATTAGGGCAGTTTTGACAAGTCATACTTTATCATTCCCCGGCATTCTGCACTATAAAGTAATGTTGAAAGTACGGACCTCTGATAAATCTTGAGTTTGGTTTTGGTGTTGTATTTTGATGATTTCCAGGCCGTATTTAAGCTCCTGAAGGTGTTCCTGGCTTTATTGATTTTGTTCTGGATGTCCTAGCTTGTTCCACCATCCTGGCTGATGGTGCTGCCCAAGTATGTGAATGTTTCTACAGTGGTGAGAACATAATCCTCTATCCATACTGGTGGTGGTGAGGCAATATTAAAGGTCAAGATATCTGTCTTACTGTGGTTGATTTTCAGTCCAATTTGCTGGCTGACTGCATTGAGTCAAGTTGTTTTTTCTTGTATATGGTGTTGGGTATGTGATAGGAGAGCGAGATCATCTGCAAAGTCCAGGTCTTCAAGGGATGAGAAGGGTGTCCTTTGAGACCCCTGCATTAAATGTCCCGGTCCACAGGCCATCTGCGGCCCAAAAACCTTCCCACTGTGGCCCACGGAGGAGAGACCCATGTAGACACGTTGCCAGCAATGTCTGCTGTAGGCGCCACTCCCCAAGCTCCCTTTGGCTGGGGGAGAGGGATAGAGATACCATCACTAGCCACTGGGCGGAGTCAGCATCATTAGTTGCCAGGCAGGGTCAGCCATGGAGGCAACATCATTAGTTGCCGAGCAGAGTCAGCCATGGAGGCAGCATCACTTTTTTTCCACGATGAATATAAACAAGTCAAAATACCAAACAACTATCTGATGCTTACCTTGCTGCAATCATGAAGGTTTCAACTGCTCAGTCACTGAGCCCAAACATCAACAAACTGACAGAACTGAAGTGGAGTCTGGCAAACACTAAAACTCTCTTTCAGGCGAAGAACTATATAAAGCTGTATGACAGTTTTATTATTTCTAAGAAATTCAAAATAAAAGATACAATATAAATGTTTTCTGAACACCATCTTCAGTGACATTATTGGCCCCGGGAGGGTTTGAGGACTGGCACTGGCCCTAAAGTAAATTGAGTTTGAGACCCCTGTTTTAATGCCTCTTGGCATGTCTTTCGTTGTACGCTGCATTATCCAGTCGATGGCAATGTTGAAGAGGATTACAGACCTGACACACCCCTGATGTACTCCTGTTTTGACTTCAAAACTGAACTCACTGTGATCAACACTGCATGTAAAGTTGAAATAAAAGTTTTTGATGATTATATGGAGAGGGATTTCATATGCCTACAGAATGCACCATAGGCTGGTTCTGTGAATGTTGTCAAAAGCCTTCTCAAAGTCTATGAAGTTTATATAGAGTTGCCATTGCCATTCTAAGTATTGTTTTATTATGTTCCGTAGAGTGAAGATCTGGTCTGTGCATCCACGCCCTTTCCAAAAACTGGCTTGCTCTTTTATGAGAACGCTATCAACTGCCTCTGATATATGCTGGACTATGATCTTACAGAACACTTTACTTGGCACAGATAAAAGTGTTATTACACACCAGTTATTGCAATCCCTGAGAGTTCCTTCCTTTGGTATCTTCACTATAACCCCATTGGTCCATTCATCTGGCACTTTTTCCCTTTCCCACACTGATGTAAATAGAGGGGCCAGGATAGATGCTGCTAACTCAGGATTTACCTTGAACAATTCTACGTTCAAGTTATCCTTGCCAGGAGCTTTCCCAAAATTTTAAGGATTTGATGGCTTGAATGATCTCTTCCATAGTTGGGGTGTCTGTGTTGTTATCAAGATATTCTTCTACCTCCTGGATGTTTGTGTCCTCTGTAGTTGGGTCCCTGTTCAGCAATTCTTTGAAATGCTCTGTCCAGCGCATTTCTTGTTCTTTTTCTGTTAGTAGGTGGCCTTGTTTGTCCCTGATGAGTGTGTTTGTTGGTGTCTATCGTTTACCACTGATAAGCCGCATCATTTTGTAGATGGTTCCTTGTTCACCACAAGCAGCTGCATCCTCTGCTTGTGTTGCCAGATTATCACTATAATGTCGTTTGTCCTCTCTCACAAGGTGTTTGACCTCCCGGTGTGCCTTGCTCTGCTGCTCGTGGTATTTGTCCTTTAGCTTCTGGGATTTTGTGTCTAAAACTTTTTTCTTCTCGTCTGGTTTCTATGGCGTTCCATGTGCTGGGTGTAATCCACTCCTTCCTTCTCTTCTCCCTGTCGCCTCGACAGGCTTCACTGCTCTGTTTATAAATTGCTGTTACTTTGTCCCACTTCTTGTTGATCTCATCTGCATTCCCCTCCTCTTCATCCAGGTCTGCAAGTGCCTGAAACCTGTTCTTTAACTGCAGAACGAAGGCTTTCTATATTTCGGGGGACTTTAACTTGTCAGGGTCATAATGTCTATGTCCCTTGTTTGGTGGACCCACACTTCTCAGTTTTAGCTTGATGGAGGCTGTCACAAGGTGGTGGTCGCTGCCAACATCTGCACCCCTTCTCACTTCACATCTGGCAGTGAGAGTCGCCATTGATCATCATATGGTCAATCTGGTTCTTATTTCTGCCATTTGGAGAACACCATGTCAGCTTGTGAATTTCACAATGTTGAAATAGGGTTCCGCCGATGACTAGGTCATTCATTTTATGG
The DNA here is from genome assembly GCF_013100865.1 of Trachemys scripta elegans. Lineage (NCBI taxonomy): Eukaryota > Metazoa > Chordata > Testudines > Emydidae > Trachemys > Trachemys scripta. The sequence goes on along the minus strand of NC_048306.1, from coordinate 72,139,550 downwards.
AAATCAACAAACCTCTCCGTTTTCATTCATGGTGCCACATCCATGTCTTCCCATTGCTCTGTCATTGTTTGTGTTGTCCTTACCGACCTTGGCGTTCAGGTTTCCCATGATGATAGTTAGGTCGTAGTGTGGTACTCTCACTAACTCTGCCTGTAATGTAAGGTAGAATTTGTCCTTTATTTCTTCATCACTGTCATTTATCGGAGCATAGCACTGAATCAGGGTGATATTATTGTGTTTCCCTTTCAGTCTGGCTCTCATAACTCGGCTGCTGATGGACTTCCATTCAAGCAGGGAATGCTCCACTTCCTCCTTCAAAAGGATGGCAGCACCCTCATGGTGTTGTCTATCATCTTATCCAAAATACAGCAAAGTTTCTCCCGAGGCTGTTGTTAATCTTCCTGATCCTGTCCATTTGCTCTCATTGACACCCAGGATGTGTAAGCTGTAGCATCTCATCTCTGCTGTGACCTGAGCTAGCTTCCCTGTTTCGTTGTTTTCTGTACATTCCAAAAAACAAGTATGTTTTTGTCTTGGTGTTGAGTACTTCAGTCTTCATGCCAGTGGGCTTCCTTTCGGCTTTCACCTCTGGTAATCATACGGGCCATTGACTCCTGAAGGCCATCACACACAATAATGATCAATTTCTCCATTGCTGTTTCTGTAAGATATTTTGGGTTTTTTACGGGACAAGGTTGTTATCCCTGTGCCTAACCCCCCAACCTGGAGGACCATGGTGTCTGTATTGTCTGGCCCCTCCCGCACAGACCAATCTGGCATGGTTGATCCTTCCAGGAGCAAAAAGCCTCCACCGACACAGACTCTGGGGATTGTTAGAGCACGCTAGCTGTCCCACCACGACAAGACACAGACAGCAGAGGACAGCCTTTTCTATATAGGATCTTACAAATACCTGAGCGCCTTCCAGTAGTGCATTAAGTTATGAGACTAGTATTTGTCATGTGGTTTGTTCTTGCATGTTTTTTTCAAGTTGGAAATGAATGTAGTGGCTTGTTGTGGTAGGTTTTTTAAAATATGTTGCTATGTATTAATTTTAGAGAAAGCAAAGTCAAAGAAATGCGTCTTGCACTTGGAGGAATCCGAATTATCCCAGTTTTTCACATGGCAAAATAATTTGGTGCGGTGATGTCTTACCAAAGGTCACAAGTGGTAAAGAAATACAATCAGAAAGTTCTAACAGGCAATCATTTTCCTGTATACCAAAATATTATATTGAAGTAAATTTTTAATGGCTTTGTATGAAGTATCGTGCAGTACTTGAAACCCCCAACAAACTTGAATGAATCATTGGTCACATTGTCCCACTCTTTTTGAAATAGGATTCCCCATTGTTTTCTATGAGAAGTCTTCATTAAAAATTAATGGGATGATGTGGCCTTCTCATGTCACACTTCCATAGGTCTGCGCTGTCTAATTTCTCTCACATTTAAGACTCTAATTTCAAAGTATTTCTGAATTATTATTTTTTAAATAGGCTAATAACTTTTATAACTTAAGTGGAAAATACAAAGTATAAAACTTTCAAGAATCTTTTTAAGAGGTTAATACACTTTATTTTCCACAGTTTTGTTTTCGTCTAGTTATGTATCAAGTTTAAACTTAATACCAGTTAATCTTTTTGTGTGGAAAGAACAGGGAGAAAGGAAAAGAGGTAGAATGCAGGGAGGGAAAGATCATTATAAGAAAATTAAAAGTGACTGAGCGCATGGCGTATAAAGAACATTTAAAACATGTCTTTAAAGCAGATATTCTTTACATCTTATCTGCCAAGTTGGGTCATCCTAAGAACTGTTATAGACTATAACTACTTTCCCTGGCAGCCAAAATAACAGAAAGGAAGCTGCTCATATCCTTGCATCAAATGCCTTGCAAAAGAGGCTGTTTGCATGCTCTTGTATTCTGCGGCAGTGTTTCTCAACTTTTTTGATACCAGGGCCCAACTTACTGCCTTTCTAAACTGTCAGGGGGATCTCAGGGACTGGTGCCAGTCCATGGACCTGTCATTGAGAAACACTGTTCAACAGAATACATCTGCTGTCTCAAGCAGGATATTATAAAAAGCAACAGAAGGGAAACAGCACTAGTAGCTAAATATTAAGATTGTGCTTTAGGAATATTAAAGGTGACCTCCACAGGAGGAAAAAGTTGGTCATGTGCCTTTTTTTCATTTTTGATGCTTTATAAAGTATAAAGACGACCAGAATTAAAAAAAAAAAAAGAAAAAAGAAAAAAAAGTACATTCAAAAAGTGCCTAGTCTGAAAGACTGACTAAAGAGCTAGTGAAATGGAGACCTCACAAGAGCCAAGTTGAACTATTAACAGGAAAATAGAATGTCAGACCATGTAAAACCTTTTTTTTTTTTTTTTTTTTTTTTTATTATTAATGCATATTTAGCTTCAGTGACTATGCAACATTTTGAATTAAGGAAGCTTTCGTTCAAGATTCAGCAAACTCATCCCCTAAAAAAGAGGAAATCCCAATAAAAAACAAAACTGCAAAAATGTTTTTGGTTAAACTCTTTTGGTTATTGACATCCCCAAAGGGAAAGAATATTCCTTGCCAAGTTCACATATAGCTCTTCTGCCAAGTATCAATGGCATTAACTGGGGCTAGGTTCAATAATATGTCTAGGGGATTCTTTCAAAATAAACAAAATCCCTATCTAAACCTTTATCCACTCCCAGGTTTTGGAAATTTAAAAGTCTCTAAATACGCTGGTTATTTTTTCCAGTTATTTCTTTCCCACTTGCAACCACATGGGAGTCCTCTGTAGTATGGAAGAGATTAGCTTTTAATTGGAGAATATAATATCAAAATGATCATAACTTTGAAGTAAGAGGAAGGCTCATCAGGCCCCAACAATTTGCTGTTTTCACCATTGCTGGGCTGCTTTGGTTTGTTCTGTCCACTCTTGTCACATGGGGTTTATGAAAGGCATAACTGTAAACTGAGGATGGGGGCATTCCAGTGCTGAGTTTGACACAAGGAGAAACTGAAAATCCCTTCCCATGGTAGGGAAAGTGAAATAGAGGCATTCCCTCAGGAAACACTTGCAGTAGGAAGAGAAGTGAGGAACTCAGCTGCATAAGGCTTCACGCCTATCTTTGGAAAAATGGCACATGAGCAACATATGGGCGAGTCCATATGACTGCCCTTTCCTCTACAAACAGCATTCAATTATGCCTACAGTGTCTTCCAGGAGAAGTGCAGACACATACGAAATATAGTGCTAGTGGGTTTGATACCTGGCTGGCTTTTGTATTGCCTTGCTGGTTGCCAGTGAAAAGACTTAATATGCTAGGGCTGTGGTTTGTTTTTTGTTTTGTTTTGTTTTTTTGCCCTCTCCCTACTCTCCCACCTGGAGGGTGAAGGGGGAGGAAATGTCCCTGTCCCTTTTAATAATCAGGCCTCACTTTGACCTCTGTTGCCTTCTCTTCCTCCTTGGCATGCTGTAGGGTTGGCTGGACTGTTCAGTGGTTCTCAAACTTTTGTATTGGTGTGACCCCTTTCACACAGCAAGGCTTTGAGTGCATCCCCCCCCTTATAAATTAAAAACAGTTTTAAAATATATATTTAACGTTATTATAAATGCTGGAGATGAAGCTGGGTTTGGGGATGGAGACTGACAGCTCACGGTCCCCCACATAATAACTTCCCGACCCCATGAGGGGTCACAACCTGCACACTGAGAACCCCTGGTTCTAGCTGCTGTCTCTGTAGGAGGAAGAGGGCAGGTGGGTTTTGTTATGAGGTTGCCTTCCCTGCCAGCTGTTGTGCGTTTGACAGGGGCCCAGAGCCGCCATCTTCCCTGGTTGGACAGGAGCTCAGAGCACAGCAAGCGGTGGGGAAGGTCAGAAGTCTTTAACCACCCTCAGTCCCCTTCCTGCATGTGCGGGGAGGGGTGCATGTTGGTGATGGCGGTGCCTGAGGGGTGTAGAGGAGAACTAGGGTTCCTACGTGCTACAGTAATAAAAATACTTTTCCATAGATCAACAGAAACCTGACTGTGATAGAATGGCTGGCTCCTTGTTTTCAGCTGCTGAAAGAAGCAGTAATAAATGGTTTAGAGGGAACCTTAACTTTGGATCTTGTGCTGTATAAATCATGCTTCCTCTCAGATGTGCTAACTCTGGCAAAGAATGTTTCACAGTTTTAGAACAAATGTTTTGTTTCTGTATTCTGCTTTGCTGAGATGTACTATGGGAATCTTTTATTTATCCCTTGAAATTGAGGGAGATTTCCACATCCGAGCCATTCTGTTTAGGTGACAGATCTGAGGAACCGTCCCAGATTGAGGTGTTAAAAGGAGGTTTTGGAGCAAATTGTTACACAGTAAACAGATATAGTCATCAGGACCAGATGGTATTTAACCAAGAGTTCTGTCAGAACTACTAACGATGCAGTGTAACTTATCATTTAAATCCGTTTCTGTACTGGAGGATAGAAAATGTGATACTTATTTTTTTAAAAGGATCCAGAGGCGATCCTGGCAATTACAAGCTGGTGAGTCTAACTTCAGTACCAACCAAATTGGTTGAAAGTATAGTAAAGAACAGAATTATCAGGCACATTGATGAACACAATTTGTTGGGGAAAAGTCAACACAGCTTTTGTAAAGCAATGATATGCCTCACCAATCTATTAAAATTCTTCGAGGGGGATCAACAAACATGTTAACCAGGGCAATCCAGTGGATGTAGTGTACTTGGACATTCAGAAAGCCTTTGACAAGGTACCTCACCAAAGACTCTTAAGCAAAATAAGCAGTCATGGGATAAAAGGGAAGATCCTCTCATGGATTAATAACTGGTTAAAAGACAGGAAATGAAGGGTAGGAATAAATGGTCATTTTTCAGAATGGAGAGACTTAAATAGCAGTGTCCCTCAGGGATCTGTACTGGGACCAATACTGTTCCACACATTCATAAGTGATCTGGAAAAAGAGTTAAACAGTGTGGTGGCAAAAATTGCAGACAATACAAAATTACTCAAGATAGTTAAGTCCAAAGCAGAGTGCGAAGAGTTACAAAGGGATCTCACAAAACTGGGTGACTGGGCAACAAAATGGCAGATGAAATTCAATGTTGATAAATGCAAAGTAATGCACATTGGAAAACATAATCCCAACCACACATACAAAATAATGGGATCTAAATTAGCAGTTACTGCGCAAGAAAGAGACTGTGGATAGTTCTCTGAAAACATTTTCTCAGTGTTCAGTGGCAGTCAAAAAAGCTAACAAAATGTTATGAACCATTAAGAGAAGGATAGATAATATAGCAGAAAATATAATTCCGCTATATAAATCCATGGTATGCCCACATCTTGAATATTACATGCTGTTCTGGTCACCCTATCTCAAAAAAGATTTAGATATATTAGAATTGGACAAGTACAGAGATGGGCAACAAAAATGATTAGGGTTATGGAACAGCTTCCATATGTTGAGAGATTAAAAAGTCTTTTCAATTTGGAAAAGAGACAACTAAGGGGGGATATGATAGAGGTCTATAAAATCATGAATGGTGTGGAGAAAGTGAATAAGGAAGTGTTGCTTACTCCTTCACATAATTTCATTTGGTGACCCTGATTCTTGTGTTAATAGGCAGCGGGTTTAAAACAAACAAAAGGAAGTACTACTTCACGCAACCTATGGAACTGATGTTGTGAAGGCCAAAACTATAATGGGTTTCAAAATATAATTAGATAAGTTCATAGAGGATAGGCCCATCCCTGGCTATTAGCCAAGATAGTCAGGGATGCAACCCCATGCTCTGGGTGTTCCTAGACTGATTGCCAGAAGCTTGGTGTGGATGACAGGGATGGATCACTTGATGATTGCCTGTTCTGTTGTTCCCTCTGAAGCACCTGGCTTTGGCCACTGTCAGACAACAAGTTACTGGGCAAGATAGACCATTGGTCTGACCCAATATGGCCATTCTTACGTAATTTTCTGATTACTTTTTAACATTGTGAATCTGAAGACTTTAAATTTAGCAGATGAGTACAATAACTCCTCACTTAGTCGTCCCGGTTAACATTGTTTCATTGTTACGTTGCTGATCAATTAGGGAACATGCTCGTTTAAAGTTGTGCAGTGCTCCCTTCTAATGTCCTTTGGCAGCCGCCTGCTTTGTCCACTGCTTCAGAAAGAGCAGCCCGTTGCAGCTAGCTGGTGGGGGCTTGTAACCAGGCAGCCCCCCTATCAGCTCCCTGCTCCCCTAAGTTCCCTGTGCTGCAGTCGCCCAGCAGGCTATCAATTGCTGGGCAGTTCATCTGTCCCTCCCACCATTGCCATGTGCTGCTCCTGCCCTCTGCCTTGGAGCTGCTCCCAGAGACTCCTGCTTGCTGTGCAGGTGCAAAGGGAGGGTGGGGGGCTAATATCAGGGAGTCCCCTGCTCCTGCACCCTGCTTATCCCTTCTCCATGTAGAGCAGGGAGGGGACACGGACGGAGAGAGACAGAGAGAGCTTGGGGCATCAGCTGCTGTCTCAACTTCCTGATCCGCTTAAAAAGACAATGCACTTAAGAGTGGGTCACTTACTTAAAGGGACAGTGTGCATCTCTTTCTCTCTCGCTCACACACAAGGTGTGTCTGTCTCTGTCTGCTATGCTGTCTCCCCTCCCTTGTGTTTGTGCTGCCTTCTGTGAGAGGCTACACTAACAACAATGTGTTAACCCCTGAGGGTTCAGCCGAGTGCTAGTTCATCATTTAGCAGCAAGGCATTCCCTGGGAAATATCCCTCCCTCTTCCACCCTCTAATTTCACCACCTCAACCAAGCTTCACAATCATCATAGCTGTGAACAGTATTAAATTGTTTGTTTAAAACGTATACTGTGTGTATATCTATATAATATATAGTTTTTTGTCTGGTGAAAAAAATTTCCCTGGAACCTTAACCCCCCCCCCCATTTACATTAATTCTTATGGGGAAATTGGATTCGCTTAACATCGTTTCGCTTAAAGTCACATTTTTCAGGAACATAACTACAACATTAAGCAAGGCGTTACTGTAATATAAAGTGCTTATAAAAGTGATTCCTAAGCATTCGCATCCGCAAAATTTACCTTTTTCAGGTTACTGTTGGTTGCATAGTAGAAAATCATTACAAAGCTGATCATATTTTAAGACTTCTAAAATGTTTTGTTCAGATTGGTGTAACTTCCACAAATGGAGACCTGAAAGGATTTATAGATCAGAACCAGAGTCCATCAAAAGGTAAGAGGAATTGAATTTGTCTGTTCAAAAAAGAAACTCGTTGTAATGCTGTCTTCTCTCCAGACTTTAGCAATTTAAAATCTTCCCCTAAATTGTTGGTACACCCACTATATGTGGTGGTTTTAACTTTTTTGGACCCAACTTAAAATATTAAAGCTTAAAGTATTGGATACCTCTGTATCTGTGAATGCTATATTGTAGATCCACAACAGTGACTCTAGTGTTAAGGCTTTAAGATGACAAGCCAAATCAGACTTATAGCAAAAGCTATCAGAATATTAAATTACTCACTTTTTTATGGGGGCTGGAATGTGTGAATATGCCGCCATCTTACCTCAACGCTCAGTCTCCATGTTGCAGGGACTCTTCTGACTAAGGGAAAGATGAACTGAGCTTCTCCCAGGTTAATCTATGCCACTGAGGGAGGATGAGTTTGTGGTAAAGTACTAGACTGGGATTCAGAGGATCTGGATTCAGCTCCCGGGCTTTATTCAGGCTTCTAGGTGCTACTGTAATACAAATAGTAAGTAGTAATTGTGACAAATGTTAGAGCTACTCTGTAATTTATAAATATTATAATATTGACATGGTTAATGGGTTTTACTGTATAAATATATTGGTTTTGTTCAATAGTGGGTTGTAAGCAAGAGGAAAAGAATAGCTTAAGATAAGACTCTCCTTGGCAAATATTTGAGGCTTGTCATGGGCCATTGACTCTGAAGACTCTGGCTCAATCTCCTGCTATGCCCTACTGAACTGATTCTGACAAACAGGGCAAAAGTATGAGAACTGACAAGAACCAAAGGAACTCTGGTTGGATTATAAGAGTTTTTCTCTCGAGAGGAGGCAGTTGCTGGGTAGCTGTTCCAGAAAACCAAATATAAACTCAGACCCCCTGCTGGGGTATCTGCAGAAGGTAGGCCTACCTAGATTGTCATGGGATGGTAAGCTTCGGTCAGTGATCCCCAAACTTTTTACCTCCCGCCGCGCTCCCTCCCCCCCCCCACAGTTGAGGCCGGGTGGTGGAGCCATGGCCAGGCAGGGGGCTGATGCACATATCATTGGCATTAATGTTGGTGGGGAGATTTGTGTTTGCTAAATGTTTTTGCGTTATCAGCTGTCAAAAATTTTCCTCTTTATTAGGATTCTCTTTGAGGCCTTGAGATTGTTTTGGATTGTTATTTTGGAGTTTCACTTTGTTTTAAAACTCAAAAGAAGGATGTTTTGCTCAAAGGTTAACCAAGTGGGTTTTTAATCACAATCTTTATTAATCAAAATTCAGGAAAACCTTTTTCTGATCATGGCTATTGGAGAAATAATAAGGAAGTGATGAAAGAAAGCTATTTATATTGTTCCTTTCATCCCAAATGTTTCTCTCTCTCTCTCTCGCTCAATCTGCATTCAACTTAAGCAGCTAGTACACGCTCTCTCTTTGGAAGCTAGTGAAAATACAGAGGAAGAATGTCTGGATCCAGATGGCAATGCCAAGAAGAATGAGTATATCATAGTGAAAATATTTTCCTGGTTTTTTAGATTAGTAACTTTTCTCCTCTTTATTCCCCTCCCCCCCATATCTTTATTGTGTTTTTGAATATCTGTTTCACTAAAAACACCTAACACATTGAATTTTATAATGGTTTAGAAAAAATGTAATCTAACAAGGTAGCTTTTCTTGGTAGACTGATCTCAAAAACAGAACTCAGACATAAACCTAATCCCAGTACATTTACAAAACTAATTTATTGATTAGATAGAGAAATGGGAAGTTTTTTGGTAGGCCAAAAAGTTTATATTTTTAAGTGTAAGAACAAGAGAATAGCAGAGGGAGTTTGTAGGAGAATGAAAGAATAAAATCAGCATGGTTAGGAAAGGCCGCATCACTAGTGCCATCACTTGTAAGAACGTAACATAAGAATGGCCATACTGGGTCATACCAAAGGTCCATCAAGCCCAGTATCCTGCCCTCTGACAGTGGCCAATGGCAGGTGCCCCAAAGGGAATGAAAAGACAGGTTATCATCAAGTGATCCATGCCCTGTCACCCAATCCCATCTTCTGCAAACAGAGGCTAAGGACACCATTCCTGCCCATCCTGGCTAATAGCCATTGATGGACCTATCTTCCATGAATCTATCTAGCGCCCTTTTGAACCCCGTTATAGTATTGGCCTTCACAACACCCTCTGGCAAGGAGTTCCAGAGGTTGGCAGCGCGTAGCATGAAAAAATACTTTCTTGTGTTTTGTTTTAAACCTGCTACCCATTAATTTCATTTGGTGGCCCCTTGTCCTTGTATTATGAGAAGGACTAAATAACACTTCCTTATTTACTTTCTCTGTATCACTCATGATTTTATAGACCTCTATCATATCTCCCTCCCCCCCACACCTTAGTCGCCTCTTTTCCAAGCTGAAAAGTCCCAGTCTTATTAATCTCGCCTCATACGGAAGCCGTTCTATACTCCTAATCATTTTTGTTGCCCTTTTCTGAACCTTTTCCAATTCCAATATATCTTTTTTGGGATGGGGCGACCACATCTGCATGCAGTATTCAAGGTGTGGGCGTACCATGGATTTATATAGAGGCAATATGATATTTTCTGTCTTATTATCTATCCCTTTCTTAATGATTCCCAACATTCTGTTCGCTTTTTTGACTTCCACTGCACATTGAGTGGATGATTTCAGAGAACTATCCACAATGACTTCAAGATCTTTCTTGAATGGTAACAGCTAATTTAGACTCCATCATTGTGTATGTATAGTTAGGATTGTTTTCCAATGTGCATTACTTTGCATTTATCAACATTAAATTTCATCTGCCAATTTGTTGCCTAGGTCTCCCAGTTTTGTGAGATCCTTTTGTAGCTCTTCGCAGTCTGCCTGTGAAGCTAATTGTTCTAATTGTGATTATTCACTAGTATTTCTAGTTCCTCCGGTTTATTCCCCATACTTCTTGCATTACTACATAAACATCTAAGATGTTCATTAAATTTCCCCTCTATATTCCCTTTTGTCTCTCTTTTGTCCCTGCTGTGATTGCTCCTGTTCCCTCGCCCCCAAATTCTGACCCAGGTCTCCATGTTTTGGATTTACCTGCAGGCTGTTGTCTCCTGTTTAAAGCCGGTTGTCTCCAGTTTAAAGCTTGCATCATTAAGTTAGCCAGTCTGTATCTGAAGATACTCTTCCCCTTCCTTGATAGGCAGACTCCATCTCTGCTCAGCAGTCCTTCTCAGAATACCATCCCCCAGTCAAGAGTAGTTTTGTATCATATGCAAATTTTGCCACCTCACTGTTTACCCCTTTTTCCAGATTGTTTATGAATATGTTAAATAGGACTGGGCCTATTACAGATCCCTGGGGGAACACCACTATTTACCTCTCTCCATTCTGAAAACTGACTATTTATTCCTACCCTTTTTTCCTATCTTTTTAACCAGTTATCAATCTATGAGAGAACCTTCCCTCTTATCCCATGACTGCTTATTTTGCTTAAGATCCTTTGGTGAGGAACCTTGTCAAAGCTTTCTGAAAATCTAAATACACTATATTCAGTGGATCTCCTTTGTCCGCATGCTTATTGACCCCCTCAAAGAAAGAGGCTTCTCTATCTGCACTTGTGTCCAGAAAAAGAACCGACTGGATTCCAGGTCCTGGTGTGGATTTGCAGAGATTGTGGCCTGCATAGAAAGCCAGGAGAGGCAGACCATCCAGTGTGAGAGTTGGAAGCAGTTGGGAGAGCTACAGGAGGAGGTGGCTAGGCTGAGGAGCATCCACACACACATGGAAACATGCATATGGAGACCTCCAAGGTGGAAGAAGTAATCCAGCTGGCGAGGACTGCAGTAGCACCACCAGGGGAGGATGAAAACTACTCCTTCACAGGAAGGGTAGGTCTATACTTACCTCCGGGTCCGGCGGTAAGCAATCGATCTTCTGGGATCGATCCCGGAAGTGCTCGCCGTCAACGCCGGTATTCCTGCTCCGCAAGAGGAGTATGCGGAGTTGACGGGGGAGCCTGCCTGCCGTGTCTGGACCCGCGGTAAGTTCGAACTTAGGTACTTCGACTTCAGCTACGTTATTCACGTAGCTGAAGTTGCGTATTTTAGTTCGAACTGGGGGGTTAGTGTGGACCAGGTCGAAGGAAGCTAGCTTCTGGTAACTTCTGGTAGCAGGCAGTGCTCCACCCTTGCTCCCTATGCACCATCCATAGAGATAAACTGGTATGCTCCCCTGGCAATGAGGGATGAGGAATCTCCCCTAAAGGTGAAGGAGGAGAACCCATATACCCCCAAGGCTGGGAGGATTACAGCCACCACCCTCAAGAGGAAACAAAGGGTGGTAGTGGTCAGGGACCCCCTTCTAAGGGGGACAGATGCGTCAATCTGTTGGCCTGACATTAGACATCCTGGGATGTGTGCTGCCTGCCAGGGGCCCATATCCAAGATGTTATGGAAGGATTGCCGAGGATCATCAGGCCTTTTGACTATTTCCCCATGCTGCTTATCCATGTGGGTACTAATGATACTACAAGGTGTGACCCTGAGGAGATCAGAAGTGGGTACAGGGCTCTGGGAGTGAGGGTGAAAGAGTTGGGGGCGCAGAAGGTATTCTCATCGATCCTTCAGGTCAAGGGTTGGGACCCACACAGAGACAAACACATCCTGAAGGAAATGTATGACTGTGTGGATGGTGTTGCCAGGAGGATTTTGGCTTCCTTGACCGGGGGATGGTATTCTGAGAAGGACTGCTGAGCAGAGATGGAGTCTGCCTATCAAGGAAGGGGAAGAGTATCTTCAGATACAGACTGGCTAACTTAATGATGCAAGCTTTAAACTGGAGACAACCGGCTTTAAACAGGAGACAACAGCCTGCAGGTAAATCCAAAACATGGAGACCTGGGTCAGAATTTGGGGGCGAGGGAACAGGAGCAATCACAGCAGGGACAAAAGAGAGACAAAAGGGAATATAGAGGGGAAATTTAATGAACATCTTAGATGTTTATGTAGTAATGCAAGAAGTATGGGGAATAAACCGGAGGAACTAGAAATACTAGTGAATAATCACAATTAGAACAATTAGCTTCACAGAAACTTGGCGGGATAATTCACGTGACTGGAATGTTGGGTGAAGGGTGTAGCTTTGTCAGGAAGGGACAGGCAGGGGAAAAAAGGGAGGAGGAGTTGCCTTGAATATCAAAGATGTGCACGTTTGTACCAAGGTTTAGATAGAACAGGAGGCCTGAAAGTCTCTGGGTAAGAATAAAAAGGGTAAAAAAATGGTTGGTGTCATGGTAAGGGTCTACTATAGACCACCTAACCGGGATGAAGAGGTGGATGCAGTTTTGGGGGTTTTTTTGTTTTTGTTTTTTTTCCCTCCCCAAAGCACAACTAACAATCATCCAAAACACAGGACTTGGTGGTGATGAGGGACTTCACTACCCGGACATCTGGGGTGAGGGAGGGGGGAGGAATAGTACAGCAGGGCAGCGATTATCCAACCGTCTTCCAGGACGGACCTTTTAAACTGCTTAGCCCTGATACAATTTTTAATTGAAGCACTTGCAAAATGACTGTAAATCAACACGTTATTCTTCATAAAAATACGAATGTATCGCCTCCCACCATCTGCAATGGGGGTTTTGTGTTGAGTGGGTGACCCAGATTGCCACATTTTTATCTGCTCTGTCATGGCTTCGGGTTTTCAGTTAAGTGTTAGGTCAGCTGTAATGCAAATGATTTCTTGGGGCAAGCAGTCCTCAGGTGATTATTCAACTTGCCTATCCAATCTCAGTTTCTTGCTCCAACAGCAGGCCTGTAAGACGCTCGCTGCCTGATCCTGATTTATATTTTCCCCCCCCTCTTCTTTTCTTCCACCACTTCTACCACTGTTTTTTATCTGAGTGGTTAGTCAAAAAAATCAGGGTCTAGTAGGTTGGTCCAGTTAAGAAGAGAAATTTGTGATAATGAGGTGTTTGTGATGCAGTTTTGGTTATTTAAAAACAAATTTTTGCCAAGTCCTTTGTTTCTGAACACAGAATGAATCAGATAGCAGATAACAGCTTCTTTTGCTTGTGCCACCAACAAGCTTCTTTTCACCCTGCACCCTGACCCAAAAAATCTCTTCCCAGAATACTTTCTGCTGCTTCGTCAAGCTGTCTGCCTCACTCTTTGGTTTTCTGTGTTCTGCCTTCCTTCACACTTGGGCGCACACACCCTTGCCCAAACAATACTCAGTAAAGCCCCTCCACCCACTCAGTTCAAAACTCCTGGGCAGGTTCACACACCCCTTTTTTGTTTTATCCTCAGTTATGTGAATTGAAGGGTGTATTCACATCCATCAATATCAGTGACGCTTGTGATCCATGCAGTCACCAATACCTCTCAGCATGACAGTAAGGGTACGTCTACACTTACCTCCGGGTCCGGCGGCAGGCAATCGATGTTCTGGGATCGATCCCGGAAGTGCTCGCCGTCGACGCCGGTACTCCAGCTCGGCGAGAGGAGTACGCGGCATCGACGGGGGAGCCTCCCTGCCGCGTCCGGACCCGCGGTAAGTTCGGACTAAGGTACTTTGAATTCAGCTACGTTATTAACGTAGCTGAATTTGCGTACCTTAGTCCGAAGTGGGGGGTTTGTGGGGACCAGGCCTAATACTCTGCCCTAGGGAGAATAGTGAAATGTGACACATGAAGGAAATCTGCAAGAAGGAAAGTACTGGCTTTTAGGAGGTCATGCTGCCATTGGGCCTGGGGAACCAAGTGAGTTGTCCAAGGCTCCTCTATAGGATGGCCAAAGAGCTGTGGTCTTATGGAATGTAATCTTCTATCTATTCTTTGAAGAGCAAAGCCTGCCGTTCCCAAGAGAATGATTTGGAGGAAACTGTCACTGGAAATTTGGATAGTTTCATAGTTTCTCTGTGGTTTTTCCCACATAAGGGTAACATATGGCCCTATATTTTAAAGAAACCAAAAACATATAATCACAGTAGCTTGGGAAATCCAAGCAGACTAAGATCTCATGGGGTTGCTTTTAGAAATAACTGTAAAAGAGAAGACTCCAACTTTAAATGTTTTTATTACTAAATCTGACTAATATCTATAGTGTCTGCTACTATGGCAGCTTGGTGTTTTTAATTACAAAAAAAATCACAAAATCAAATCATGTTAATCAGATGTTAAACAAAATAAATGCATCTTTCATCATGCCCTGAAGATTCACAGGTTTGGGCTCTGGCAGAGAGCCAAAGGGAACAGATCCTAAGGCCCTACAAAATAATCATAGTCCTTGACCCAGCCTTGGAGAGTTCTGTCTGATTTGAACATTAGTTTGTAAGCAATTTCCAGCTAGTCTTAACTGTTAGGACTGGTTATAAGATATTTCTGATAACTGTGTTCCAGAATTCAGGGCTATAAAGATAATATAAGCTTAGTGGATTGCACTAGAAACGAGTGCAAAAACATGACCACAGGTGGTGGTTTTTGGGAGTTGGGTTCCAAATTACAAAACACAAGACAACTAAGTCTTATCCACAGTAAGGATCAAAACCAATTTTGCTAATGCAGTTTTAGCCCCAGGGTAGGCGGAGCCTAAGGTGTTGTGTTTTCTGCAGCCACACTTATTCTGTAATCCTTAACTGTCTACATTACAAATGCTTGCCGGTATAGCTAAACCAGAAGAGTGCAGTAATGGAGACCCAGCATAAGCCAACAGGATTTCTTTTGCGGGCATTCCTAAGCCACCTCTCCCCGTACTACATTAGCTATGCTGACAGAAGCGCTCTTCTGCAACATAGCTATGCCAGCAGTGTAGATGCAGCTATGTTAGCTAGGCACTGTGACTTTTTTTTAACGTGTTCCTAGCCAGCATAGTTATGCCAGCAAAACTTTGTAGTGTACACTGAGGGCCTGTAAGATTTAAAAACTAATCAGGCTTAGGTCTGGTCAGCACTTCGATAAGTGACCTCTCAGGAAGTTATAAGTATTGTTTCAGTCAGGACACCAACACGGTAAATTTTAGAAATACTTAAGCCTAGACTACACTAGAAAAGGCTTGCTGCTATAGCCCTACTGACTAAGCATACTGGGAAAAGCATGGTTTTTTTTTTTTGTTTGTTTGTGTGGTATATTTAAAACTGCATTGGAATTGTAGACTGTCACTTTAATTTGTAAGGAATTTCCTGGTCCAGCTTGAAGGCTGGGGGGCTCTGCAGGAAAGCATGTGATCAGAGTCTGTTCTGCAGCCAGTTAGCTTAGAGTAAGGGCATGGCTACACTTGCAGATGCAGAGCGCTTTGAGTTAAACCAGCCTTCGTAGAGCACAGTATGAAAAGCGCTGTAGTCTGTCCACACTGACAGCACACTGGCGTGGCCACATTAGTGGCTCTTGCAACGGCCACAGAGAGCAGTGCATTGTGGTAGCTATCCCAGCATGCAAGTGGCTGCAACATGCTTTTCAAATGGGAGGGTGGGGTGGAGTGTGACAGGGAGTGTGTTGTGTGTATGTGGGGGGGAGAGAGTGGGTTTCTGGGGGGCTGAGAGCATGTCAGCATGCTGTCTCGTAAGTTCAGACAGCAGCAGACCTCCCCCTCTCCCCCCCCCCCCCCCCCGCCTCTCTCTCACAGCATTCCACAGTAATGGTTGCTTTGTCTCAGAACAGATAAGCATGCCGGCTGTCAAATGGAGCTTTCAAAGGGCATATACAAAACAATGAAAAGAGTGGCCACTTAAGGGGATTATGGGGCATTTCCGGAGGCTGATCAGAGCGCAGTAATGCAACACCTCATTCACACTGATGCTGGGGCGCTCCAGCGGGGGCGCATCAAATGTTATTTTACTCGCCGAGGTGGAGTACCAGGAGCGCTCTAGTCGTGGAGTCAGAGCACTTTATGTGCTTTGCCATTGTGGATGGGTAGTGAGCTAGTGCACCCAGGGCTCCTTTAATGCGCTGTAACTTGCAAGTGTAGCCAAGCCCTAACGTGGGGTGAGTTTTAGGGAGCAGCCTGCTTTGTTTCTGTTTTTGGTTTTCTTGTGTTATCATTCTGAATTCTAGAGATAGTGTTTCTCTTGCTGGAAGGTTGCAATGCATTTGTTTATCTGACTTCTCTGTATGTATGCTGTGAACATAACAGGTTGGGGACCCTGTATAAACTATACCAGCAAAAGCATTATTTTGCCAGGATGTCTAGTGTTTTTGCCAGTATAGAAATGTTATGTTTTAAAATAATAAAGTCTCACCCCTAATCTACGTTACTGGCAAAAGTTTTAAGTATAGACCTGGCCTGATTCAGTAATTGACACTCTTCCCTCTGGTTACAGATGTGGCGTTAAGGGGCACTGTGCTAATGAAGGTGCTTTCGTTCAGAGGAGACTCAAAACAAGTTCTGATGACTGCCTGTGTTGATTAAATATCCCATGGCATTTTATTAAGTGTCCTTTCCAGCTTCCAATTCCTGTAATTCCATTACCTTATTTTCTCATGCATTCCCAGTTGGATACAGTATTCTTTACTTTTGACCCTAAACTGCTGTTGCTGTGTATTGTTTGGAACAGCTAGGATGTTCCACTCAAAAGGTGGCTGCAATACAATAGTTGAAGTGATCTCTCAGAGTGGAGTTGGCTCAGTGACTTTGTAAAACACTTTGATCCTCCTAAAAGGTGCTATTAAATTGCAGAGTATTAATATTAGTTGAATGAACATGAATGTACTAACTTGGGGGGGAAGTGACTTTGTGTCATGTTTATCTTGAACCTGTGAGTTCAAGAGAATTGCCAAATTGTGACTGTGGTGAGGTACAAACTATGCACTACATCACAGACAACTGCCCCATTCACGCTTACGGAGTAACATGAGGGGGATCCACCTAGGTATCCCAGAAGTATTAGAATCACTTTAGATTATCAAGATTCAATAATAATCTCAGCCTGTTGCTTTTCAAAGGGCATAGAAAAGAAGACCATAGCCTTAACATAAATTTAAGGATAAAACTAAACAGATACAATGCCAACTGTTTCTTTTTGTTTCTATTTTATTTACTTTTCTAATGGATAGCTGAATAAAGGACAAATGTTATACCTTATTCTTACTAAGGTTTAAGTCATGTTAATCGTGAATGTATTTTGCATTAGGATTCTGCTTCCAGAATGATGGAACTATCCCTTCTACCCCTTCACCTTTTTCACTATATTATGTATTAATAAACAAGTGTAATTCACATAAGTATAATTACTCCTTTGTTTTACCTGTGGCATAATTAAAAATCACTGTTTTTTCCCCTCTTCTAATTAGGTATCACAGTTCACTCACAATGTCTAAATCCTTTTTCCACCTTTGGAATATTCAGTAAATGTTTAACCCACTTGAATATCCATATTGAAAGCATCTATTCTTTAAGATGAAAGTGTTCTTTACCTTCTCCTTTCTTGTCGAGGCAGGATTCTAATGACAAATTCTAGAGAATACAAAGATGCTCCAAACTGCCATTGAGAATTACTCTCTGAATGGGGTTTTGTCAGCTTTAGTACAACATATATTAAAAACTGCCTGCTCATTTGTTAAATAGTAGAGAAGCTTTGACTTCCAAACTATTTCTTTCTTCTTTCTCTCAATGGTTTGTATAACTTCATTTTTACTGTTAGACAACTATGTCAGTTTAACACTTGGATTCTACTTCCTGTTCATGAGTATGTAAGTTTTGCCTTAGTCATATTCCTGGCATTGTACTGAAAACCTACACATGCTTTTCCTTCACTCTTTAAAGGAACTGTATTTGAGAAAATAGAAGTGTTGTGCCTTCAGAGAGAGGGGACTTGGGATGCTGGAAATAATCCTCTGCTGTGTCATGTATCAATAATGGTTGGAGAAAACTCATTTGCTTTCCTTTAATAAAAAAAAAAAAATCATTTGTTGTCTACTTGTACAATATGTATATTACACACAAAAGAACATTAATTTCAAAGTCAAGAACTCAAAGGTTAGGAAATGTCCAAATTAAAGTTGTCTGTTCAACCTTAATTTAGCCCAGCTTTATAATAGTCTTTAGTTACATAAACACATACTAATTTTTTTCTGCACGACTCCTGCCTCATTCAGTGCACAGTGTGAATGGTGCTTACTTAATAAACAGCACTTCAATGTTGTGTTTTCTCTTTGTTCAATGTTTGGCACCATGCCTTATTTACTAAACATGATTCAAAACTTGATCTGAATTTCCTCATGAGCTTTTTTTTTTATGGTTCTCATCATTACAGTACCTTGGGTGCTTAACAAATATTAATTATATCTTAACAAAACCCAGTGAGATGAGGGGGTGTTTATTCTTATTTTACAGGTGTTGAGCCAAGGCAAAGAGAGATTAAGGTCAAATATAGCCACTAATTTGGCCCTGTATACTCATCCTCAAGTTCCTGTTTTGGTTAATGGTCGTCAATCCCCTCCTTTTCGTTTGTCTAAGGGTACAAGACAGGGCTGCCTATTTTCCCCTCTGTTGTTTGCTATGGCAAGTGAGCCGTTTACCATAAATGAGAAGTAGACCCTTGGTAAAGGGCATCAAAAGAATTTCTGGTTTAGAATAAAAAATAGCTTTGTATGCTGATGTTTTCTTGTTATATTTGCAGGATCCAGAAGCCTGGTTAAATATTATACAAAAATTGACTTTAATTTGGGCAGGTGTCAGGCTTCAAAATAAACTATAATAAAGCTTATGTTTTAGGTGTTAATATTCCCAAAAGGGTCACAACAAACTATTGTCAGCCATGTAACTTTAAATGGGTAAAGGAATCTTTAAAACATTTAGGAATAAATATTGTGGAAAAAATATAAAAATCTTTTAAAGGCAAATTCCCTCCAATGTAGAATAAAACAATTAGACTTTGAGTAATAGAACAACTATGAAATTTCTTGGCCAGGTAGGATAGCTATGGTAAAGACTAATGTGCTCCCAAAGTTATATTTGTTTCAGCGTATCGCTGTTAGTGCTGACATGACATTAAAAACATGGCAGGATGCGCTATTAAAATTCATATAGAAACATAAAGGACAAAGGGTGGGTTCTAAAGTTCTTGTATAAATCTACAAACTGAGGTGGATTAGCTTTCCCTAATTTAGCTGCTACTTATTATTATGCATCACAATTAAAAGATGTGATCAGCTGGATTTAACAGTAAAACATCCAAACACTGGGTAAACTCTAACAAGACTGGAGTTCAGATATAGCTATTCATAGTCATTGTTAGGCTAAAAAGAAGTTTAGGTCACCAAAAATAATCTCCCATTCATCCAGACTGCCTTAGTAGCCTTGGACAAGTTTTCTAAATTCCTCTCCCTTGACTGCATTTTTTAATAATCAGGAATTTATCTCTAGGAAATATCAGAGTGACTACTTGTTGTGTGTAGTAGCTGAGATTACTCAATTTGGACAGCTGTTCCTAACTCCTGATTTGAAATCATACCAAGAGGTATGTAATAATGTAAATAATATAAAAATCCTATATTTTCAATATTCAGTCAAAATTTTATTTTGAAATCTGGGTATATAAGGGAGCTCTATTTAAATCTTTAACCACATTTGAGGATTTGACCCAGGAGCAAGCTGGAACACCAGGTTTAATTTCTAAGGCATATACCATTTTGAGTGAAAAAGATGTTAAGAAAACAACTTAGCTGAAAAGACTGGAGAAGGATTTGAACAAATAAATTGATCTGAATGAATGGATCTTTATCTGGGGAAAGGAGATGTACATCATCAATTTGTGTAGCTGATAATGAAAATTTGTATAAATTTACTGTATAGATGGCATTTGGCTCCAGTTAAGATCCATCATATTTTTGCTACTAGGAAGGTATTGTTGAAGGGGTGTAGGGAAAGGGGAACTTATTTGCAGATGCAGTCATTGTATCCAGAAATTAAATGATTTGGGGAGGAAATAATTAGAGATTAATCTTATGACAAAATGCCAGCTTTCTAGAGATCCCCTGACTTGCTTACTTAATGCTAAGTAAAGGATTTACATTTTAAACAGAATGACACTTTTTTTTATTGTTTAGCAGCTAGATTTGTATTGCAAATTATTGGAAACATGTAACCACCTCCTCCTATGAAATTGTGATATTGTAAAATATGGATTATCCTTGAAGTGGAGAAGCTTTCACACCAAGTATGTACATAAAATAGTGCCAGAGCTGCCAACTAGTGAAGTCGGGCAGCCTGGAGAGTTCCTGGGCATGAAATCTGCAACCTTCCACCCCCACCATAAACTTGATCAGCAAAGCCACAGATCATCATATGTTTATTTATAAATCCACAGTTTTGCCATAAACCTGTTTTTAAAACAAAAACAACTTTGCTGTGTGCCCAGAGGGTTAATAATCCCTGGTTCTGGACGACCACGGAGATTGTGAGTGAAATGGAGAAACTCCAGCCCTCTTCTGTTTAACTTGAGGTGCTCCAACTCAAGTGTCTGTGCAAACAGCTGTGGCAGTATTGCATGAGGAGAGAGGTAATAAGGACCCTGAACCATTTAGGACTTGCATATTAAAACCCAATAACTTGAAACTTAGCAGTAGGCAGTGCCCCTGTATGCTCTTATATGTTTCCTCTGTCCTACAGTATTTACCAAGTAGGCAGTTCTATTTTATGCTGGCTTCACTATTTGTGTCTCCAACATGTAGCTTCCCACAGTCGTTCAGTCTTGACATGACAAAGGCATGGGTGATGATAGCAAGGTCTGATGGAGGCAGAGATGGGTGTCAAACAACCTGATAAATACACTGTAACCTTTGCCTCTAGTTCTCAATGGCCTCATACACATGGAACCGGAGTAATGACAATTCCTGTAGTATCCCATGTGAGAACTCTCTGGCCTGAAGAACAATTGCTCATAACCACCCTTTGGGCTGGTCTACACTGGCGGGGGGATCGATCCAAGATACTCAACTTCAGCTACATGAATAGCGAATTATCTGGGTCCAGACGGCAGGGGATCGATGGCCGCGGCTCCCCCATCAACTGCGCTACCGCCGCTCGCTCAGGTGGAGTTCCGGAGTCGACGGTGAGCACGTTCGGGGATCGATATATCGCGTCTTAACGAGACGGGATATATCTATCCCAGATAAATCGATTGCTACCCGCTGATACGGCGGGTAGTGAAGACCATACCCTCTGTAACTTCTCAGATAAAAATGAATGGAGACACTCAAGCTTCTTTATGCTCCTCTGCTAGCAGGTAGTCAGCAGTGTCATAAGTCAGATTTAATAAATTGAGCAAATGGCTGGCACAGATATCTTGCTGGGAGAATATAAACACACAACCAATACCGTTGTCCCAAACTTGGGTTTAAAACCTACTTGATTAGAATCTAGAAAATTTGAAGGCTTAAACTGATAGTTTGGCATGATGATCTTTTCCAGTATTGGAATGTTCAGGTTAAAGTAATTGTCAAGATTGACAGCATCATGATATGACTTCTCAAGCAGGGGCTATACAGTATCATTATCATTCCTCCATCAGGAATCTGGAATTTTAAGCTGAAATTAGTCAGATTCAATGTGACACTTTTGTGCCTGGTACTCCACTAGTCTCCTCTCTCAGATCATCTATCCCAGGTCACCTGTAAATTATAGCAAATATACTATATTACCATATAAAATAGCTAGTTTAAAAAAAAATTTCTCCCTAGGAAGATTTTGAAATGAATTTGAGTTTTCATTTTGATTTTTGAAAACAACAAAATTTGAAGGTTTGTCTCCCCTCCCTCCGCCCCCCAATTAATGTTTGGGATTTTTTTTTTTCTCTTCCACTATCGTTTCAAAACATCTCTGATTTTGGAAAAGTTACAGGGGCAGAGTTATAGGAAAACTGAAATACTATTATTAGTGCATGAACCCATCCTCTTTCTCTGTGTGTGCACCCTGATTTCCTACACAAAAAAAGGAACAACAGGAAGGGAGGGCTAGTGACTTGCCCTCTGTTTTAGGAGAATGTCCTCATCCTTTTTTGTTTTCCCTTCTCTTGAGTTCCAAAGTCACTTGTATTTTATCCCAGATGTTTCTTACTCTCAGTTGCAACTGTGGTGGTTGCCACTGGTTCTGCTTCCTTGTACCCCCTCTACTGTGCCGCTTCCACAAGTGTATATGACTAGGGCTGGTGCAGTCAAATCTGCAACCTTCCAGGCAGACTATAAGGATTATCCATACATTTCCATTTCTATTTTGTTTAGGTCTATAGCTTGAGCGAGTGCATAGCCCATGCTGGTCAGACATGCATTGCCACTTTTCCAAAGGGAAGTCTTCCTGTAAACTGCTGGTATTGGACTTTCAGAAAGCCTTTGACAAAGTCCCACACCAAAGGTTCTTAAGCAAACTAAGCAGTCCTGGGATAAGAGAGAATTTCCTTTCATGGATCAGTAACTGGTTAAAATGGTCTGAATAAATGGTCATTTTCAGAATAGAAAGAGGTAAATAGCAGCGTCCCTGAAGACTCTGTACTGGGACCTTTGCTCTTCAACATATTCATAAATAATCTTTAATAGGAGATAAACTGTGAAGTGGCAAAGTTTGCAGACAGTACTAAATTACTCAAGATAGTTGTTCAAAGCTGACTCTGAAGAGTTACAAAGGGATTTCACAAAACAGTGGGCAACAAAATGGCAGATGAAATTCAATGTTGATAAATGCAAAGTAATACACATTGAAAAAAATAACTCCTACTATAAATACAAAATGATGGGGTCTAAATTTGCTGTTACCACTTAAGAAAAAGATCTTGGAGTCATAATCTAGAGTTCTCTGAAAACATCTGGTAACAGAAATAGCTAATAGAATGTTGGGAACCATTAGGATAGGGATAAATAAGACAGAAAATATCATAATGCTGTTATATAAATCCATGGTATGCCCACACCTTGAATACTGTGTGCAGTTCCGGTTGCTCCATCTCAAGACTCATTAGAATGAGTAAAGGTACAGAGAAGGGCAGCAAAAATGATTAGGGGTATGGAACAACTTTCATATGAAGAGAGATTACAAAGACAGACTGTTTAGTTTAGAAAAGAAACGACTAAGAAATGATAGAGGTCTGTAAAATCATGAGTGGGATGTAGAAAGTGAATAAGGAAGTATTATTTACTCCTTCACATAGCACAAAGCGGGGATCACCCAATGTAGTTAATAGGCAACAGGTTTAAAACAAACATAAGGAAGTACGTCTTCATACAATGCACAGTCAACCTGTAGAACTCATTACCAGGGGATGTTGTGAAGGCCAAAAGTATACCTGGGTTCAAAAAAGAATTAGCTAAATTCATGGAGGATAGGTGCATCAGTGGCTATTAGCCATGCAACCCCATGCTTTTGGTATCCCTAAATCTCTAACTGCCAAACGCTGGGACTGGATAACAGGGGATGGATCACTTAATAAATGCTTCATTCTCTCTGAAGCATCTGACACTGGCCACTGCTGGTAGACCAGATACTGGGCTAGATGAACCATTGGTCTGACCATGTATGGCCATTCTTATGTTGTTCTCCAAGATCTCCACACTGCTCTAAGACAGCACTTTTTATGGCCTTGTAGTCTGTGGCAGTGTCCTCACCCAGAATCTGTAAAGCAGATTCCTTCTTGCACTGAGTTGTAATAACAAACTGCTTGAGAATGGCTAAGTTTACCTCCGATTAGATACAAGGCCATTTTTGCTTTTTGCTAAAGGAGGATTGGTATTTATAAGCAGCCCAGTTAGCGAGTGGGTGAAATGGTGGCTTATGCCTGCTGGCTGCAAACCTCAGTTTGCTGCTTCTTTATCTATTGCAACAAAGTCTGTTAGGTTACAGCCACAACTTTTTGTTAGCCCACAGTCTGTGTTTGTTACAGTAAAGCTGTGGTCTGTGTTTGCTCTTGTTGCTGCAGTTATTTTTCAGTTAGCCATTTCAGGACGTTTTTCATTTTCACTCTGTGCAGAGCATGTCTGCAAAACCCATTTCTTGTACTGAATATATATAGGCTGAGACCCAAATCCTCAAAGGCATTTAGGCTCCTAGTTTCCATTGAAATAACTGAAAGTTAGGAGCCTAAATACCTTTGAGGATCCAGGCCACAGTGTCTCCTCATTCTCACCAGAGCACAGAGAACCTTATTATTGTCTAAATTTACCCTCTTCCTTGGGCTTGGCTTTATTTATAAGTAAAACATAAACCTCATTCTAAGCTTTTCCCCTTTGCATGGGCATTTCTAGAAGTTGTTCTCTCCCTAAGGTCACTGCCTATCAATCTAGTATTAAGGTTTGTGGCAGGTATGGCTCATTAACTCTCAGTTTCTCTGCAGGGTTCAAACACTTGTGTCATGGTGGATCAGCAGATTTCTGCCACCCTGTTACAATTATTTTTTTTTATTTAATAATAAAATACATGTTTATATTCTGAATTATTCATCTTTTTGGCTAGGGGAAGGTTGTGAGGTAAGGGGGCTGATGAAGGGGTGGGAAGAGGAAAAGAAAGGGGGGAAGAGAGAGAGGGTAGTTGGAGGAAAAGAAAGATATCATTGTGAGAAGATGGAACAAAGGACATGAAAAGATGAGATGTATGTGGGAATGCAATAAATGGGTCAAGGCAGGAAGTTAACCCAAGCACCAGTCAATGAGGAAAATTCAGTAAAAAGAATCAAGATGATATTACAAGCTGATGGGTTTTCAGTTGACTAAAATGACAGGCAAGACTAGGAGATGGCGGGAGAACCTGGCCCTTTTCCCTATGCTTCTGGATTTTACAGGGATTGTTTCAGACACACTGTAGTATTCACATTGAAAAGGTTATCTTTGTGACCAGTAGGGTTGGAAACATAATCTATGTTTAAATTCTGCAGAAACTGACAGGGACACTAGAGAAGAGGCAGAATGGCATTCTTTCTTATTCTGAATCTAGAATTGGTTGTAAAACAAATAAAAGATGTTAAAAAGCCCTAGTTCTTAATATATTTTTCCCATATATGTATGAG